>NC_058023.1:25008372-25344013 GCF_019176455.1 Solea senegalensis | reverse complement strand
GACTGCGGCCTCGGCTGAGTGCGTGGTCTTGCTTCTAGTGAGATGTGATGATGGGATTTCTCCATTAGCAGCAGCAGTGATGAATTAACACATACCAGGACAGGAAGTGGGAGCACACACACACACACACACACACACACACACACACAGGCATGTCACAGCCAGCTCTCTACACTCAGTCAACGCTCACAACCTTTGTGCAAACTGATCATATACGTGGCACATGACTAGGACACTGACCAGTCCAGAGAAATGAACGCCTCTGCGTTAGAAGTGGGTTCTACTGTAAAGAAGACAAGGGACATTCGGCAGTTTGAGGGGAAGGAACGAGGAGTACACCTGAAAATGCCAAGAAGTGCCCACAAAAAAGTGTCACAAGTGCATTCTACTGACTGACATTCAGCGGTTTGAGGGGATAGATGCAAATTGCAATTGGGTAGCAGTGGGTTGGTTCTCAATCACCAAGTGTTGAACCATGAAGAGGCACCAGGAGTGTTTTGGTAATCACTTAGACATTGTCAGCGGGCAACTGGAGTTACGCACTGGAGATTTATTCTGACGTACACAAAGTACGGGCATAATGCCCCATGGATCGATTGCACATTGGTCTGTGAAATCATTTATATCGTCATGTATCATTTATGAATAAGTGAATCACAAAACTATCTTTGTCACGAGTTTCACACACAAAATAATAATAATGATAATAATATCATCACAATAAAATCTTCCTGATAAAAGATTTAAGTTCAAACGTTAACACTAATATTATGCATACTGCTTCTCATTCGTATGTACTGAGGGGTTTGGAATTCAAGGTCGGTCAGTGGTCTTGAGGCACCATAAACAAAAGTTTAGTACAGTAATATCTATATCAACGCCTCGGGCAAACAGTGAGACGTGGGCACCAAACATATCAGAATTTAACCTGAGAACTGTATTGGGTCATTTATTGAGTGATCGGATAAATAATTCAGATTGTACACATTTTATTCCACGTTCATCTCTCGTGCGGTGCGCTGCTCTCAACACCACAATAAAAGCATATCCCAATTATTGTTCAGTATTTTTAGTATTTGAGGCATCTTATATGCACTAGGGCTACAACAATTATTGGTAATAAACACCACACAACCATTTTGGAGAAATTTGTATGATACATTGCTCAATTTCAGTGCTTAATGTGAAAACCACTTGTTCTCTTTATGTGCCTAAAACAATGGTCTACTTTTTGCCCTGCTGCTCTGAGCTGTGTGATGATTTCTTTTGGATTAAAGAGATGAGGTGAGAACACAACATCTACTCATACTATCTGTTGCCAGATGGAAAATACAGAATTATCGTACTTCGACTTTAAAATGATTGTAACTTGACAAATATTATCGGACACACTGAAGCAACTTGCAAAAGTGCCAGAATACGACATTTAATAGCAAAACCATGCTATTTCAACACAGAGCTTTCATCATTTGAATAGACAAATGGCAGCGGTTCATTGCATCACACAGCAACCACCTCCGATCTTACCTTCAAAATAAAAGCCAAAAGAGCTACACACCGTGCCACTGCTTTTTACGGAAGGGACGCAACTCAGAGCCGTGAAAAGGCAACTTGGTAAAAAAACAGCCTACAATATAGTTACATGAATATTCACAGGTATGCTGATGTGATTGGTTAGTTGCTCTCAAATCACAAACAAGGTTTGCAAAGCGTTCAATGAAACTTATCGTACACTTGGCCTTTTTAGTAATTTTTTAGTTATCGTACATCTGGCAACACTGCGTCTACTACTATCTGTGGTATTTCATAAAAGCATTTAGCTTCCTAATAAACAAAAAGCTAGCAGACTTCCCCATGACACCAATAAAACACAGACACAAGGGCAGCAGGAACACAGCTATACAAAATGCAGCTTTTTTTCCCCTCGCCCAAAGTTACACATGATGCATGTAAACACAAAAACACACACACACAACCTTTTTTTCCCTCCCTGACAGTCTTCCCCTCTGTGAGTCTAATGAGGGCAGAGTGAGTAGGCAAGTGTTCACGTTATGCCTGGCTGAACACAATCAAGGCTCCTGAGCAACATACAAGCACATAGACACACACACACAGTGCACAAGATGGACCCTGTATGAGCTGAAACACAATACATTATTATACACAAGGCCAAGCAGACACATTTAAGAGTCTGACCCTGGCTTCCTGGACTTAAAGTCAGACCCTCTGTCAGGCTGTCTCTTTCCACTTTTGACCTTCATTCTCTCACATGCAAATGTTCACTTTTCCATCGGATTCACTCGCACTCAGGGATCATTATCCGTGGCATGTGGCAGACACTGAGCCACGATGGGGTCGTTATCGAGACACATTAAGCATGTCACTTCTTATTGAAAGGCGACAGTCACATCTCTTCCCACAGGTTCAATGCATGCATGGCCGTTTACTTACCCTCCTTTGATGTAGTCCAGGAAAGTGACTTCAATGTCCACCAGGAATGACAGCAGTGTTACCTGAAAGTGAGAGGGCAACAGTCACCTCTGTTCAAACTCAACCTCTTATTCAGTGACACAAGGCAGAGTGAAAATAAGTTTTCAGGATATTACGTTTAGGGTTTTGCTTTTGTTACGTTCTTTAAAAATGTAGGACTTAAACATTAAGAAGAGAACATTAAAAAGAGAAGGGAAATCTATGTAAAAAATAATGCATCAGATGTGATGTCTTACCGTTCCAGAGTTCAGGTATTTTTTCTTCTTCCCTTTCTTCTTTGGATTTACCACCTAAACAGACAGGTTGCTTTTTAACTCCAACATCAATTCATTGTTTCATCGTTCAGTTCAACATTGCAAAACAAAATCACAAAGTCACAAAATCACATGAAATCGTGATTTCATGTGTCTGTGTGTATGATAACTGTGATAAAAACTGAAGGTAGGATTTGTTTAACAGACGTATGACACGAAACTGGAGCTGTAAATGTGCAGTAAAAACAAAATCTGGTGGTGGTTGTGCTCACCGTAAAATTTGTATACTGTCACTCTTTCCCTCTCCACATTCAAATATGTCCCTTCTTTAACCGCTAACCAGCATGAATATGCCTTTGAATATGCGCATAGAGCCCAATCATATCCAGAGGAGCAGTTAAATCCAGTGGGGTAAATGATGAATATGTAACGGGACACAGTCACCCCTTCCTCAAATAAGTAAAGGTTTCTTTACAGCTCCACCAATCAGCCACATCAATGCACACGTTTCCATAAAAATGCATAATGATTTAAAAAAAGATAGATGCATTTATGTGTGTTTCTATCTACTCTGAGAGGGGAGTAGAAGCAGCTCTTTTTGACATTTCTACAAATAATCTCTGGAAGAACACCTGTACATACAGTAGTTTCCATTTTGTTTGTCTGTTTTTGTACATTGAGAGACAAAGTCTCAAAAAATGTTATTGTCAATATATTTTATACTGTTCAAATTTCAAATTTAAGACGCAAAATCTGTTGCTCATGTACAACTGGAAGTTATTCTGAAAAAATGGGCAAAAGCACTTAGTTCCAGTCCAGACATTTTGAGGGTTAGGTGTTAAAGGGTTAATTTCTTGTCCAGATGAAGTCGGCACCGCACACAGTGGTGCCCTTAGTAAGTCACTTGCCATGTTTGAAGCCTGTGAAATGATCCGTTGGAGACATAAGCGAAGTTAATTTGTGGCTGTTGCCATAATCATGTTTTTGTAATGATTTTCTGTGACAAGAGGGGTAGATGTAAATAAGATTTAGCTTCAGCCTTCACCCTTTTCAGTTGACTACAGGGAATTCAGATGTTCCTTTGTCTTTGAAAATGTATTCTTCACCTACTGACAATGAACTGAAATAATAACTATTTATCGATCAATTGCATATTGGAAGCTAGTTCATCAAGCTAAGCAGTTGACAAACATAGTGTGTGATGTTGCTTCCATCTACTATTGTAGTAATATATGTTTTTTGCATATACTCCAGGGAGGTTGTTATTTCCTCATCAAACCACACATGCCTCCTCTTGTTCCCAGTGAAATACAGAAGCTGGAGTGATGTTTCAGTCAAATGATATTTTTATATTAATAAGAAATTACAAATCATAATTATAATCTTATATTTTCAGAATCTGTTTCAATAACATGCATCTTCCATGACAGGCCATGATTTCCACATCCCTCAAGTGTAAAAAAAAGTGTCTGTTTTGCAAAAATGTGCACCAAAAACATGCTGATGGAAATGGTGGTAGCTGAGTGGTGCATGGATGAGTGGATCAACTGCACTGGGCACAAACACTGCACTGGGCTTTTAGATCAGAGTTTTATGGTCCAATTAAACCGTGCCAAGGTTAAACAGAACAAGGAGACCTCCAGGGAAACAACATACAAATGTGGGGATTTATGCATTCCTCCTTGGTTCACATTGCAATAGGTACACACAAGGACACAATTTTCTCTGGAGGTGAGGTGCAGTTGTTTGCAACGACTTGTAACGCACACACGAGCGCGCGCGCGCGCACACACACACACGCGCGCACACACACACACACACACACACAGTGCCTTTAGCAATTCAAAGCCATCATCTGTTAAACTAACAGCTTTAAGTTGGAAAATCCAGGGTCGAGAAAAAGGCCAGGAATCACAAAATGACTGTATTCGTGCCTGCGTCTGTACATCTCTCTCTCTTTTTCTGCGCTGCTGATCACACACATAATTGTGCACCTTTAGTCCCCCATGCTCTCCCCTCTCAGTGTGGTGCTCTGTTAATCAAGAAGTGTTGACTCTTCCAGGGAGAAGATAAGCCATCATAACAGTTGTGCGAGTGTGTGTGGGTGCGAGAGAGAGAGAGCGATAGGGAGATAAAAAATGTACAGTGGAGTCCCTGCCTCATATAACAGCTCTGTCATCTTAAACTTTACCACAAAAATAATATGGGGAGCATTATTTATTGACACTGCATTTTTATGTATTTGTTTTGATCGGTTTAACCAATTCACAATTGTGTTCATTTCTGCAACCACCCAATTCAACAAATGTGAACACAACTCTAATTGTAGGTCCAACTGGAGAAGTTGGAAAACAAAAACACGTTGGGACTGTGATTTCTTTTGACTCCAGTAAGTGACACACCTAACGTCTAGGGCGCTGAATTAATAATTTACTCTGAAGTATTCAGCAGAAGTAGGAGATCAGCAGCACCAAAGCAGGATCAAATTTCAGATATGAAAATATGCCGACGAGTGAGTCAGTGTTCAGTAGGGGCTGGAAACATTATGCTAAAAAGGTTAGTGTCTTGTCCTTAAAGCTTGAGGGCAGTGGCTCAGATTACAATCATCACCCAGTACATTTCCATGCACAGTTAAGGCATAATTTCAATTGCTGCCCTTGTCCCAGTAAACAAGCACTGTTGGGGAATTGAATAAAGTGTGATATGCCCCCTTTCACCTTGATCATTGTTGTTCAGTGGACAATGAGTGGAAACTGATGACCTAACGCCTAATGCTAATTTCTTCCTCCCATGTAGCACAAATCAGACGGGAAAAAACAAAGGGATTCAAATATTGTCAGATCGGTTTCAGGCCTCATTCTTATGTGGAAAAGAATCAGATATTAATCAAATAATGTGCCTATACATCCACAATGTAACATTTCATTGACCTATTATGTCACAGACAATAACAAATGGAACTGGCCGCTAGTTGTTAGCAGTGCCAATCAATGAACTTCCAAATGTCTAATTCTGACAGAGCATAAATTCTGTTTCTTGTCAGTCAAACAATGGATCATTCTGGATTCCGCTAGGTATTTTGCAATTATGTCCTCTTCAGTGTTTGGGCATCTTCAATTATTTAGACATCATCACTATTTCAGCTGCATGCATTTTAGGTTTCTGTTTAAGCTATGCATTAAGTCTTACAATACTAAATGGAGGTACACTGCTAAATAAGTGAAGTTATCTTAATTTCTTTGCCACTTTGCATTCACCTCCTGTACATCTGACCTAATTACTGATATGAAATATTTAAAAAGTTAATTTTTTAAAATGTTAACCCTTTAAATGCCAGGTTTTTGTTATGAAGCCACCATGTTTTTAGACAATAAAAAGATAAAATATGAATTATTTTCAATATATCACATGCAAAGTAATTGTTTTTGTGTTGAATTATTACAGCCTGGGATGTCAATGCAAGGGGGTTGTGCCATCTAGTGGCTTTTATGAGTGTATGTTAGCTTTAGTGTAGAAGCTGAGCTGGAAATAACAAGATCAAATCAAAATACACAACCTTGCCAAAATTCATGACATATGCATGCACTTTTTGCATACAATCTTACCTCATAGACGTTGAACTGGCTCTGCCCTCTCGATAGTTCTCTGTAGCTGGTGCTGAACTCTCCGATAAAGTCATGACTACAGACGAACAAAACACAACAAAAGGAAAGCATTTACTAAGGTTGTGCAATAAATTCTATTTTATGATTCAGTATACAAAGAACAAAATTGTGAAAATCCCCCTGTGTGAGCAAAAACCTCAAAACCCAAAAGGCTGGGAAGTTGCTGACATTTTGAGACTTCTAAAATCAAAGTGAGTTGATTTACTTTCCAAAAACAAAGACATGTTAGTGTTCATGGAAATTATTAGATAAAAGAAAATCTGAGGCAACGCTTGTTAAAAATTGTTAGCATTGCTTAGTCCCATTGAAATACGGCACACATAATGTCATGGTGTTCCCTCCATCAGAGTGCAAATGACACTGTGCAGATTACCAAGTGTAAAGAATAGAGAAATGACTCCCTGTTAAACTACAGCTTGACAAATGTCACTCCTCTTTCTTTGTGTGGCTGTCAGTAGCCAGAATCCAGACTCTTCATTAAGCAGACAATCTGTGACAATCCTGCACCCAGCTTCCTTACCTACTGAAAACATACAGTAGACTGATGTAACTCAAATTTGACTTCAATTAGATTAAGCCTGGTGCAAACTGCAGGATCTACCACTAAAAGAAAAATGGAGACCACAGAAATCATGACAGATTAAAATTATGTGTAACAATTAATAAAACCACCACACAGGGTGGTGTTAATAGTAAATGAGTTCCAGACACTTGGGAACTCTTGTGTGTTCAATCTTTACTTTAGTACAAACCAAACATAGAGACAGACACTTGTGGGTTCTATGTATGTTTCAAATAACAAAAACATAGCTGAAGTGACAGAATTAACAAAGTGTTGCAATAAAATTGAGTTGTTACATTTAAATGAAAGGTTTTTTATACTTTTATACTATCAGACCTTCCACGGCCATTTCAATGCTACTGCTTATAATATAACCATGTTTTTTCCTCTGGTTGGTGAATGTGTTGTGGTTGATTTTTTTGTTTCCCATAATATCCACTACATCAAAAGCAGTAAAGCAGTAAAGCAGATGGTTTTCCATAAAATTTAATACATTCTTTAACAATGAAAGGAACTAATCTCTTGTTGGTATCTGTAATTTATTCTCTGTAATTACAAGGAACTGTACTGGCACTGGTACTATTAAAATATTGAGGGATCTTTTGTAAAGGAAGCTCTGCTGGCTGCCCGTCTAAACTTGTATATGAATATAAATCTCATATTAACATACAATTCTTGTGACGATTGTGTTTGCAGAATATGAATTACCTGCCATCTCTGTCCCAGTCATACACCTCAACCTTGATTGTCCTGTCGGGGTAAAAATTACAGATCAAGTCAAAATTAACAAAAATGAAAAAAAAAAAAAATGAAACAACAAACACAAGTAGAAATGTGTTCAATGGCCACCATCCATAATTTTTCTCATTATTGTTAGGAAGCCATTACAATAAGCATTCTGCAGCTTGATTTCTTCGCTCTATATTTGCCTCCAGTGTTGTGCTCTCTCTTCATCTCCAAATATATTATTTTCGGCATCCCATTATAGTTTACAAGGTAATGGGAAACGAAATAGAATAGTCTGTGAGAAACAGATACTGACATTTCCACTCTACCTATCAATATCTTCACCAGGAGGTTCATTTCTCTCTGACAAGAGCAGGAGAGAAATACATAGAGGAGACAAGGAGGTAAATGGATGATAGAAGAGATCGAATTAAAAAATAGAAGAGCAAAAGACTCAGTTTAGGAACATGAAAGAGGGAGCAGGCTGACAAAATCTTGTGCATCACTTTGAAAAAAGTATGTAATTAACTTACACAATACTGATTAAGCCAATCACCTCCGCATTACTCTCTCTCTCTGTCGCCTAGTGACACTGCTGTTGTAAAGTAAAGCTAGCTATTAAAGAAGCAAACAGGTTTGAGTACAACTGAAAACACAAAAAGAAAACACAAGCGAAAAGTTTCAGAGGTGAATTGTCCTGCGCAAAAAACAGGGATGGACAGGCTGCAGCTGTATACACAGTCTCAGTCGGGTCTGGTAGTATTGCTTGACAGAAGCCATTTTCAGATGCAGGACATAGCATATGAATAAAGTTACATTGGTTCTGTTTACGAAGGCCAAACGGAGACAGAATAATAACATCAACAACAAAAATCCCTAAACGTTAACATAAATGTTATTGCTTTACAACTTGGTAATGCTTCCAAAACTAGCTGTATCTAATCCAGTGCCAAACCTGCACTTTCCCATCCTCCTCTTATTACTATATCAGAGAGAAGGGACTACAAACCAGAGTTAATGGGCCTGAGAGCTGCTTAGAAAGTCAGATGCACATTAAAGGAAAGAAGATAATAGGGGTAAGAGAGTGGAGACTGGCTGGCTGATAGATTCACAAGAGATGAGAATTGCTGTTTCCTAGTTGTTGTAACATTTTCTCCACAAGAGAAACCATTGTGCACGTGATAATGGATGTGCGTCTTTTAAAGTTAGTGTTATAACAGATCTCAGGAGGGAATAACACATTATTGTAGGCTTTGAAGATGGGTGAGATGAATTGGTGATTCTTCTTTCAATCTCATGGCTCCACTGTACTGTGTGTGTGCGCGCGCACATGCATGTGTGCGCGCATGCGTGTGTGAGGGAGTGAAGAGTTCACTCAGAGCACCTGAGCAGAGACACAGTTCTTCATTGTTTGCTAGCATGAGCTCATCCTTATCTATTTTCCCAGACTGCACAGAGAGTGTTTGATAGTGTGTGTTGGCTTGTGTGTGTGTGTGTGTGTGTGTGTGTGTGTGTGTGTGTGTGTGTGTGTGTGCACACGTGCGTCCACATATGTGTGTGTGCACTGCATGTGTGTCAGTGGGTTTCCTCACTCTCTTGTTGATAAGACATGGTGCGACTCAAATGCTCTAATAAGCTTATTGCACCCAACATCAGATCAATGCTGCTGTCTGTTAGCAAAGCTAAGCTAACACCCACTGCTTTGTGTCTTTTTCTTTTTACTACACAGCTGCTTTCACAGAAAAGGGAGATGGACACAAACACACAACTGTCATGCTTTTATCCACTTATTTGTTTTCTCAGCCAGACTGGATCTACTCCTAAGAAACACTTCAGAAACCTGACACAAGCTATTTCAAGGGAGGAAAGGGCTTAAAGCAGATTATACTGTGGGAAGAATACACAACCTCCTCAGCATTTGCAATGTGACATCTTAAGACCATGATTAAAAACAACAGAGGTCTACATCAAGTCCTATGTCAATTTATCAACAGCACGCTCTTGGAAAATTCAAGACTTCCCTTGTCAAATGTTAGTGTTTTCTAGAATCAAAGTTAGTCTTTCATGTGTCATGTGCAGAACTTCACTCAGACTCAAGCACTGATGACTTAGACTTGGTCTCAAGAACTGACCGCATTCAGACTATATTTGTTATATTTGTGTGGTAATATAGGCACTGCAGCCCTCAACTCAACCCTGATGACAAGGACTCGAGCTGGGAACACTGAGGACTCAACTTCAACACTGCATGACACATGCAGATGAGCTCCAGCAAGCCTACTCAACCTCCATTAAGAAAGCCCTACACTACACGTCAGTTGTACTGGTTACTTTTTTAATCTCCAAAACACTTTCACGTAGATCCATCCCAATTTATTTGATGTTAGTAACTGAAAGTGCAACAAGCTGGTTTGGTGACTCATACTGTTCAGAATAAAGGACGCTCTTCTCAGTATCAAGAGAGATACATGTTATCTGTTTATCTGTTTATGAAGCTGAATTGTCTGTTTGTTTGCTTTTTGTTATTAGGTGTATGTTTCTTCTCTTTGGTAGGTTTGTGAAATGATGGACTTTAATTAATTGCCGCAGGCAGTGCATTTTCTTGAGATTAGATTAGGCACAATGGACTGTGTGATAAAGAAAAAAAGCATTCATGCATTACACTGGATGTTTTTTTTTTATTATTTTGCTTTCACAGAGTCATATGTCTATAATCAGGTTTACCTGTCATAGTCACCATTGCAGAGAGCTCGCACGGGGATCTTAAAGGCCTGCCACACTGGGTTCAAAGTGTTCTTCACCACCTCTGTCTTGTGACAGATGGTGAACCTGTAGGGAGGAACAAATAGTTGAAGAGAGAGCGATAATGGTTGAAGGAGAGAGCAGAGGAAATGGGATGAGAGGAAACAGAACAGAATGGAGTGGTATGCACTTTAGTAATATAATATATGTCTATATATGTATATATATATATATATATATATGTATATATATATATATATATATATATATACATATATATACATATATATACATATATACATATATATATATATATATATATATACATACATACATATATATACATATATACATTTATATATATATATATGTATATATATATACATACATACATACATATGGAAGGGGATAGAAAATAAAACAAATTAAAAATGACTTCCTATAACTGACAGCAAAGGTGGAAGCTACATGTGCACACACACACACACACACACAGACACACACAGAGCAAAGAGATAATTTCATTAGACCCTCAGCTCTCAGGTGGACTTGGTATCTTCGTCTCTCAGGGCCACAAGGTCTTATCTTACTTGTCACACACAGCAGGATGGAAAGGAGCTGAATGAAATACTCTCTCTCCCTCTTTACGCATCCCTTCGCACATCTACCCCACACACATTACGTGCACGCAACCTCTCCACATGCATTTCACTCACATGCTTGAACAGGCAGCCTGACTTTTGTTCTGAGCCAAATCGATGACAGCAATTTCCTTTGCATGCAGGGAAGGATTAAACCAAACATGAAAGGGAAAAGGAATGGGAAAGGAGAGAGACTGGGAACTCACGTTCCATCCTCATTGCTCCTGTAAAAGACCAGGAATGGGTCAGACTTGCCAAAGAAATCCTTTTTGTCCAACTTGTTCCCACAGAACTGCATCATCACTGATTCCTGATGAGAGGAAACCAGAATGAGAAAAGCACACTTTATTACAAACGCATACTACTATTGTTATTTCCAGTTAGATTATCTTTGGTCCATGAACACCATCCATCCTCAAAGAAGGTGGCGCAGTGATCCTACATTGCTTCCTTCTGAAAATGGATGGAAGTCTACAAAGTCGTATGAGAGTGGCAGATATGGTTGCACAAATAACTAATTTTTAGTGGAAGTCTATGGGAAAATAAGCTCCTCCTACTCACTGGGTTTATGACGTCAGTAGGAGTTGACGGCCGTAATGGTGGGTTTTATCTTCTATATTAGGACACAATGTCAATGTTGTAAATTGTGTTCACGTTTAGAGGAAAACAGACAATAAAGTACTGTAAATATGAGTGGACACCAGTGTGATTGACAGCTAGTATTGTCCAATAGGTGCCTGGTTGTAGGTCTCTGAAATTCCTGTTTTTTAAAAAACGGCCATGGTGCCAGTGGAAAACAGGAGTTTGTTTTGCCATCAAAAGAGTTTCAGTTTTACTAAACACAAATGCATTGGGGCAAAATAGTTGCAGGATGATATCCTTTCCGTTAAAGACTTGATAGAAAAGCTGGCTTTTTTTATTGCTGACTTTGGAGACTGTTGTTTTATACGCTGTTGTTTTAATAGTACAGCATTATATGCTTATACTATTAGACTGAGGTAATAAACATTTATAGAGCAAAAACCAGTTTTACTGACTGCAAGTGAGAGTAAGGAGAAATTAACAAAATGCTTTATATCTCTAATTAGACTAATTATCTATTAAAGCACAACATAATTTCCTCCATAATAGCTTGATAATGAGGATTACCATGGCTACCATCAGTGTAATACCACAAGTGAAATGTGGGAATCAGAGCAATTATCATGCTATGATAATTACTCTGATTACTCTGTCCTAATATTGAAGGACATAAGCAAGAATGAGTTTCAACATATATAAATACACACTTGAACTCTTTTAGGATTATTCAGAGATAATCTGTTCAAATATTCAAGTGCCACACTTTCCAGTTCAGACCTACATTTTTCACAGCTATTGTCCTCAGGCACAACGGTCATGCTTACTCTGAAAACTCTGAGGAAAAGACACAAATGAAGAGACACTTTACAGACTTCCATGTGCATCCTCACCCTGCAGTTGTTCAGCTCCTCTGCTTTCACAATAATGGTCCCACATTTCTTTCCAGGAATCCCCCTGGGAAGAAGGAGACAGTTCCATGAGATCACTCAGAATTCCCATGCTCAGTGTACATAGTATCAGCACGTAGTTAACATGTAGTGTATGTTCTCCTCCCATTCTCTCTGCATTCCGTGTCTCTTCCGTTGTTTGTTTACTCCCTGATGCTTCACACTGACGCTGTAGCCCGCTGGCCACCGCTGATCACAGGATGTAAGGCGAGTGAGATTCTCACACAATCAGCATTGTGACATTTTTGAGTAATTGTGCTTGATTAAACACGACAGGGATGATTTTCACATATCGTGTCTTCTGCTGAATTATATTAACAAACTATTTTTGGATGAAAGTACAAGAAAACAACCCTAGCTCTTACCAATCAAAATTATAATTATGGATCATAAGTCGTGCCATCTATTCATTATTATGGTGACAGTATTTGAATTTTAACTCAAAAGCAGCAGAGAGAACAAACTCCGACACAGTGTGACTATTGTCAGATACTGGAAAAGTGCAACTGTAAAGACTAAGGTCAAAAACAAACACCATGGAAAGTTTGAACACACCACCCCGCCTCAGAACCTGTCCAACATACAGTACAAAAGGGACAGTGTTGAGAGCAGGGTGTCTATGTTTGTATACCACTGTGTGTGTGTGTGTGTGTGTGATGAGGTCACTGGACCTTTGCAGTTGCGGTAAAAGTGGGAATACATGGGTGATGCATGTATTTTTTGTGAGGCAGCCCTTTTTCTGAAAAGGAAACATTATGTCTTGAAGCTAACATCATCAATAAGACCTCGTCACATGCACCTGAAATTTGTCACAATTTGTCTAACTTTACCGAGTGACGCAGCAAGCAGTTATTTTTATTTTACGAAGTGGACAAAGTCAGACTGTTTTGCCCCTGACATTCAGCCTTTCCTCAAATGTTTGCTGTATACACATAAGCACTATTTAACCTGTAATACACCTTTACGTATATAAACATTTAGCATTCAGTAAAAAGTGGTAGTTTAACAGTGACATAAAACAGCTTTTAAAGCTACATTATGTAAACTATTAAGTTACATACTGAACAGACATGGAGCAAAATTAGAAAGTGCTTGGAATGGTATATATCTGTGTAAGTCAGATATTCACTCTCCTTTCAGCTGTGTTGCTTTTTCACCAACCCCAGAGGGAAATACGGCTCTTTAGCTTCAACGAGCTCCACTACTTTCATCAGCCAGTCGCTCACTTTGTCTGTCAGCTGTTTGCTGCAGGGTGACAAGGGCACACTTGGCCTATCAGAGGCTGTTTTTCCCACCTACTCCACATGGAAATAAGGTTAATGGAAAAAAAGTGAGAACCAGCGAAGTTGTGGATTGTGAAGTAGAAACAGGTAGTTGAAAAGCGATTAAATGCAACCTATGATCGTGCTACGTGGGCCTCTCTTATTTTACATAGTTATAAGAGAAATGTCATTTAACACACTTAATGGATGAAATATATACTTCACACGATAGTTTACGTCGCAGTACCTGGATATAGAGATGTATCTAATTCCAGTTCTAATTCAAGTCTCAGAAAAGAAGTATTTTGAAGAAGCTATTCCCATGTAGGAGGCAGAGCACAACATAATTTGAGTTAACTTTAGAGAGAACTTGCAATCTGACAAAAACGTCTGTCATCTGATGAGCTCCACTTGAAAATCACCTGGTAGAAATGGACTAAGGCAGTCACTTAGACAGCCCAGAATTGGGGTGTACGACCTCTGCCTGAATGTAATTCAAGTCTCCATTTACACCAGCACAAGGAAGTAGGGAAAATGCTTTTGAAATGACAGATTTGGTCAGAATGAAATAGATCCTGTCTTGAATTGAAGAGTTGAGAGGTTTTTTTCCCCCTTTTCCTTTTTCAATACCCTTTCCTCAGATACGAAGTTGGGGGAGAGAGCTTTTCTTTCTCTTATTTCTTCATTTCCACCAGCACATGAAGGTGGGGTCAAGTCATTTGTATGCATTAGCTGTGCAAAATGAGTAAAAGATATTCAAAGTAAGCCTGATTGAGAGACAAAGAGCCAGAAAAAAAAAAAAAGCACAAAAGAACATATTCAACTGCCTATAATGCAAATATAATTAGTATCTCCCACTACAAGGATCCATTTGTAACCACTCGACAGGCATAAAATTGTGTCTTTGATTTCGTGGATCGTACGGTATGTGTCGTTTTGGTGAACGTTTTCCGAATAAAACCAGCATGACCCAAGACATTTCCCTTAAAATATGACAGAATCCAGCCGCATTGACAGAAATCCCTTAGCAAATAGCATTCATATTACCTGAGATGGTGTGGTGACAGAGGGATGGAGCCAAAGAATCAATAAGGAAAAAAACAATGACTTAATAATATGAAATAAAATGTATTAAAGATCCCCAAGCCTTTCATCTCTGTAGTAGAATCACTCTCTAATCATACTACCTCAATTTATAAAGGAGCTTTGCCTGTTCTGCTGCACTGCGGGTGATGTGAGATAATGAAAGTTTACACAGGTGAGCCCTTGGATTATTAACATCTTCTCATACAGGAACTCTCACAAGGATCCAAGCCACAAAGCAGAGAATATTTTTAGAATAATCTCACTTGTCTCACTATCAAATCTACTGTGTAAGCAACCCAATCACAAACGTTAACATCTAATTCACAATCACAATTCAAAGAGATGTGTCGGATGAGAGACATGGAAATACAGCAATGCACTTACTCAACATGTACTTGCCTACTTAAGGTCAGCTAAACACATTTCAATAACGACCTCTTAAAACATGCTCGTCTGCTTTACCTCTTTTGTCTGTCTTTACATTCACAAGGTGTTGCAAGGTAGAGCTAATTAAATGTAATGGCAATTTGACCTGCGCATTAATCAAAGAAAATGGTGTATGAGATCAGTGAAAGCTGCAGTTCATTCAGACGATTGAGGAATGTCCTCATCAGATTGTTAAAGGAGGAGTTAAACGAAAGAAGAATTCATTCATTTCAACTTTTTGGCTTCAATGTGTCACGATATTAAAGTTGACTTCACTGTATAAATGTCACAGAAGAACAACACTAACCACATCTAACCTCGCTTTCATTTTGTTTTTTTCTTAGCACCATTTTGATAAAAGCACACTGAGGATAACTAATATAAATAATGAATTATTAATAATATTTACTAGGTAATCAATGTGGTAATTCTTAAACTGAAAAGGCAATAAACTAAACATAAATGAATTGATCTTTTGGCCACACATTACACAGAATATTCACGACACCCGAGTAGAAACAGCAAATTGGCTTGATAGAGACATTTCTCCAGTTCCACTTTTAACTTCGGTTGTTAGTCTGTGCTCCCAAATTCTACCACATGCCAGGGACCAGAAGAGAAAAATACAACTTTTATTGAGATCAAAATAAAACTGTAAAACTCTCTCTCTCGCCTTCTCCCCGTTGTATTTCACCCTCAATCATGTCAGCTCACTGCAACAATATGTGGGGAGAGATGTTAAAAGACACGTGCACACAAACAAAGGAGCAGCCAGAATCTGTGTCGCTATGACAACTGTGCCAGGCCCCTGCAGCGGGGTATCAAATGGGATTCCTCTGCTCGTTATGTCAAAAGCTTGCTCTCACTTCTCTGGATTTCAGAAAGGGTCATTATTCTGTCCTATGCTCACGTGTGGGTGGTAACAGTCAGGGAAAATAGGAATAATGTGACAGTTGTGCATTACACACACTTGTACACATGCGTTCATGCAGACACATGTTTGAGACAAGAATGAAATTTCATGCCACACATTAACTCAACACTGTGGGTGATATTTGCTGTTGATGTTATTATTCTTCGAATCAGTTTCTTTTTTGTAAACAGAAATTATTATTTTTTTGTTTTTTGCTGCATCAAAAAATGGGCTCATTTAAGCAATACTATCAGACCTGACTGAGAGGGTGTTTATGTGTATACAGCTGCAGTGGGCCAGTGGTTGCTGTTGCTTTGTGAAGCTGTTTGCTTAGCTGCTAAGCTCAGGTGGGAGCATGATTAGGGGGAGGATTCTCACGAAGCGATGCGATATGCGATACATGGTCCACGACACAATAACATAGTGATACAATGATTAAGTGAAAACATATCAATATACTAAGTGGTGAATAGTTAAAAGTGCAGGATTTCTCTATTTATTCAAAATGCATTAAGTCTATGTATGGAACGGGGATGGGGCATCTCTTAACATAGCTTTCTCTGGCATTATCCGGCTGTAAACTTCTTCTTCTTCTCTCTTGGCCAGGTAAATTCAGCCCAAGTTTCATTTGCGCAGCGCTGCCTGGTGAGTTAATTAAAATATCAATATTTGCCCGGGACGTATCAATTACCATATTTGCACAAGGAAGGACGATGATATATATCACCAAATCGATATTTTGACCCGCCCCTTGTCATGACCTCGGCAGAGGTGGTAGAAAGCCAGATGACTCACAACTCAAAAACTATGTTCTGTTCCACAGCATGAAAAAAAGATGTGGGTGACATAACTGACAATTATCGACAATTAAATTTGTCAGCAACTAATTTTGTCACTGATATTTGTCGACAACCTCAACAAACTATTGCACCCCTACTGCACAGTTTAAAATGCAGCATACGTGCACACATGGTGGTATACCATAAAAGTGCATGGACATTATTTTATATATATATATATATATATATATACATATATATATATATATATATATATATATATATATATATATATATATATATATATATATACACACACATATTAGTTTATATATATATGTATATATATATACACATATGTATATATATATATATATATATATATATATATATATATATATACACACATACACATATATATTTATTATTGCCTGTTTTTATTGGAGCACGTTTGCACTATAGGGAAAGAGTTTATGTTTTATTTTCAATCTTCAGCTACTTTCCATCAAATAGAGAGTAAGACGCACACTTTTCTAGTCTCTCTCTGATCTTTTCTATGCATTACCCAGAGAAGCTGCATGCGTGAAACAGAATGTGACATAAAACTGACTTTACTCTGCTTATTCAAGATAACCGCCCAACACCAGCTGACACAGGCAAAATGCATATGCGACACCACAGCGGCATGAATATGTTAATTGATGTACAGTATTAGTCTTCCACACCAGTTTCCAATCAAACCCTTATATGTTCATCATTCACAGCACACAAATATACAAGAACCTTCCTTACAATTTCTACATGGGAAAAATGAGTTTCAGTCCTTAACTACGTTTTTTCTGTTTTGCATTCACGGTGAGGCGACTGGATTTATGCACATTTTGAATAAAAACAGAGCTTTTAAGAGCTGAAAATCTGACACATCACATTCCCATCCTCGTCATTCTCAAGTAAATGGTTGCTCTCTTGTTAGCTTATTCATGACACAGAAAAGCACTTTCAAGCCGAGAAGTGCTTCAGGAGCAACTCACACTCTCTTTGTGTGTGTGTGTGTGTGTTCCATGTATTCCTCATGTGGTGGGGACCTAAATCTGTTTACAAAGTCACATTGTGGGGACTTCTTTATCAGTACAAAAACCATGTTACATTTTAAGGTGGAGACATGTTTCTGTATGTATGCTTAGGATGAGGTTAGAGGTAGAATTAGGTTTAGGTTAAGTTTCTGTAAATTCTTAGGGTTAGGCAGTTGTGATGGATAAGGTTATGGTTAAGTGCCAGATAATTAATTGTGTCTCTCTCAATGTGATAGCAGTGGCGATTGCTCTGAGACAGCAAGGGAAGCTTGTCAAATATGAACTGTGTTGTATTTACATTCCAGTACTAAACGTACTAAACGTACTAAACTTAATACTAAACTTGTTGCTAGTTCACTCAGAATCAGCTGTATGAAAATCACGATGCTGGGCTTCTGTGTGATGATTGGAGGAACTGTCTGAAAGTTCTTGATTAACAGCGTTGCAGAAACATACACAACAGTCTTCTCTGCCTCAGTCCCGTGTGGATTTTACAAGGGAAGTCTTTAGACAGATAGCTCGTCATGTGTGTTATTTGGGGGCGACGGTAGCTCAGTGGTAGATAGTCGTCTTTCAACTCAAAGGTTGTGGGTTTGATTCCCCGCTCCACTAGTCTACATACTGATGTGTCCTTGGGCAAGACACTTAACCATGTATGTAAGTGTGTGTGAATGGCGAAACTGTAGTGTAATTCATAATACATGTTTCCTTGTTTTAGTTGTTTGTTTGCAGAATTTATGGATCAATAGCTTCCCCTGTTTTAAAGACCAGCAACTGCCACTGATGTACAAATATGTACAGTGTGTGTATGTGTGTGTGAGAGAGAGAGACAGAGAGAGAGAGAGGCAACACTGTGAATCCTTTAATCAAGACACATGGTCTTGCAATCAGTGTCTAGCAAGAGGTGGATAATTAAGTCTGGACCAGCTCAAATACACACACATGCACTTCACAAACCCAGAGAGTAATTCATACCCTGACACACACCTTACGGTGCACACTTAACACACATACAGTATATCGCTATAAAAAGAGAGTCACCACAGTCGGAATTCTAACAGAACCACTGACACTAAATACATGTCACACCAGAGGCAGGTAGAAAGATTTGTCTTCCAATCAGGAGCATTTGTGTGTGTGTGTGTGTGTGATTCTAAATTCCTGATACACTTGTATTTATGACTATAGCCCACTTGGCTTTGCTATAGTTAGCTGGACTGTGTCTCTGACCCTGTATCTTCTAGAAATGAAGACTGGGAGATTTCGTTTGGGAGAGAGAAGAGTGACTTGGGAGAAGTTAAAAGATATATCGACCCTAAATTGACTTACTAAATATTCAAAAGACTCGAACGCCAGCAGCAGTTGTAAAGTGTTATCAGTAATAAAATGCAAATTCAAACACAGCAAATTCATCAGACCCCAGTGCTGTGACTCAGGCTAACACCAAAATCTATTTTTTAAGTATGAAGTTTTAAAAGAGTCCTCAAGGGATTTTTTATCAGAGGTGCAACAGAGGAGCCAAGCTTCCACTGAAATTAGGGTTAAACAGTGGTTTAAAGTCCAAATGATTTGGACTCTGTGCCAATAAAACAACAGCTTTCACATTTGTACACATTTTTGCAAGTTTCAGAAACAATTTACCAGTTTATGAGCTGAAACTACTGCCAGCAACCAGGCAACGTAGCATAAATCTCTAATTAGTGATTGATGATGACACACGGTAAGTCTGCAAGTCCACAGATAGACTTTTAACACACACGAGATTATAAAGGATTGAAGAACACTGCATTTTGCCTTCTTTTTCTCTCTCTCTCTCCCTCACACACACGGGTGCCCACTGGAGTTTGATTGAACAGTGTAATTACCTGTAATTAGTGCTCCTTAAAATTGTTAAAGATCCCCCATGTCGTGTCAGGCTGCAGGTGTGTGTCTCTGACAGAGTATAACACACATACACAGACAAATAGACAGACACAGACACAACCTCACCAGGACTGTGACAGCTGTATCCTTAGCGCCTTTGTTTATAATTGTTGTTGACAGTGTTTCCATTTCTGCATCAAATCATTCATGACTTCTTTAAAACAGCATCCACAGATGGTTTCGCAGGACACCTGTGGCATGTTTGCATTTGATAAAATCTTCTTTTTTTTTCTAATTAATAGGCGTACTGTAGATAACGCCTCAGACATATTAGACACTAGATTCCTCTTCATCATCATTAATAATCATTACTTGTTATAATGCTAATCACAAGAGCAGATGAAAGCGCATGTTTAATGAGAAATAACCCTAACTCAAGACTTAAGAAAACAGATTTCCTATTAAACTGAGCAGCTGTAAAGCCTGCCCTGTCCTCTGGGGGCTTTTCAATATATGCCTGGTTTCACACTAAATGTTTGTCCATCTGCAATCCATAATCAGCCTGCTGTTTAATAAAAATATATAATACATGTCCTCGCTCCCCACCATGCATGTCGGGGTGTGGAGCAACCACAATGGCCATTGCGTGGTGCTAGAGAGAAATTAATCAATGCAGAAGGAGTCAGATGATGACGATGCCAAATCAGGATGGATACAATAGGACCCTTGAGTCTGCACCAGTCAGTGCCTGGGCCCTAAAACTCTGTGGTGGGTTGTACATTAACGTCATCATGAGTGTGCGTGCGTACGTGCAGGTGGAGAGGAGGGATGGGTTTCTTGAGCAGTGCTCTCAGAGAACACATCATTGTTTTGCACTTAGCTGTAGCTGTTTATGGTGCACAGATAAGTAGGTGCACCTCTCACTCACTTGGAAACCTGCCACTACAATCAGCATGACAATGGCAAATGTTGCTCATGTAGCTCTTTAGCAGATGTGGGTCTTTAATTGGCTCATGCTCATATCAGCAGTCATGTCAACACACACCTGGGTGGATGTGCTAATTTCATCTTCTACATATTTGTTTTGGCAACATGAAGTTTGGATGTGCACCGTTCAAGCAGCCACTGCTGAGTGTGAAAGCTGACTGAAGTGAAAGTCTAAAAAAAACTTTAAAAACCCACTTATTCCCACTCATTTCGGTGTAAAAGAGGTATAAAAACTAAAGCAAACAAACTTAAATACAAAAGTCAGATTTTAGTCAAACTAAGGCAATCATTTGGTTTTCTCATGTAAACACATTGAACTGCAGTATTGTTCCCAGAAAAACAATGACGAGAGATCCACTTTTGGACTGACAAACAGACCAGATTTGTGCTTACGATCCATCTCACCATCCATTCGGTTTGTTTCTCTGTGACATAAAGGTCAACAGGAAGCTGATTCAATGTGCACTAACTTAGATACAGCACCACCTACGGAGGTGGAGTCAGACATACACGGCCAATAAATCGTGTATTGCCTTTATACTCTGACTCTGACTGAAGTTGTCCGAAACTGTGCATGTAAACATACTGAGAGTAAACTAATAATTAAGGCTGGGATCAAAAAAGTGCATTCATGGAAACATGACCAATGTTTATAATGACACTCCAGGCTCAAGCAATCCAAAATCTCCATTTAATAACCAAGCACAAAAAAAAATAAATGTTGTAAAAAATACTTAATACTGAATAATGATGTGTTAGAATGATGTGTGTTTAGAAGTGTGCATGTGTGCACATGAACTTTGTGTAGATGGAAGTGACAAATGATCCTGTGCCTGTCATTTATCAAAGTAATGACTCTTATAAAGCACGCTCACTTGCACATCAGCATATGTAAATTAGCGAGAGAGGGAGTGAGGGAGACCGGGAGGGAGAGAGAGCAAAGCAGCATAGGTTTGTCTTAATCAGTGGAGTGGAATGATGATCCTCTCATGATTGTGGGGATTGATGCCCCATTCAGTCCGATTTAAAACATTATATAATATCAAAACTCTAACAGAACTTACCCTCATGTGCTGCTATAATAAATGTGATACAGAACTGAACTCCTTTGCTCGCAGGGATGAAAATGAATTAAAACTATACTATTGACTGATGAATTATTGAGGTTATAAAGATGAGGATGCAGTGAAAATTGATATAATGTAGTGAGTGTAGTTGGTGATCTTAAGCATTTAAAACAGCTACTAAAATCCCATTTCAAAAAACTTTATGAGCGTGGTTGCCAGATTTGACACAGCACTGAAAACGTTTCTTTTTTTGCAAACACATATATATATATTTATATATATAGTCTGCACCTTTGTTATCAGTGGAGTCAGTATTCCAATAATTTAACATGTTGCCTATAATGTTGTATAAATACATTTTCTAATCACATTTAAGTCACTGCATACAGCATCGTCTCACAAGTTTTAGTGTATCTGTTGTTAACCTTTAACTTGTAAAAGCTGACAGATGGTACAACAATCAAAAGATATACGAGTGTAATTACACTCACACCTCTGTGGACATACATGTGAGGAAACATGTGTATACACACATACAAACAGCGACAGGTATCAAAATACCTATGTGTTGCTGCAGATGTGTATGTATATATATATATAAGTAAGACATACAGTATATATACAATATGCTCATCAGCAACAGGTACTATAGGTGCGGACTATTCCTGGGTTTAGTTTCCCTAGAAACAGAATTCAGAGATGCACCCTTGATACTGCTCCAGTCACTCCAATTACCAAGCAGCAGGTATTCATTACTGAGTAAATGCAAACACATCTCACAGCTGGCTGCCTGAAGTCTTCCCAGCGTTTTCATCCACAGGAGTGAAACTCACAGGATTTCATTGTTTTCTTTCTCTTGGCTATGCTGACTTTCACACAGCTGCTTAGCAAGTACCCTTGTCAGTACCAGCCTCACAGGTGATTTACAGAGAAAAAATAAAAAAACAAAACATACTTGTAGAGTAAATTTTCTTTGAATAGAAGGATTACATGAAAACAATAAATAGATACCACTCTCATAATCTGTAGTTGCATACTATACTGTAGGTAATTAGCTTGGCATAAAGGTCTGGCATGAAAACAAAGAAATGGTCTATTCAGTGAAAAAAGAATCCTAATCATTAACTTGTGTTTTATTTTAAGATTTAGAGAAACCAAATTGTAGAAACACCACGCACTTCTGGTTGATATTTCGTAGGGGTGAGATATTTGGAGGAGTGTGCATTTTATTTATTTTGGCCCAGCATTTTATTTTATTTTCGTACAGCACAAGCTCAGCCAGTGAACTGAATTGTGTAGTCAAAGCTATAAAAGAAGCACTTTATTTTCTACTTGGCCTGATTACATGAATTGTATAATTAGCAGGGACAGCTGAGTGTCGCAGTTAAATAAAAGTAGTAAAAGGAAAAGTAAATCTAAAAACTTTAAAAGAAATATGACTCTTGGGTTATTGTGTCAAGGAATGTGTCATTGAATTTTGGTCTAAGGAGGAAAAGACAATCGCAATTATGAACACTATCAAATCGTAATACTTGCAGAATCAAAATACAAATAAAATTGGCACCCAGGTATTGTGATGTAATCAAATTGTGAAAAAAAACATAGTCTATATATATATATATATATATATATATATAGTCTGCTTACCTCAGTGACCATTTTTCTAACCCAAATGGGAGACAGTCTTAATAAATGACGGGGCCCATGACAAACAGAACAATCTTTGTGAAACAAATGCTGAAGCAAACTTGCAGTAATTAGTATTTACACACCGTTAAGTCCCAAATTAAATGTGTGGGTTCTTTACTCCTGTAGGATAAATAACCTAGACAGTCATTTAGTTTCATTTGTGGCGACACACCAATCACACAGATAATCGTTGCAATACTGGCAGCGACAGATCACATACTCACCCTAGAGCTTTTTCCAAGCGACTGCCCAAAGATCCAACCACCTCTCCGAGAGTACAGTGGGCCTGGCCCAGAAAATCCTGTACAGACAATGACAAAGAAGCGAGACGAGTTTATAAAAATCAACTTTTTGCGAGACGAGGGACAACACACCAACTAAACAAATGAAATTCAAACAATAAAACAAAAAGGGAGATAAAAATGCCCACAGCCATGAAGCCAGAAAATTGCCTTCCTCCCTGATCTCTATGGAGTGCAGCCCTGCAGACCTAAACCCTTGTCAAACACCTCTGCATTCCCCATTGACAGATAATCCTGGAAAGCCGATTGAGCTTTGCTCTCTTCAGCCCTCACACCTGCCCCGGTCTGCTCCCTTGCCACGTTCCTGGTAAATTAAACTGCCATCACATAAAAATATATATATATATGTATAAAAACCAGCTGATACTGACAGTAAGGCAGTAAGATGGAGATAAGCTCATACAAAAAATTAACATTGTTTTTGAGAAACAATTGTCTGTGAGCAAAAACAGAATTGGTAATCTGTTTATCTCGAGTAAATTATAAGCCTTCAAAATACAAAGTATGAAAAAGTAGCTAACATTTTGAGGCTATTATAGAAACGTGTTGTCTTCATCCCTCTTTCACCGGGGGGCACACTGTTGGGCACATTCTTCATATTATACTCCGTCTTTAATGTCTATTTTGAGCACCTCCAAGCAGCACTACCATAATGGATTCTCTTTGCTCTGTTGATTAGGCTCCTCTATTATTCTGTCTTTATATCCATCTATCTGGTCCACTTCTTGGCTGCCTGTCTTGCTTGTCCATCTTGACGCTGACGCACACACAGCGTCACAAGACTTTGCCCTAAACTGGATTGTTTTGACCATGGTGGGTGCTGAAATCACATTAGAAATAGTTTTTCTTTAAAAAATAATAGAAAAAGTCATGATATTGGCCCCTTTCTCTGATGAAGGGGCTGTGCCGTGAACTCACTTTATCTCCTAGCAACTGCAGCTGTTGCCAGCATGAGGTCCATTGGAACATTGGCTGTGTGCAACTAATGGCTAAATATATCACAGCATGGGCCAGATTTGCTGTGAAAAATCTACTGTCGATGTTGTGGATGTAGGTCCATTACGGTAATTTCACCCCCATAAAAAAAGCAAGCCCAGGTAACAATGGCTCTGGTTCTGCCGTAACAATTCAAGCTAAAATTGTCAGTAGCTGCGAATGTCACGTTATATGGTGTCATAGACTTTTTATGCTAAAAAAGGCTGAGATTTCTGTGGGAGAGATGGATTTCCTGTGCTGCAGTCCTTGACCTTGGTAAATAGAGAGAACTTGAACTGGAGAAGTAGAAAAACATTATATGGGCACAACTTTTGTTGATTTTTGCTGTTGATGGTGCTACTATTTGGTCGGTGTGAGCAGAAACAATGGGCTCTGTCAAGCAAAACTATCAGACGTGACCTGAGTATTTGTGTCAGTGATTCGTCTAGGGCTCGATCTTCCCCTGATCATCTTTCACATATTTTTAATCTTGTTTTCTGCACCTAATTCAAAACAAATGCTTCTTGTGTATAAGTGGTGTAACTCCTTGGCAATAAATTCTGATTCTGTTTGTAATTATCTAACTCCTTATGGTTGGTGTCAAGAGTTTACTCTTTCTTCAGGATCTCTTAGGGGTCCATATTTCTGACTAAAGCGTTTTTTTACATAATGTAACGCCGTTTTGCACTGTGACATTGGCTGCCAGGCTCTATACAGCAGCACAGGGGGCAGGTGGGGGGCAGGAAGCAATCATCTCCAACCTGTTTGCAGCTGGCTCACTTTAAAAGCGCAATGTTGTTGTCTCAACAGACAAATCATCTCATGTGTGCAGTGTGGGAATGTCGGCAGAAGTGAGCTGCAATAGTAGAAGAATTTTTAAAAAACTAGCTACTGTACATGTCGACAGTTTTATTTTGTTTCCATTTGCAACCAGTGTCACACTGTGCCTGTTGACAACAGGTCGGACAGTCTGGACAACAGTGTCAGCTTACTAGTCAGGCCTTTGGTGGCGGTAATTTAAATGGAAAATATTACTAGCATCCAAGTGATACCTGAAGCTTGTTATGCTGCATATGCTACAAAGTATGTTGAGAATTTCTTGCCTTACAGTAAGTTTAAAAGAAATCTACTATTAAGCACAATAAATATATTGTGACTGATAAATCTATCCTGAACGAATCACATGTGTCAAACGGTGTCTTGCACTGACTTCCCTTTTGGTATGCAGACAAAACGAATGAGACAGTCAAGTCTTCGATCAATTTGTTTTTGCTCATGTCCCTTTAGGGGCTGCGTAGGGTGTATGCAGGTTTTTGCTATATTACATAGCAAACATTAGGATTATGGCTGTTTACTCACTAACCTAATCTCAAATTCTTTTACTCAGCAACACCAGCTTTAACTTTTGTATTTCAGTCATTTCTTCACGCTAAGCCACTAATTAAAAACTGAATGTAGTGAAGCTCAGAGGAAAGAAAAATATTTAACAGTCCAAATACTTGTGATCTTGACTGCATATTACTTATTTTTTAACAGCAACACAACCTGACACCCCCAAAGTCATTCTTATTTTTGGTTTATCATTCACCTATAAAGCATTAGCAATAGATTTTGGAACAACAGACAATTTGTAGTTACAAAAGACAAACGCTTTATAAAAGCAGATACGATACAATAATATTCCAAATATACATCTGCACTTCTCTGATCAGCCTGACTTCTTCTGTTTTACCTCTTCCACATTCTCTCCATGTTTCTCCCTCTATATTCTACACTCGTTCTCACCCAGTTCCCAGATGTGCCTGGAGCCTCGAGCTCCAATGCTAAAACACCATCTAATGGATTGGGTCTTGGGCTTTCCCTCCTGAGTCCTGCACGGAAGCTGCTTAGATAGTGCACTGCCTCCAAACCAACATGCCTGTCTCCTCTTGTATGAGATTATTGATTTTAAAAGGGTGAGGCAAAGGGGATGAAAGATGGGGGAGGGAGAGAAATGAGAAAAGGGGAGGTGAAGGGAAAGTGAAAGAACAAGAGTATGACAGGAGAAATATGACACAATGCAAAAGTGACAGGAACAAGACAAGGAAAACAGATACGGGATGCACACGAGGAATATGATGTATCCATTTATTGTCTATATTAAAACTAAATAAAATAAAACTAACGTTCTTTATTGAACAATTCTTGTTCATCAAGGTCTCTGGGGCAAACAGAATTATCATTAATTAGTTCCAGTTAAAAATGACAAGCTGTCCCCTGCATTGCTGATGATGAATAACCTATGACAATTTGTATAATTCTTGGTGTTACAGACAATATCAATCCAGTAAAATATGACTGGATCTGCCTTAGGATAATCTCTACGAATTATATTAAACGTCCTCAGACACGACTGGAAAAAAAGAGAAACCCTCTAGTTCAAAAGAGCAAAAGTACTTCAGTGATATGTATGTATTACCGTGGGAATTAAACATCACAGCAGTATAAATACAGTCATTTTGTCTGAGCTCTGTAAACACATTTTTCGACTGACCCGTTACGTTGTGACAATTCTCTCGATAACCTCATGTCTTGATGGGTTTCTATTAGCCTGCTATTATTACTGAAAATCTAAAATATTGCATTTCAAGTGCAATGGAAGCAGTTCTGACGAATAAAATTGGACGTTAAGTTTCCATGCACAGTAAAGTCAAGCTACAGTTGTTGTTTTGACATTCCAGTATTACAAGAGAGAGATAGATGACATGTTAATTGCTTTTGCTACTTTGACAAAACCAGATTAGCTGTTTCCTCATTCCTCCGGTATTAGTGTAAGACACTAACTTAAACTCACTCATACTGAGCACACAGACATAAAAGACTGTGAACAACAAATGTGTCACTATTTCTTTAAATTATATACTAATGATCCTGCATGTGATAAAATGGAGACGTGAAAAATGGTTAAGTTCTTATGCTGATGAAGTACCCATTCAAATGTTTCAAAAACCGATATTCAACTCAACCACACAAGAGCTAAGCGGTTAAAAGGACTGATTGACCGTAAACCGGGAAAAAACCCAGCATTTTTTGCTCTAAAACAAAGTCAAGGAGAGTCTATGCAAGAGTACAAGCTACTTCTTCCTCTTTGAACTACAATTATCACAGCGCAGTAGGCAGGACAGCAATTATTTTTGCCGGAAAAGACGACGCTATTTCACTGTTGGTTCTAATTACGGTTGCGCTAATCACTGCTATCCTCAATGTAATAAAAGAAATCAGTGTTTATTCAGTTTCTAAATGAATTACAGGCCATTCCAGGAATGTGTTCTTACAGTGGATGATAAACACACTCAACGGAATAGCCAGATTACTGTTATGTGGCTAAAATGAGGCTAATGGGAGGTAATGATGAGGACAGTAATCATGCGGACACACAGCACATAACGAAATGTAAACACACATGCCTCAGTCTACACACACCTAATGACAACACTTTTTGGTACTCACGTGTTTTGACAGGTTGGCACTCTTGGAGTCAACATCATACCTACAGGAAAAAAAAGGCAGAGAGTGAGAGAGTCAGAGCGTTTGAAAGCAACGGTGGATGACGGCAGCTCAGCCAGCAACACAACAGGGATAAAAGACAGGGTAAATCAGTAATGGGGCCAAGCAGCTTGTTAGCGATGGTCTCACCAGAGGCTGGTTCACTTCCTAACATCACAGGCTCACAGGTATCCTCCATTAAAATGACACTAAATGGACTAATTGGCAGTCACACGTATCATTGTGGGAGCGAGATAAACAGAAACTGAAAATCATTGTGTGTTCTTAAGTAAATATATAAATAACTGTCCCTCCTTTGGATTTTCATCTCTGCTCATTAGTGTAAGTTCTAGTGGGCACTTGAGCTATTATTTGATGTGTGTTTGAAAACTACTCACACTTCCTATTCCTCTATTACACCTGAAGGCCTTGTAGACCGGCAATACTTGCAGAGAAAAAAGAAGTCCAAAAATGGCCCTTCAACGTAGAGGCTACTCTACAAAATGACAAGCAATCAGAAAAGTCATTCACTCAGCAATTTCAGGTCATTTCACAGCTCAGGTCATTTCACTCACCACTACAAATGTATTGCCATTTGCTTTTGGAAGAAATTTAGGGCAAACTCTGGTACATTGTGAATTATGTGCACCCAGTTTGCCTCTGCCAATGTATACGCAGCACATTTGGGTTATAAATATGAACTCCATCATCCAATTAACTTTTCATTCAAGACCCAAGAGCTTTACTATGATCCTTATGCAATATGAACTCCCATTGTGAAGTCACGACATTCACAATTTCACCAGCACCATGTCAATTTTTGAAACTGGAAATTCACAGACCTGCAACCAGGCTCCAATACTAGCTGTCACACTGTTGTCCACTCATATGTGCCATGCTTTGTCATTTCTTTTCTTCTAAATGGGAACATAATTTACTCAATTGACAATTGAAGAACCCAGTGATGGCCTGGCGACCTGGATGGATGGATGGATGGATGGATGGATGGGAGGAGGAGTTCAATTGAGTGATCAAGACCATAAACTATCTGTCTATGAGATTAATATATATTAGATACTGTAAAACCCCAAGCTACTTTGAAATTAAGTAATTGTGACATACTGTGGATTTGCAAGGAGGTCAGTGAAACAAGGTGCAGTTTTATAATTCATATCCTGAGTAAACACTGCAGCTTTTTCGAGCATGTGCTGGTACTTTTTCCTCACGTAAGACTCATCTTCATGGGCCTTAGGGAGGAAGCAGTCTTTAATCTTCCATCAAACTGTGCTTCCCTCTGCATTAGGTCTTACACATGAGATGAACTGGAAGCTTAGGCCACGAAGACACATGTACAAAACTCACATGCACATGTGAGCATTCTCTAAAGCGGAGCAAAAGTCTTCATAGACACAATGAATGAGGCATGTGGCAGCCACTGGGCTGTTTTGTTGCTCGGATGCTCAGTGTGATTCAGGAAAGCCACTCAAAAGACAGAAATCGTACATGGAGGCATGCGGCCAAATATATTATTCAGCTGCCTTGACAAATGAGAGGGTATGGACTCAAAAAGGACCACTCATCAGTCTTTAATGAAGTTTGACAGATTGAAGACAAACATAACACACATGTCCTAGGTATGGCAATGTCACAGCACGGCTATACTTTTATTATATTTTATATACCCCTTTTATATACCCCTCCATTTCAGGTACAGAATTCAACACTTAACAGATTTAATATGCATGTAACCAAGGTAAGTCAGTTGTATTATGTGTTAATGTCATTGTTTGTAAGTTACTGCCTAGCCAGATTTTTTTTTTTAACCCTAACCCTAACCTCACTCCTTCCGTGAGCCCTAACCCTAACCTCACTTGCACTTGAGTTAAAAATATGGGTCATATTTGGAGGCTAACTATTAGTGGTTTGAGTTGGAGGACAGGCTGGACATATTTCTAGATCTCTGTAGATTTAAAGTGCACAGTGAAGTCAAATGGCTTGAGACTGGTGCAGTGTATAATGGCGTAATTCCACCGGATCTACTCGCCTCGCTTTGGCACGGCACAGGTTGCATCTTAGCAGACGCTTTTATCCAAAGCGACTTACAATGGAATCAAGTACAATTAGCCAGGGGTGGAATCGAACTTGCGCCCATGATGTCTTTGGTACACAAGGTAGGGTCTTAACCACTGAGCCACTCCACCCCACACAAAAACGGGTGACTAGTGACTTTACACCAGACTCCTGTTAATTGTTGGAGATTAACCCACGTTTTTAGGATTGTTAAGTAGTTTTAACTTATCTACAGTTCGGCACTGTTCGGCTTGATTTCAGTCAGACATCTCCGGGGTACAAACAACTTCTCCGCAGACTACAGCGGCAGGGTCTGTGATGCCACTCACGATCACGATACACCAGACTCCTCTGTTAAATATAGAGATTTCACTGGTAGTTGTTGGAGATTAACCCACGTTATTAGGATAAATAAGTAGTTTTAACTGGTCTAACTGGTGGAAACGCTACTTAAACTGTGCCGTGGCGTGGCAAGACGAGGCGAGTAGAGCCAGTGGAAATACGTCATAAGCCTCCTGCCACCATGGTCATGCATGACAAACAGAGTCACATGCCATCTGGAGCTTTACACATGGGCAAAAACTGAGACCTTGTGATTGACTATTATTGCGACTGAACTATCAGCATTAAAACACTTACTTTTAGTTTCGGTGTTACTTCACCACTCTAATTAAATTAAGCATACAACTTAAGCAGACTTTCCTGTGGATGCCCACTTTACCTGAATGGTCACATGTTTTAGGCATGTTAGAATAGAATAGACAAAGATTACATTACAGTCATCGAAGTGATTTTTGTGAATGAAAAGCGCCATAGTATGGATGTATAGATGCATTGTATGTGTGCTCTGTAGACAGGTTTACACATATACACACACACAAACACGCGCCCATAAAGAGTCCACTGCAATGAAATGTGACACTGCTGACAAGATTATATGGTCGAAAAAACACTCAAGTAGTTGTTAATGGTCACCACACAGCAACAAACCCACAACACTGTCACCAATGCCTCACTAAGTCTTGGCAATGCACAAACAAGGTCTTGCATGTCCATGTGAGCCACACTTCTCTGTAGAGATGACAAACTCAAACACGTACATCTATGCTCACATTAGACACAAGGCTGTCTACTTATTTCCTGACACATGACTACAATACTATGTTTTTCCTATGAAAATGAGAATATTGTCACGTACAGGCAGTCTAGTGCCAAAATAATGCATGAAAAAATAGTAATAAGCCTTATACCATGTGTATATGCAGTACAGTACAAGAAGGTCTGAACTATGATAGTTGCAATAAAACTTGGATCTGTACATCCAGTTGGTTTTAACTTAATGACTCATTTAGAGAGAGCCATTAGATGAATTAGATGAACTGCCAGTCGCACATATCGGCAGTAAAAAAATATACTGGAACTCTACCAATATTGCTTTTAAAGTTATAATGGAGATGCTAGAGCATAGAAACAAATGAAGACATCTCACTCAAAAACTGCCTGGTAGTGCCAATGTCAAATACTTAAGCTGGTTTCACACTGTGTGCAGTGCAGATTTGCTGCGTCTCACATGTGTCTGTCTCCTGCTGTGGACCATCTGCAATGTTTTATGTTGGGTTTGCCTTTATAAACCATGAAAGCATACTTTTCAATTCCCTAAATACTCCTCCGTACTCTAACAGATCGCCAAGACTCTTAAGTTTCACAATAAAGGTTTGTTTGGTTTTTTTTTAAAAAAAGAAAAATGAAGGACATGCTTGTGACAAATATACTGCCTACTTTGAAGCAAACAAACAAAAGCTACACATTTTAAGCTTAACAACTAAACAATTATGAACTTTAATAATGACCGTATTGCATTTACATTGTTTGACTTTTACATTTACTGTATGACATTCTTCAGTTTTTCAGAAAAGCTAACTCATATTTTGGAATTAATAATGGTAAAGTTCCTTAAGGAGGCCTCAAACACTGAGTAAATGTAAGATCAACTCTGTCTCCTCAAACGCCATTCGACCTTTACAAAGTCTTGAGCCAGAGCGAGTTCCAGTCTCAGCAAATATTAATATTGCAATGGCACACACACACACACACACACACAGGTGTACATATGACTTACAAGTCAAATCGTAGGTTCTGTCGCTCTTCAAAGAAGTAGTCCAAAATGAATTTTCGCACAAAGTCTGGGTTTAATGTGTTGTCAATCACCTCTGTTCTCCCAAACTACACAGAGAAATAAGAAAAAATGGAAATAAGAAAACATTTAAAGAGAAACAGTGATTTTGTCCATTCCATACCTGGCATAATATGTAACATCTATATCAAGTTCCATCTATGCTAGATAAGTGTTTCAAAGTCATCACATTCATTTACAGGTGAATTTTAAAAGCCTCGATCTGTGATGTGATTTACACTCGTTTACATACAGATGATTATATATCCAGCTTCAAAATAATAAATGCAGAGCAGCTGAAGTATCAAGTCAATGGGGGTCAGGTACGTCCCAGTTTGGCATTTAACTCTGCATGTTAATAATGCATGCAGATGATGGGCTACTCAGAACTATGAATAACTGGGAATAATTGCGGCTGAAAGATTTGCCCCCTCATTCATGAATATTCCTTACTGTGAATCACACAGCAGCACAAAAATATGTGCACTTGGACAGAAGTTGCAGTGATTGGCTGTAAAGGGGTTTCTTGTCATAGTCAGCCCAGAATGGATCAGTTTAAAAATTTAGAAAATGATCACCTTTTTATCTTATTTGAATAAATATAAATATTAAATATTACATATTTGCTCAGCTTCATTAGGATGTATAATATCAAATGTCATCAACAAAAAGTATTTAAGCCTTACATCAGTCAAATTCCACAACGCAAACGAACATTAACTGTAATCTGATTATTTTAGCCATGTTAGCGTCATCGCTTGTCTTGGGAATGCTGGAATGCTGCCGTTGATCCAGAAAAAACAATCTCGACAACAATGGTTTTCAGGGAGTAAATCCCAGTGTTTTTGTTCAGCCTTCATGAATTGTACATTATGCATTGTATCCATTATTATATATTACATATAAATATATATGTAAACTAAATAATTATAAATAGGAATGTCCAAATCAGCTACTACTCAGGTGACTTTAGGTGTGAAGTTGTGATTTTAAGCAACTACTGCCTTAAGTCAAGTCAGCCATGTAAAGTGGGACAGGCAAAGCGACATTTAATGTGCAGCCACTTCATGCAACTATTCTGACTCTATATCTGTACCTATAGCCACTCCTGAGCCGTTTACATCATATAACTGTCACATCTTTAAGACAAATATCCTTTCTTTGTTTGTTGATGAGGCATTGTGAGAGGTGAAGCCATGGGGGACAACTGAGCAGTATGTGGAGAGTTAATTCAATCTGTTTCTAAGCGCAAGCAACCAGATGTCTGTAGATAATCAGGCTGGTGTCTTGTTGTTGACAACACAAACATGTGCATATGAATCTGTGCAGTGAGGACAGACTTTTCTCTTTTGATTTGAAACTGATAATGAAATTGGATACGGTCTATGTGATTGTTTTTTGGTTTTTCAGCACTTTGCAAACAGGACATCTGTTTATTTAAAAACATCAACTACCTACAAGTTTTAAAACAATCTAATTTTCCAATTCCTGCCAAAATGTCCCGACCCTATCTTGAGTATAAATGAATATACCAGAAAACGCACATGCATCTTCGGGGTCAAACACACTCACCTCTCTCCACTCCTTGTTGCCCATGCCTTGTGTGTAGAGAACACAAACTGTGAAGAACAGAAGCATATAATATTAATAATGTTTGGTAACTATGGAGAAGGTGAAATGTCAATGTATCACATGGATCCATTAGACAAACACTATGTAGTAAATCAATTTGAAATCAGAAAACAACATCAAAGCATCTAAGTGTTACTTCCAAAGTTCAAAAATACAGTTTATACTGTATATCATGTTTCCTGCTATTATATACAATTTCCCATAACAAGAAGATTATCTTGAAGCTAAATTACTGAGCTTACTTACTTACTTTGATGTTGTTTTCAGATAAGTGAGAGAAGGATATATTAACAGACATTTATTTTTAAGAAACAGAGTTAATCATTTCAAGAACCAGTGATATGAAGCAGAGAGTCCTCTTGGATCACTACTTTTTTGTTTGTTTTTACCTCAGAGTAGCACAACTTCACATGTCCTACTATCTTATATACTTTTAATTTTTTTTCTTCTTCTTCTTGTTCTTTCCTCTGTCAGGCCATTTTATATCAGTGGACTGAAGTGGCCATGCTCAGCATAATCACAAGTGCTACACAGCATAAAAGCACGTCTTCATGTACAGTGTGACTGCAGCCTGAGCTTCCTGCAGCTTCTTCTCCTCCAAATCATTGTCATCAAGTTCATCACTGTCAACATGAGTCACTTTTGATCCCACTGCAAATGTGCTGATGCACTACGTTTTACCAAGACAGTGAGTGAGTGAGTGAGTGAGTGAGTGAGTGGGAGACAAAAGGAGTAAATCAGTATACAAGAGGTCATCATCATTCCAAATTCAGACAGAGCTCATGATGACGAACGCCTTTTTCTTTTTTAAACCATTATCTTTCCCATTACATTCACTTTTTACACTTCCTATAACACACACCTACCCACAGACATGAAGCATACACAAAAACGATCATAAGCCGCCCTTGTGAGTGGACAGTCATGACACAAAAGTGTCTAGGTGGGGAGTATTTTGGTTTGTACGTCATAGATGGCAATGTCACAACATCTGCTTGTTGTTGAAAATATCGAAATATCCTTTAAGAAATAGTGTGTCACACACATACTGTAGAGAGAATTTTTTTGTCGTATAGCAAAATCTTGCAGGTAAAACGTTATAGAAATATAGATATAAGAATATAGATAATATATATAGAAATAGCACCAGCTTGCTCATGTTGAATTGTTTTTTCTATGTGCCAAATGGAAGAAATCATTCAGCAAAAGTAGTAGTTATTTAATTAGTCTGCTGGTTTGTGAAAGTAGTGTGGTTACTAGATGTGGCCTTATCGTGGGTTTGCATGAAAAAAGTCAAAGTCAATTCAAAGACGTAAATACAATGAATTTCATTGTCTGAACAACATAGTCATTAAACATTTTAAAGAAGGAAAATCTACTTTACTTTTCATGATATGTGATATGACAGACAAATTGTGGTGCTGAACTAATCTGCTCAAAGGGGAACCTGTGCAGCAGAAATATTTACACAGCTGCAGGAGGAAAAATGACTTTGCTTTGCATGATGTTTCCTTTATATCGAGGCTAATCGATGTTAAATCTCACTATGGATGAGCCTAATTCCCTCTGGTGTACAAAAGAGTGGAATTGCTCTTCTCTGATTCTTAGAGAGAAAGTAAAAAAGCACTTTTCCCAGAATGTCAATGCATGGCTTTAGCATGCAGCCATGACACTAACAGTATTATTATAATGATTTCACCAGTGAGGGGAGGAGGACAACCAACCATTTCATCAATCTATGGGGAAAAGCTTGCTCATCGGCCTCACATGTATTAGTCAGACCTACCTTTAGGCAAGCTTTCACACTGAGAAAAAGCCAAAACACTTAAACACTTAAAGAGTGACTCACGAATAACAAATGTATGCCATGAAAGAAAGATCCTCCTTCAGTCATTAATTAATTTCTCACTTCTTTACACTCTGTAAATACCTCCTTTTTCTACCTTTACTTACTCCTTTCTTCCCTAGACCCTTAATTGACTCATATTTTATTTTGTGGCCTTTGCCTTCCTTCCTCCTTATGCTTCGTCCATTACCATCGTCCCCAGTGTGAGGCTTAGAAGTGATTAGGAGCCAAGATCTTGTATTCTCCCAATTAACAATCACAAACTGACACACACTTGTTCTCAAGGGGGATCTTACTTGGGTCTGATTTGGAGAAGGTGTCCCTGTCCAGCAGGTTTCTGTGGAGACACAAAGGGAGACAGTAATTAGAGAGACGGCTCCCTCATATGCATGAGTCAGTACCCCCATGCTCTGTTTACAGTATTACTGTGGTGTGAAAAAGCAACTGAACATACTGGACTGACCACAGCCATGATACTGAGGTTTATGGACTGCTTGAATATGTGAAACTTATATGGGTGATATACAATTATCTCACAATATTCCAGGTACAATTGTGACATTAACGGCGTCATTCAAACAGAATTTCAAAATAGAAAGTACTTTTTGAAGTGGTTAAAGCATGACGGGTGTTTGTGGAACAAAGCCAGTACATTTAATTACAACAGCCATCTACAGTACATTTATATAAATTTTTTTATATTTATTTATTTTTCAGATGTCATCACAAACAAAGAAATGTGAATGAACCATTTTATTTTCAACTTGACCATGAACCTTATAACAATTAGGCAATCCGGAACACAAGACATTGGATATGCTGACTCTGCAATCCCTGAAAAAAAATTGGGCAACGTTGACCAAGCCGTTGCACCCCTGTGTCTGTCCTGTCACATGTCATGTATAATGACCAATGCAGCTGATGAAGGTAGTAATTTCCTCTTGGTGAGCCTTTGATCTGGGTTGCCATGGCTACTGAGAATTGAATTGCATATGCCTTTGATCTGTGCAAGACAGATAGCAATGCCTTTGATCTGTGCAAGACAGATAGCACAGTGTGTGACAGAATGGTTGGCCTCAGCAGGGACAATTAACCTTACAATCTTCTCCTGAAATGGCTATTTTATTCTAACATCCATATACAGTGCAGGTTTCTGATGTAAACCCTACATTTGGATGTCAAAGTCTTCACAGAAATGATTTTCCAGCCAAAATCAGTCCAACCCAAACTTCTCTTCTCAATTTGGAACATCAACATATGCTATGGAACCAGCATCCTTGGAAACTCAAGTTGTACGATCTAAACGACCGGACAAAGGATGCCATCTCCCAGAATATTTGGCCAGCTTTCATGTTGATCTTCGCTCCCAACTATTTTCAACTGCAGCCTCTGGTTCCCCAGGACAACACAGTGGCCACACCAGTGCTAATTCAGAGAAAAGGTCCTTGTGCTCCTGGTCAAGTGCAGGCCATGCTTTCACTGGTGTTCATGGTGCCTTGTTAGAAGAGAAGGTTAAGCAGGTGGAGCCTACAGCACTAAAACAGCAAATAGAGAAGTCCACACCTAGCATGGAGTGTGCGAGACTCAATGCTAAGGACAGGAAAGACAAACACCTACAACATGAGGCCCAACAAGCACGTAAAGCTATGTCTAAGCAGCTGCATGGACGACGACGACTCCAGAAGAAGGAAAATGATGTCCTAGTTGCTCAGCTAGTCTCCTCCTTCCTGGAGAAACAAGACGGCAAGTCATTTGACAGTGCATCTGAAGCTGTTGCTGGATTTAAACCCTCATCAATGAACACAGGGTCCTGTGTTCCCACCGAACAATGGCGCTGTACCCCACAACAACTCAAAACAGCTACAGTTCCTGTTGTTATAGCCGCAGCATTACAGCCTGCAGCAGTTATTGTCAAGCAGACACCAGCTGCAGGCAACATAGACATGGATCAACCTGGTTCCAGCTCTGGTACCACTGCTGCCGCAACCTTAGGGCAACCGCCAATACCATCTACTACAGCTCCTACAACCAGTCCGTTAGTAGACACCAATGTTCCGCCAGGGTCTCCAGGGGTTTTTAGAATTATACCTGATGAAGCACTAGCACTGCTGCAAAACCAACCTATTGCAGATAACCTGGTTGAACCAAGGTTTGGTGATGTGCTTGCTAACCTCAAAATCTTCCTGTGTTGAAAATGGCTTTCATTTTGCATTTAAACTTAAAGTAGCCTAACATAAAGTAGAATTTGCTCTTGGGGTACCCCGACAGTTGGTAATTAGTATTGTTTGTTACAACTATTGAGAAAATATATGTCACATCTGTACTGTAAACTCTAAAGCAACATTTCTAATGTATTTACACACAAAGAAATAAAAATAAATGATAAGTAACAAGGGTTTCTGTATTGTTTCTTCTACAAAAAAAAAAGACTAACTAGCAAACAAACACTAAGACCATTATGTCAGTAAAAAAGCTCAGTCTCTCTGTACTGCAAATCTTAACCTGAAAAGCTTAAATACTTCAACTTCACTCTGTTTAATTGTGTGCCCTCCTCTGTCACACATCAACTGTCTGAGAAATGTGTGTATATGTGTGATAACTTTGGTCTCAATTCATATTCTGACTCTTTATTACTTCAAGGAATTGAAATTTTTACAAGCTCTCATCTCATGCTTGAAAACACTGGGTCTGAGCTCCTCTTCTTTTGTGACTTGTTAAACATTGTCCATGGTTCTCAGTCTTTGCAAACACTAAGCTTCATGCAAGACGTAAATTAACAAAATTGTGAAGAACTGTTATCCAAAAAAGAGAAAGGAAGAAGTTCGAGAAAATTAACTGGGCTGATATGAAAGTGGCATTTGACCTTATGGTGAATTCTGACTTAAATAATAAGGTGAATATTTGTGATGAAGGAGAGGAGACCATAGGAGAGGGGAGAGAGAGGTCATAAACCAGTGACGTTGAACATTTCTAGTGCATAAAAGCCACAATAAGAATTTAAATCTACTCTTCAATCCACTTTCCTTCACACACTAACTGTGCCCCGGTTACAAGAAAGCCCACAGACTGTGGGTAATGCGTTCAGATATCCTTTCAATCCCAGGGATTGTTATAGATTTTGAAAGGCTGTCAAACAAATCCCTGAGACCATCAGCGCTGCTTTCTCAGTTGTCTGCACCCCTCTCTTTCTTCCGTCTCATTTACTTGTGCGAATGTGCAAGCTCATCAACACTAACCTTTAGAATTCCTCTATTATATTTGTTCTCAAAGTAAAAACACCATTGCTGTCTGCAGTCTTTTTCACTCTGTTGAAACTTGAGACAGGTGAAGCTGTAGAAGATTAAAAGAAAATGCTGGTTAAAGCAACATTAAGTTTTTGAAATTTATTTTAATGAAGAAATCTAATAGGGAAAATATTGATGTCTACTACTGCAATTGGTGTGTATTATTCTATTCTTAACCTTAATTATTTACTAATTCTTTGTCTGATTACCTGTTAAGACAATAAAAAACATGTAAATTGGGTCCTACAAGAGCAGAGGGTTCAAGAAGGAATAAGCTGTTAACTTAAGTCTGTTAGCTCCAATAACTTTGCTACTCTCTCCACTAACAGCTGAGTCTGCAGATCTGTTCCTTATTTTGCCATCTATGGTACAGAACCAAAAATACTTCCAGATGCCTCTTTTCAGTTGCTTTGGTGTCATTACCATCTGCTCAGTATGACACTTAAGCTTGTTTGTGTCCTTGTTTGTCACAGCAAACAACATACCGTCACATCCATCTTCTAATGAGCAAAGAAGGCATTGATACAGGACACGCTCAGCGCCCTTTGCTGAACAACTTGGTAATTTCCTAATGCATTTGTAGGTTGTATATTCTAAACTCAAAAGGGTTTTTAAAGTTTTCTGATTAGTAGATTAACAGTTTCAATAATCAGTGACTAGAAGACAATCAAAAAAGTTCCCAGAATTATAAACAAAACATTATTATGGATACCAACTGCTGTAAAACAGCAACAACATACTTCTATTAACATGTTGTTTTGTCTAATGAGTCCAAAACCAATATATTTAGATCACAAAAAGACCAAACCGAGCAAATCCCCCAACCAAAGGAACTGCAATCGGAAAAGAATCAATCACAATAAAACATTTTTAAAAGCAGCTTGTTTTTTGTTGATCTATAAGCAACTTGACCAGTGGGGCAGCTAACTCCTGTTTGACTTATGTCAAACTAAGGTACTATTGTTTGACTATTGACTACCAAGCCATTTTTTTATGGCTTATTATAAAACTTGGAAAAACAAATATCCATCACTACCATATACCTTTAGGCTACGACAATTATTTCAGAATAGTAAAGATACAGCTACATTAAAGCAAATAACACATCTATTCTAAGCATTCCCCAGCTATGGAATAATATGTTTAATTTATATTTGTATGTAATGTTACATTACATACTTTCATGACTTCCATCCATAAACCTGAAACCATGAAATACAGTATATACTGTATGGTAAAAAAAGTCCTACAATAATGTGACAGCATTTCACAGAGTCAAGAGTCATTTTCCTACAATCTTTCACCCTTTAAGAGAGGATTTCAGGATCCACAGTGACTGGCTGCTGCTTAAAGCACATCACACATGGTGGTACTCCACATGAGCTCCTGGGCTCCCCTGTGCACATGGGTTTTTGTGTGCGTGTGCATGTGTTTTCAGGATTTCCACTTCAGAGGATAATGTGAATGAGTCATGGCTCTCGCTCCTTTTCTTCTATTTATCCAGAGGCAGGCAGCTGAAAGCTAAATACTGCCACCAAAGTCACGGAGAAGTCTGCAGGAAGAAAAGTACCAGGCTAAAACAGCAGTAGTATTTTTAGCTGTGAGTTTCCCTTAAAGCATTAAAAGGATGTATAACACATTTTTGGTAAGGAGTTTAGATGTCTTTATATAAATAGAAAAATCAATAAGCTGATCAAACTACATGAAGAGGCAATAGAATCCTACTTGTGCTGATGGAGAGAGCTTCTCATCACTGAACAGATTGATTTCTTTAAAAGATTTGTCTTTCAGCCTTGGAACTTGTTCTCTTGTCTTCCCTCGCATTTCTACTGTCTCCCTTCCTCTGATGCATACTTGTTTATGCACACAAGAACCACTCCTCAGTGCACCTTCCCTCTCTGATTCATTTACTGATTAATCACTTCATGATAGTTATCCTCTTCCTCTCCTCTAATGTGCTACCACGCCTCAATAAAGCCCACTCCAGATAATTAAGCCTAACCCAAAGTAATCCACTCAGCCTCAACTGGATTAATTATCGTTTTAAAAAAAACCCATGCAAAAGTGTGCATGTTCGTTAATGCGACATTTTCAACGAAGGAATGATTCACAAATAAACACACCTAGGGCAATGTGTGAGTGAAATTCCATATCCAAAATACTATGTCACTATCAAAGAGCACATTACATCAGCTTTCATCTACCATGCTTTTAAGGCTATTAGTGCAAAGGAGCAGAGCAACGCGGAAAGCTCCATTATAAACACTTATCAATCAACACAGTCAAAACTTGGCACCACACTGAGGGCGTGGTTAAATCCTCGATTCCACCTTTGAGGTTGAGACTTGAGACTTACAATCAAGATCGTGACACCCCTATCAGATATGCTTACAAATCTGATTTGGGCTGCAGTCTAAACAAAGCCAAAGTAAGCACACATCTCACCTGTTAGCTTAGCTGTTAGCTCCGCCCAAGAGAAGCAATAGAAGAGGCCTAATGGACGAGCAGTGCAAAGGCTGTTCATCCTATGTGTCAATATGTGCGGGCGGGCACAGGGTATTCAAATCTCTTTGGAGGAATAGCATGTCATGGAATATTTGTTCAAATTTGATATTTGAGAAAAGCGACAGCACTAACGCACAAACACTCAAACACACACCAGCAGGACTCTTCACCAACATCACAGACACACATCATCAGGATGATAGCACAGTTCAAGATCTCAGTCTAATGTTTAACCATGCTTCCTTCCCCCTTGGGGCAACCAACATCTACATATCACTACGTACACATGACTCATATCCTCTGACAGCTGTCAGTCACATCTACAGGAAGAGAAGTCGGATCCCAAATGAGGTAGAAACACACCCACGTGAGGTCACACACAAAGAAGACACAAGGACGTGAGATCTAGGGACAAAGGGCAAACAACAATGGTCCACGAAGAGACAGATGACTCTCTATGTGGAATTCCTGGTGGAGATTCAGTGTGGGGTCAGAGTGGGTTATCTCTCTTTCTGCCCCACACACAGACTGGAAACACAGCCATGTATCAATGAGCGCCAACTAATAACAGCAGTATAGGGATGGTTACCAGGGCAACCACAGACAGACATCTGAGGCCACTTGACTCACCTGACTGACGGTTGCTGTATATCCGTGTTTTGTTTTGCGACCAGCTCAACAAGCATTGACTTCAGTGCCGTTTCTTTATCTGGTTTCTCTTGCTCCATAATATTTCCACCATTCTATCAGTGTCCTGTATGTCCCTCTCTCTATTTCCTCTCTTTCATTTCTCTTCTTTGAATTAATGAGTACTTGTACAGTGCCTTTTGGACTGGCTTGAGAGGCCCTGTCCCTGTAACCCTGCCCACAGACACACACACACACACACATTTCCATCCCCACAGCCCCGGGACCCTCACAACCTTTCGTCGCAGAAATAAATTGGGTTTATGAAGGAGAGGAGAGGAGAGGAAAGAAAAGAAACTAAAGAGGATGTGGAAGAAAAAATTAGTGCTACACCGAGGAAGGACAGTTGAAAGACCCAGGTTAGGTGTTGAGTGAACAAGCTACACGCTGAGGAAGTGAGGCAGGCAGTCTAATTAGCAGCCCCAAACTTTGTGACAGTAGCAGTAGGAAGCTTTGTTTGTTTGTGTGTGTGTGTGTGCGTGTGTCAGCACTGTTTCTGTTATTATGAACTATATTTGGAGTCTGGTTTAACCATGTGTAAAAGCTGTGTGCATTTTTCTTTATTAAAGATTATAGCTATCTGTGTGGTTATAGTATATGTATTGCTGCTACTGTTAAAATGAATTGTTAAAAGGTGGGTGGAGATGCCTCTTGCCTTCAATTTCAGCATTCAGTTTATGTCTTATTCAGTTTTAATTATTGTTATTATCTTGAGTAATTCGGTTTTTTCTCTAAAACTACTTTTGGCACAGAAATTACAAAATGCAATTGTGCATACGTTCACACAAAGGGGATCTGAATATCTTTGTTTATCTTTGTATAGTATTAATTCGAACTTGGTTTTCAGAAAAAGTGACAGCCCAACTTCACTCCAAAAGTGTAAAGTGATGCTTTTTTTGGGTTGCATTAATTCTTGCACAATTCACGTCAACATTCATGGATCATTTGTGTTTACTCACATTACCAAACACAACTGGTGACTAAAGTCAACAACCAAACAGCAACAGTGTGAGCAACAACACATTTTCAGACCTAACTTCTCATTTATATAAACTACTCAATGCTAGGTAGCGCCCTCTTAGGATGAGCACATAAAGCAACAGTGCTCCATTTCTGATGTAACAACGGGACCTAAGAATCTCGGTGATGATTGGCTTTTAGGAAGATTGTGTGATGCTAGTTGTTAACTCAAGTTCAAATATTTCAACTCCAGTAAGTGAAGCAAACTTCACATTCATTGTACTTGGGTGTGTGTCACTGTATTCCTGTGATGCTTCATCCCGCTTGACTGAAGTCAATTTCAAGCCTTCTCCGTTCCTTTTACGTCCTTAGTGTATCACTCTCTGGATGCGTTCTCATGCGCCGTCCTCCCATCGTGGGAGATGGGGTTTTAGTAGTACCCCATCTCTTAGTACACAGAGCATGAAGTCACATTCTGTCTATTGTTTCACTCCTTCCTCCTGTCCTCACTCTCTTCCTCTCTGTCTCCCTCTTTGACCATGACCTGATTAGACTCTCTGCAGACTAAACCATCTCACTGAACTAGATACAGTTACACACATGTACACACAAAGCCACATGGAGCGACCTGTTAATGGCCCAATGATTTTCCAGTTCATTATGACCCAAGCTTAATTGTCAACAGATATACAGTAGTTCTTGTAAACATTATTTAAGATGTAATAAACTTAAAACAGAGTCAATAAACAAGATAAATAAGACACAGAGATCATAATCAGCAAGAACAACAACTCTGTGTGGAAAACAAACTTATTTGATATTAGAGTCAATCAGTACATTTACATGACATGACAAAAACAATTACTGTGTTTGTCTGACGAAAAACCAGACCACAGTTCCCACCCCCTTGGCTTTCACCCAGAAATATTAGAAGAAGCTGGTACAGAGAGGAAAATTCTAAGAGAAAAAAGGCAAAATCCAGGTCGGTAAATTTTCTGGACTGACTATGAGTTTATGCACTTTCAGCTCAAGAACTTAATATTTTAAACTTTATGGCTGGTATGACTCAGAATGGCTCTTGACCTGCTACCAACTAGCTGCCAGCTGTCATGGAAACTGCCAAGGATTGACAAGCTGAAAGAGGACATCGCCATCGAGCATAGTGGAGACAGACACACTTCACTCAGTAAATTGATTCCCTGCTTGTGCTTGTACACCGCGACATGGACAGTAGTCCAATTAGACAACACACTTGAACTACAACCATAACTCGACTTAACTGTACAAGGAAATGTACTGAAGGTGTGATGGAAAACACCAGGACAAGAGAAATGCTCTTTTCTAAATTCCCCGCGTTGTTTACTTAGCAGTGGAAAATATGTGTTAAAGATGCTTTTCCTTGCTTCATCTTTCATTACCACACTCACAGGATGCAAACAAACCTGTTGGAAGTGAGAGCTACTAACCTGGATGTGCCAAATGTTTTGCAAAACCATCTGTGAAGAAAATGGTTTGGAAAATAAAAAATATAGTTGGCAGGTGATTGGATGAAACATCTGTGTATCACAATTGCAATTTGTTTTGCATTTTAAGAAATACAACAACATAAAATGACATAGAACATATGCTGAATGAATATGAATATCTATTTAAGACTAATTTACACAAAATATATGTCTTGTCTGTGTTTGTTCAAGTAGATATGAAATCGTATTTAAAAATCAGCACAAAATGTCTGTATACATTTTATGTGCTGACTGGGAGGTTTTTTTAATATTTAAGAATGTATTTTTTTGCAAATGTCAATGTTAAATAACACATCTATATTAACAAGTCAAAAATGATCAAAATGAACCAACTGACGATAATTTTGCAATAAATAACAGTTTTGTAATACGTTAAATGAATATCATCATGTTCAATGCTCCATTGCAGCCCTTCTTGCTGCAAAGCAAACAAGGTGATGGAAATGACATGGTGGAGCATGGAAACACGTCAGGCAACATCATTTGTGTTATGTTACAGTCAGGTGCTGATTGTATCGAATCCTGGTGCCATATTGACACGAGGTTTCTGTGCCCAACCCTACCAATGCAGAATATGTCAGATCACCAGATATCAGGGTGAATAATTAGCAGATATTTGGAGAATGCCTGATCTGTTCAGCATAAAGAAAAGCACACACCCCCCCTTCCTCTCCACAGTCTCTCACACACACTTACACATACTGAAGGGGAGCTTTAGCAGCTTGTATTCGCTCTCTGCTTCTCTAAGAGTGCTGCCCTAATTCTTCTTGACAAGGGCTGGAAGAGCCAAGAGAACATCTCAGTGCACACACACAATCCATTTTACACATAGACATGTGCAACAGAATACACATAAGTCATAGACAGCCAAACATCTGTGCCAGTGGCATTTTACCTTAATTGCCTTTGTCACTGCTTTCAGTGCAGTCTAGTCCACTCGCCTACAGTTTCCTCCATCAACACATTGCCACTAGCATACGTGTGGCTGTAACTGCTCAGTGCTGACTAAAGTCTCAGCTGCTTTACTCACAGAACGTGAGGGTGTGATAATGATCATAATAAAAAATTGGATCTCATATTCATGTGCAACAATGCAGGGAGATAAATGGGACCTGGCCAGATGTGACTCAAGTTGTCTAACGGTGTGTGTGTTTGTGTTTTAGGGATGGATTTTTCAAGCAATTAACAGGATTCTCAGTTGAATATTCAGGCTCCACAACACACACATATACTCCCAGCCCTGCAGGCCAAAGAGAGAGAGAAATTAATTATCTCTCTCCCTGTTTGTTTATTAGAAACAAGCAAAGCATTCAACGCAATATGCAAAAATACCTCACTCTTTCAGATACAGCAACGTGTGCTTTTTCACGAGGGAGAAAAAAAGAGTCAGTGTTCTGGCCAAACCTACAAGACAGACTACTGAGGAAAAAGTTTGACTCAAAGAAATCAAAAGACAACATCCTCGGTTTGTGGAAAGTAGAAGCTAACAAGATGCATTCAAAGAACCTAGTAAATGTAATCACATCGTTTTAAGCCCGTAGAAGTGGCTTCAAGATGCATTCAAGAAACTTCATTAATGTCATCACTTCATCAAACACACATGCAGACCACAAACCAAATACTTGCTGCTGCTGCTTTCACCTTGTGGTAATAAATGAATCACAAATTTTGGTTGTTATTCGAGTGGAAGGAATGATACATTTTCAGTTTTGTATCTTATTAATATAATAACGCATGGTTTCCTTTTCTAATCAAATGAATATGGAATATTCAAGCTCATCCCTTGTGTTTTGTGTGTACTGTTGGTTTGCGACGGTGTCCAAACATGTCTGTCTCTGTGAATGACTGTTACACACTGTCTGACAATGTGAGTGTGTAAGCACTAATGCGTGTGAGGCTACCGGAGGCGACAACGAGGCAAGAGGATAAGAGAGGGAGGAGGGAAGATGGAAGTATTTTTGCTTCTCCCTCTGACTCCCTTCATACAGTATTAAATTCCATATCTTGCCTTTCCTGCCTTATGTTTGTACTGTGGCCTATGGACCGCGTTATCAACAGGGTGCCACCACGTGTGTGAGAGGAATGGATGTTCGGGGGCTACTATATGAAAAACAGAGGGGAAGCCATGAGGGAGGAAGAATGTAAGCGGAGGCAGCATCTCTGGATGTAAAAAGGGCTGTGGCACTGATTTATTTTACGTCAAGGAATCTTACTTGTCAAATAGTCTAAATCTGTGCTTCAAAGGACAATATGAAAGCCTAGTGTATAGCATTGCTTCTCTCTTTTGTGAAGCAGCAGAGGAGAATTTACTCCAATAAAGTCTCTTTTCCCCCACACCTAAAATGCCAAAGCGTGAAACTGGGCTGGCAGAGTTTACAGAAGCTATTTTAATTTCTTTTATTGTGGCTCTATATCCCACAGGACACAATCTTCATTGGCTCGAAAACTAAATGTCACAGCATCAAATGTGACTGTATTTTATGCGTGTGTGTCTTGTGCTGGAAATGTCATCAGTTGTCTAAATGACGGGAGACGAAGTAGCATGACTATCGGAGTGTGAGCGCATGCATCAGTGTTTAAATGAGCAGTACGTGCAGCATGTGGGTGTACATGTCAGCTCATGTGCATTACTTCAGGTCAATTGCTCCCTCAGGCTTTCTGTTAGACATCGTGGCAGTTATTGATGAATTCATTTGCTATTAGAACTTCAGCACGTTTTGTGACGATACATTGATTGTAGCTTTTAAGGCCTGTTTGACCCAGAGGTCAAGCAGTCTCAGTCATTACTTATTCTCCACAAATGTACTAAAAATAACTCAGAAGAACCTCCACTCGACAGCCCTCAATAAATCACCTCTTACACTACACTCAATACTAAAGATAACATTGATTGATTCCATGTATGGCAGTTGCAAAATTATGACTAGCTCCGACTTTTATTGATTCATTTGTCTGCTTTAATAAACCGCTGTGAGATCCTGAACTGCCAGATGTTAATGATGTTCATTATTTTCATGCTTAGTATTACAAAAGTTTTTGTGCTGTTACATCTTGTTTGTTTTAAGTACAATTAGCTCAATACCATAGTGTTATTGAAGCTTCTTAACAGCATGCAGTAATCTGATATTTCTTGTACATACTTAAATAGAGATAATTATTGATAAATTGATACTGACTGGCTTTAAAATAACTATTCATCACTGGTGTTGTTGATCTCCATACTTAATAAAGTATGTAAGCCTGGCATATATTTCAGGGGCAACTTGGAGCCAAAGCCACATGTGACCTTCACCACTGTGTAATTGACAAAGGAATTTTTAGCTAAGGAATTCATCTGAAAAACAAAGCTAAACAATAATATAATATAGTAGACAAATACAGAAAGCAATAACTAGAATACAAAAGAAATACTTCTATAATCTCAAATAACTATAGCTGTAATGGACAATTGGGCTGTGGTGATAATATATAACGGTGTTGTCACAGTACACAAATACACAACTCCCCTACCACGCATACTTGAGTAGAAAACATGCCTGACTGACTCGGACTGTAATAATGACTAACTGAAGAACTGCAGGTGGGATGAGTCTGAAAGTGGAGAGGCTCTGTGAGCTCTGAAGGTTCTTTTGTGTTCGCTTTATTTGAACACATCCAGAAAATATGGGAAACATGCAGAATTACAAATTTTTCAGAGATAAAGGAGTTTATGCTGATGCTAAAGGTATTTGCATGTGTGTGTATTAACTGGCTATGGCTAAGGTCGGGGATAATACTGTTGATGCTATCAAAATAAATGGAAGTCAATGAGAGTCCTTAAAAGGATGGCTGCATGAACCGTGTGTGTGTCCTTGAATCCAGGTTTTATCACCTGCATTTTAAAATAACTCCACAGCTGTCTAACCTTGAGAGTAAGGCCAATAGGTACACCTTTTATCGTGCAGCTCACTATTTGGGCATGTAGGAGTAAAGTGGTACAGGAGTGATGTTGTGGTGGTTGTTGTTGTTGTGTGTGTGTGTGTTTGTGTAGCCCTTGACCTTTGCCAATGACTCCCACTACCTCTCCCTCGGATCTTTATCAATCCATTTTCTCACTGCAGCAGCAATACAGGTTGATGTATGGAGTCAAGGCATTGTATCCGCCTGTGGTTAGCGTGTGCATGTGTTTGTTCTCACAATGCATGTAGTGTAGAGCGCAAACACAAAAAACACGCAGCTCGCACACACCATGCACATACTGTCTGCTAGCTTACGTAGAAAAACCACCCGCAGTGAGCGAACAACAGAGTGAAGGAGGTCAATAGTAATTTCTTCAGAGCGCATAAATCTTTAGTGACCCAACGAGAAGCGCAAACCTGATTAAAGAGCAGCACTCTGGTCCCACGCACACACAAACACAGTAACTTTCACACATGCACACAAGCCGACAACACACTTAAAAACTGAGACGGTTTGAGACAGATACAACAATGGCATCAATTCGTGGTTTCTCAAAAAGGCTTTTTTTCAATATAGCTTTGTCTCACTGATTGCCAGCACCACTGTGTTGTCATCCAAAATCATTTGCACTCCCTGCTGTTTGGAACCACGTGTAAATAGACAGAAAGTTATCAGCCGTCGTGTCATTGCGCACACTCACACACATCCCTTTGTGATTTTGGCTGGCATTGAACCGGCGCACAGCAGGCAACCTTGTCTTCCCTTCTAAGTGATGGTTGTCAGCGGTGTCTTCAATAAGGCAGCCATTATGTGAGCTCTGCAGGACCAAAAAGGTCAACGCAATCACTTCCCATAGACGGAGTGGGAGTGAGCAACCTGAAAATAGATAGCAGCTTGGTCTTGACTTGTGATGTTAAAGGGTGGGGCTACAGGGTAAATGGTTCACCATAAACACTATGGCTGTGGGATGGTTTCTTTTACTGCTCCAAAAGAAAAACAGTGGGAGTGAGATTTAAAAAACTAACTGACTATATTATGCAAAATGTTTAATCAAGGATTGCGCTAATTTAAAAGGAAACTTTCTGTATGCCAATAACCTCTACCTACCTAACATGGGTGGCACCTATTACTTCAATATGGTGGCAGCGGCAAGCATTTTCTTAATGTGCAGCATGTGTGTTCGGAGAAGTGATGACATTTACATGGTTCCTTGATTACATCTCGTAGCTGCTCCTCTAAGCTCAACACAATGTAGACCCTGCAGAAGTGATGGCATTTCTCAGGGTCTGTGAATGCATCTCATTAGCTGCTGCTCCTCCTGCACAAAATGCTGTTAATCCTGCATTATTTTCACAAGCTTTCATACGGTAAAGTTTGTTGTTTGTTTCTTAAATGTGGAGAGTGATCGATAACTCTGGACGGATATTAATACAAGGTCTGACCGGGGTCGAAAAATCCCAGTGTCATATCATCAGGGTCAATGGTAGATCCCACTTTACTTTATCAAAAAATGTGATAATAAATACCTGCATCATGCAGTCAATGATGAGTAACAGCAACTTATAGAAATCACTGACTATAAACCAAGAATGGAAGCTCTATCATTCTTTCTTTGAGACCAATATTATGCAATGATAATTTCAGCAGTTTGTTGCAGTTTGAAATCCAAATTATTATTAGTAGTAGTATGAGTAGTAGTTAACTCTAATCTTTAATCTATATTGTCCAAAGTCCTACGTTTATCTAAACTAGATTTCCCACCATTCCTGGCTGTGGCCCAATAACCTGAACTCTGAAATGTCCTCCCTGTATCTGTAGCTGACCATGCTGATATTCCACCACATCATCCTAACACCGATAAATATTCAGAGCAAATAATAAGAAAATCTGTGGGGGGGAAAAGTTGATTTTTGGAACAAGCAATGGGTATCTGCAGTGAAGATGCTGTACATCACTTCACAATTCCTGAAAGGGTTTAACACTTCAAAACTAATTTATCTTAATTCTTCTCTAGAAATTAAATTTTTCAGAGTGGATTTGGTTCCATATAGGTCTAAAAAATTCACAGTGGGTCCTGTCAACACTATACTGTATATAAGCACCATCTCAAGGTCAGTTTGCTGTACCGTCATGCAGCCATTTCTTATAAGGTAGTAACAGCAGTGAGGGAGCAGTGAGATGGTCATTCCTTCTGGTCATGTAGTAAACTCCAGTCTTTTTGGAAACGCATTTTTCAGTGTTTGAGTGATTGAGATTTTATAACAAAGACAGAGGATATTTATTTAACATGGTATGGGCACCTGTACTGAGCTATCTCAAGCAGCAGGACTTTGGCAACTATGAGATTCACCGCTGTGCAAATGTATATTCCAGTTTTTGTGTACTTACTTTTTATTTATTTATTCCTTTTTTCTAACTCTTCCTATTGTGTCTGCCTTATTTACTGTGACCAAGGACTGCTATTTTAAACATAGATGTGCTATGTTCTGTGTCTGCTTTTCCTTTTTTCGATGATTTGGTTATATTTTATTCCAAAAAAAGCAGTAAAAGATATTTCAAAAACACAGTGTGGAACAATGCCAACACACAAACAAAGCAGACACTCACAGGGACGCATGGCTATAGAACACAAACACACAAACACAGAGAGAGGGACAGACTTCTCTGGGCGGACATTAGTAATTCAGGTGACAGAATGGCTGCAAAGGTGGCAGGAGCCAAAACTGCACACAGAACTGTATGCCAGTGACATCCAAATCAACATTTTTTTGTGCTTTAAAGTGACATATCTTGCTTGAAATGTCATCTAAATGCACATAAACAACCTAATAATATCAAAAGAGCTATTTTTCCAATATTCACATTGGATTTTAGAGGTTGCCATGCCCATGATTTAAGATTTTTGATCACTCATCACATATTCAGGGGAGTGTACTAAGTTGCATCTGACCAAGTGCTGTATGAGTCTGTCCATGCCCGCCCTATTGCGGGGATGAGCCTGTGTTTCTATACGGTTTCTCCCTCATTGGCGGCACCACCGTCATTGTGTATGAGTTCAAACATATATGGCCTCACATCAGAAAATTAATCATCATCCTCTGCATCACTCTTGGCTCCATCCTATCCAGGTCCACACGACAGATATCAGCAACGGAGGTGGCGAGAGGTCCTCTTAAACTAAGAGTGGGTCGTGTTCCATGTTTAGCTGTGTAATCATGCTGTGTCGAAGCTGTAATGTCCTGGAAACCTAACAGTAAATACATAAATATGCCGAAGTTACCATTTCAGGAGGACATTTACTGTTCACATTAGTAGCTTTGAAACTATGGCTGCGTTTTCAAGGACAGTTTTCTATGAGAATGGATTAGACATAAAATATGGATTTGGAGGAGGTCACACAGTTGGTAGCAGGAGATCAGATGCAAATGTGAAGGTTTGTTCCATGTGCTTGGGGTCATGCTGTGTTTAATACATTAATGCAACACCGGTGCTGAGGAACATCAGGAAACAGCAGTATGGGATGTTATTCCGGCTACGATTTGCTCTTTTACAGCTTTGAATGGTCGGTACAGTATGTTCCTGCAAACACATAGTGACCACCATGCTGCCAAATGAGTGTATTCAAAATTGTAGAGCAGGTTTTCCACTGGGAGTCAGAATACAAAAGGACCTCTTTAAACCCATAATGAGCATATGATGGCGTCATCTGCCAAGCACCAACAGATTCAAACAGTACAGTACACTGACTTGAGACTTTGTCCTCCGCTTAACTATGGACTATAACCACTGCAATGTGCAAATACGAAACAATCAATTTTGGGGGGGAAAAAACAATGAAGCAGCATAAAATAGTCACCCTGTTTATCTTACATAACAGTAAACTGATAAGACAAGAGATGCCTAAAGCTGCAGAACCAGTCATAGTTTGAGGTTGATTTGATGACATGCAGTGTTTTTAATGAATACATTTTTAAAGAATTTAATTTTTAAGGAACCCATTTGGATCACAGTAGTCGCATGTCACAGCCTTCAGGCTTAAAAAAACATGACCTTGTTTTCAAACGTGCCTTCCTTTACTTCTAAACCAGTCTTTCTTCTCATCAACTACATTTTTTCTTTTTTAGATGAAGCAGTCGTTACCTCGTTTGAACATTTTACAATCGTGCTACAGGTTGTACAGGTTGTTTGTTGGACACAGTCATGCAGGGTATTTTCATCCACATACAGCATGTTTTGGCAACAACAAATAATGGACAAAGATATATTTACTCCATATGTCTTTTTAAACTTCTCATGGATCCACAGCATAGAGCAGCCAGACTAGTAACAATAGTTTCATTGTTTGTTGACACTGCTGGGATGCATTACAAGAAACAGAGTGAGAAGGTAAGAGAAAGAGGAAAATGTGTCAGGTGTTCTAAAGGACACTGGGGGGAAAGAACCTTGGATCCAACTCAAAAACCCACTCCTTTTCTGATCTCTCCCATGTGAAACGGATTGTGTTATTTTGGACATTTCTATCAGGCTGGCAGGAAAAAGCCAAAGAAAAGGAAAGAAGCAATCCACCAAACGCACTCAAACACCTTTGTTGTTGACACATTAGCTCTCTTGATTGTTAGAGTGTGTGTGTGCGACAGCAGCAACAACAACACATTATACACAGAGGTATATTGTTCAGCTGGGAGCTCTTCAATCTTCCACCAAATAAATAAAAAAAATGAGTTCTGACTTCCAAAAGTAAAAGTGAAACATCAGATTAAAATGAAAAGGGCACATCGGAATTTCCCAGAGCCCAAGAAACGTCCAGGTGCTTTTTATGCTTTTGCCTGAGCGACAGTTCACTGACCAGGAAGTATGTAACGCTAATGTAAGGTGACAAAAAGGTTCACAGTTTCACCTTTAAGATGACGCAACCATCAAACATGTCTCAACTTTTGTTATCACTGGACTGATTGATTAATTGATCATTTCAACTGGACAGTGCAATATTTATTACAACAAACTGGTCTAAACATCGACACAGAGACGCAAATTGAATAGGGTTGAGCAATGAATCCTTTTCAAATTGAAATTAGTAAATCGCAAAGGCTGCTGTTTAATTGTTCTTTGGTTGATTGATTGATTCTATGACAATTACATTTTCTTTTAGATCTTTCCAATCAAAAATCTCAAACTAAGTTTGACTAACGTTGCATCACAAGTCATAATGTAAGCAAAACTGCAATTAGCCACACTGGTCAGCCCTAATGTGGAATATAAAAAAAACATGCAAAGCACTGTACATATACTGTATATGAATCAAGATACACATTTAATGCAAGGTTTGCTCAATGCCCAGCTCTCTGCACATGGAAAAAAATAGAATAATATCTCCAAGTAAACACACGGATTAAATAATTACAGCATCTGTAGTTCCAGTTACCCAGGAAACAATAGCATTCGGCCAACATCTGTTGCCAGACAAACTTTCTCAAAAAACATTATGGGACCTTCTAATCATGTCACTTGTTTGAAATATTAGATTGTGTGTGTGTGTGTGCACGTGCGTGTGCGTGAGTAAAACAAGTAACAGCCTGTGTGCAGGCTCGATCAATGACCATAATGGAATATTTGGACTTCAGGCCATTCACCACGGATTCCCTCGGCTCAAACACAGAGGTGGCAACGCATCAGGGAGTAATTTATTCTTCTGTGACTGAGTGCAAGGCTGGGAGCAGTTTGTGTGTACGATCATTCATATATGTAGCCCGACAGTATACAGTAGATGTGAACATACTTTTGTATGCTTTTGTGTGACACAGTAGGCCCGAGCGGGAAGTGCATTGATCCAAGTTGATACCACAGGCTCTCCCATCAGTCAGGAAAATGTCTATTCCTTACTGCTAGGGCCGGAGCTGAGCTTTTACTTCATAGCACCACAGCATTAACAGAATTAGCTTGAGACGCAGGCTGTCAATATTTCACAGGCGATTATATCCCTGCTGACTATACAGCAATTACACAAGGGGAGCTACTTGAAATGTGAGTATCTACTCAAAGGCTCTTTAGTTCCTTTTTGTTTTTCCCTCCTTCCAACAAGTAAGTGTCTTTAAAACAAGAGGCGATTATACATCATTTGTTGGCAAATTAACAGTTTTTTTTACATCTCAAAACCACAGTGCTCACTCAAGGACGCAAATTTGCATTAGAAATAACACAAATTAAGTCATTATTTCAGGATTCAGTGATAAACTGATAAACTGAGAAGACAAGAAATACCTCAATCAAAACAATACAAAAGACCTCGTTTGGTACATTGGGAAGCAGCGTGGGTTAATGGGAATTGTTGTCCTGTTGTCTTGTTTAGTTCCCCTGTACATTTGTGCTTTACATGGAAAGCTTAAGCAGCAGAACTTGCAGCAGAAATTCACACAATAAAAAAAGTCACACTGGCTAACTAATGATATCATTAATAGACAAAATAAAACAGTTCTTTAACCTGAAAAAAGAAAAACGGATTTATATAGATTTTAAGAGAGTTGGAAACATTTTGGTTGGACACTCCTCAACTTAATATCTAACATTAGTCTCATCTATTTGGTTATTTTAATACAGAAATGTTACATTGTGATATTATTATATCTTTACAACACTCACTGGACTTATGTACAGTACTGCGCAGAAGTCTTAGGCCACCATTAGATTTGTTGTTTTAGCAATGCTATAACGACAAGGACAATTAATTTTTTGTTGTTTAAAAAAAAAGAAAAAGAAAAATCAGAAATAAAAAAAAAAACATCCTCTACAGGTGTCAAGTATTTAGCGTGATCTACCCTTACACTTGAACAGTAACACAGCTCTGTTAATACTGAAGTGGAACCTTAATTAACATTACTGATAAATCCTGTGTTTGTCCTACTATTTCATTTAAAGAAATATCTGCTGTAAAAAGCATCTATTACGCCAGGTTTAATCAAGACATGCTGGAGCATTACATACACATGTTGCATGAGTTGCAACATGTGTATGTAATAACTCATTGACAGCTCGCTAATTTATAAGACCAGCTTTAAGTCGCATCACTTCATTCCAAACTCCAATGATCACAGAATTTGACAGACAACAGAGCTGGTGGTGCCTGACACCTTTGCAAAGTACTGTACATGTTCCCTCTCTCTTTAACATTATATCAATTGTAAAAGACAACCAGTCACGTATTATTCTACTTCTAATTCTTGAGCCGCTATTTCCTTGGTTAATTTTATTACTTTAACACCTCCCTTCACACACACACAGGGGAAACCTAAAAAAAGTAGTAACCATGGTGATACTGTACACTGCCCATTGTGTCCACTTAGATTTATTTATATATACATACAGTATATATATAATCACACAAAAGACATTCAAAAATGCATATACATTTCATACATACAGTGTCCACGCACACACCCAGCCGTAACCATGGCATTCCTGCTCTACCCCAGGTTGAAGGTGGGAGGGCAACCACCAAAACACACTCCCCCCTGGGGGCTGAGGAGATGGTGACTCAGACATTAGTAAACTCCACTGAACATGTTCATATTCCACCAGAAGATGAAATGAGCTCCCAGTTACTAAGGAGATGCCCCTGAAATCTTCTAGAAACTAGGTAACCTCAGCATCTAAAAGGGGCTATGCTAAGAAAAAGGAGGAGACCGCTTCTGTCCACACAGGGGAGTACATTTAAGTACACTTGGTAAAAAAAACCTGTCAATTTCATTAACTAATCGCTAATCGCCACCAACTGAGTCACTTTTCACAAAAAAAGCGAGTCACGATAGGGACTTTATTATTTAAATAATTAATAATAAGTCCCTATCATTTTACACACAGACAGAAATGATTTTATCAGTGCAGAAGAAGGCCCACAACGTTATCAATTGAGTGGCAACAACTCTCATCTTATCAGAACTTATCTGACATCTTAAATCTGGAGTTGCAGCACTGCTGATATCACCTAATGACAACTAATCCAACTAATCCAACTACCTTACTAATCTAACTAACCCTTTTCTAAATAAGATATTGCATTTTATAGCTAATACCGTCTTATGCAGTTTAAAATGCAACGATTGTTGTCAATAGCTATGGACACGACTACCTCACCAATGACCTTATTCTGAAAAAGATATTCAACTGTGTTTTGTTTACAGGAGTTGCTAAGACAATATTCAATTGTTGTTTCTGTTTACACGATAGAGGGATCAAGACTATTAAGATTATGTCCACTGCTGTGAAGACTCCAACAGGATGTTATAATAAGATCCCATATTTCTTATTCTCAGTACGGCCTTATTCAGGTGAAAACAGTCAGAAAATGATGGTTTTAGTGGTAATATTAGTCAAAATATGTACAGTATATGTATAAATCTTAATCAGATTAAAATGTGCTTCTTATTGGAGTCTTCTCTAAACTTTGTAATGTGTAAACAAGAATGTGAAAGTGTTCTTTCAGCAACTGATTCAGAGTCATAATGTGAATGTTATGAATAATGGCTGATCAACCCTCCGTCTGACCTCAACATTTCGTTGTTCAATACCAGTTGTTGTATAATGACAATAAAGATGCTTTCCTTTCCTTCCTAGATTATTGTGGACCACGTGAATGTCGTCACTTGACAGTGCAGTCTCAGGGGTGTGTAGCTTGTGTTGTTTGAGAGACATCATTTCCAAAAATTGGTTGCATATTGGTTACTAAATGGTTAGCTAAATTGGTTACTAAAATGTATAAGTGCCATTTGTCAAGGTAAATGCATCACTGATTTTGCTTGAGGTTTTTTTGTGTTTTTCACAGAGGCCATTTAACATTTAACAGCATTCCCTTCCAGAAGGCTCCTGGAGCATAGAACATGCAGCTCATCATGTGTAACCAGTCTGGCAGAAGTACGACACATTTCTCTCCTTACCTCATGTATACAGAGGGGAAGACCCCCTTCAAAGAGGGTTAAATACACCCCAACCCTCTCCCCAGCCTCTCCAGTCAGTTTCCATCAAGTCACACTCGTATCCTAGCACACTGCGACTTCCCGTTACACTTTCTCCGCATTTGATATGTTTAACACAGCAACATGGTGGCATCTTTTACCACAGAACAACACCATCAACATGAACAAAAGCAGCGACGAAACTTTGAAGTACTGCAATGGCAACACAGTTTTGCTAATGTTTTCAAACCATAACACATTGAAGACTAAAACTTGAATATGGAATTAATGTTAAAAAATGAAAATGCATTATTAATGTGTGTTCCCATCCACATTCAACATATTTTGCTGCTAAGATGGGCATTTTCTTTATAGCACTAAATATCACTTCTTCTAAGGACATCATTTGGGACACTTGTCATGTAGGGACAGTAGGGAACTTCATGAGGGCACCCTTTTCGATTGGAAGGGCACCCACAGAAAACAGAGTAGAAAGAGCATTTTATAGGGCACTACATCCCGTTTCTCCACTAGAAAGACACTCCTTTAGAACATTTTCATTTATATTTTGCATTAGATAGCACATATGAATGACACTTCTTCATGTTTCTACAACTACAGAGGGGCGTAACAATTAATTCACCCCACCCCCGTGCACGCCACTGTCCAGCAACTAGCTTAAATCAGACACGTTTATCGTTATTTAAAATAATGATAGGAATATCAAAATAAAAATTGTAATATTGCAATAAATAACACTATTTTTTTTTTGGCATCTGCTGGTCTCTCGGTAACTAAAATGTGACGTTTGGTGTATAAAAATGTGACATCGCTGACGGCGCTGTGAGAGTTGTAAGTCCGTACGTGCACACTCAAAGTAAACAAACTTAGACGTTAGTAAAGTACAGTTCACTTGCGTTAACGGCTCGCTCTGTGTTCTGTTTTGTTTGCTCTCCAATACAACCCGTAAACACAACAGAGTAAGAAAAAGGAAGACACGTTGTCTTACCTGCAGGACACCGTGATTTCAACTTTGGTGGCAGGAATAGACGCGTTGAGCGGGTCGAAGTCACCTATCGACGCCATGTTTAAAAAACTGTTGTTCATCCTGTCAAAACAGAGAGTGAGGGGGGAACAAATAATGCTTTTTCCCTTCAGCTGTGTAGTCCAAAGGTTTTTATACGAGCGACGAGGCAGGAGGAGCAGCGGCAGGGGAGGAGGAAACTGTGTGTGTGTGAGTGAGTGTGTGAGTGAGTGTGTGAGAGCGCCTCCTCGACGAGAAGTAGAGCAGAGGTGTCAGAGGGGGAGAGAGAGACATAGAGAGAAAGAGAAAGAGAGAGAGAGCTTGGGAGATGTGATGTCACTAATATTTCTCCTCCAGTGTGTGTGTGTGTTTCCCGTCCTCTCTTTCTTTACAGTCTTTCTTTATGCTTCCGTTTCCCTGTCTTTTATTTTTCACTTCGGCTGAATTCTTTTCACTAAAATCACTGCTTCAGATTTTTTTGAATCATGCCGAAAAAATGCGTGAATTTGACATGAAAGGTCACGTGTGTGTCTCACGTATTACTCATGTTGCGGGGACCTAACCCTGTCACATGATGGGCATATGTTTTCCTTATGGGGATTAAAAAAAAAATTTAATTGACATTTGGTTTAGGATGAGGTCAGGGTTAGTTTAAAGTTCTGGTCAGTAGTGGTTATGGTTATGGTTAGAGTAAGTATCCAGGAAATGAAAGTAAGACAATGTAATGTACTCTGAAGTCACAGAAACCAGACTAGGCAGGACTCCAATAAGAAATACATTGTAATCCGATTAAGATTAATACATGTCTACATATTTTACTGCTATTACCACTAAAACCATATTTTTTTGACTACTTTCATCTGAATAAGGCTGTGCTTAGAATAAGCAATATGGGATTACGTATCTGATTATAACATCCTGTTGGAGTTTTCACAGCAGTGGACATAATCCTAATCCCTCTATGCTCTCTGTTGTGTAAACAGAAACAATCATTTAATATACTTTTAACAACTCCTGTCAACAAAAAATATGAATAAGATCATTGGTAAATGTAAACAGTTATTGACAACAATTGTCTCATTTTAAACGGCATAAAACAGTATTAGGTATAAGACGCTGCTATGTAAAAATCTTATTCAGATTGCAGGTCATACAGTATCTTATTTAGAAAAGGGTTAGTAGTTGTCAGTGTATTACAGGTTATAGTGTTTCTGGTTGACAGTGATATCAGCAGTGCTGCAGCTCCAGACTCAAAAAGTGGTCAAATTGTTGCCAGTCCATTGGAAACAGTGTGGACATTCTTCTGCACCGGTACAATAATATCCGTCTGAGACTGCACAGTGCGTGTGAGTGTTTGTGTGTCACAAACACTCACACAGTCACATCAGCTCAGTTGAATTCAGTTCGACTCAGCGTGAGTTACCGGCATGAAACACCCCTCGCTCCTCCGTGACGTGGCGTGCATGGCCGGAATAAGTTATTGGGAGGCTCCAGAGGCAAAAATGAAGTGTTATGTCAGGCACCCCCAGTGATTTCACTCGTGTTACAAAAGCGTGGACATAATATTTCCATTTTAAGCGTGACAATGACCTGTTTTTTTAAGACTGCACTTGTTGGGTTTAAAAGGTAACTGTACAAGGACATTTGTACAGCTGATTTGCACCATGGGTACTAACTGTAGGACTGTCTGACCTATTTTTTCTTGTAGGACCCAACCAGAGTAAAGTGATATATTAAACACAGTATATATTTGTGTTATGACTGATATAGCACTTTAAACTTCACTGACACGTTATTGTTCACACAATATAAATGAAATTTACTGTGCACTTTTCTAGTCTTGATGACCACTTTATGGTAGTTCTGCCATTCACCCATTCAAACAGTGCATCTACTGTATGTGCAGAGTCTTCTATTTATCTTTCATACCTTCATACCTTAATACCCATATCTTGTATACCCTAACCCTAACCCATCAGAAGCAGAGACGGGAATTGAACCCACAACCTTAGAACATCACACACAAGTCTTGAGTTGAAAGACAACTTCCGTACCATCGCCCGCAGATCAGCTATCTCTTGCAGGTTTGTTTGTTTGTTTTTTAAAACTAAATTAACAACATTTTATTTTATTTAGAATTTGCACACTTTGCACAAATTTGGGGGTTTACGTGGTTGTACCAGTGAAAAATATGTCAATCTTTTTTGTAAAAAAATCGAATACATATCTATCTTGCTTGCTTCTACGCTACATGAGGATAAGCATCAGATTTAATTAACTGAAAGAGAGAGACCCTCCGCAGGCAGAGAATAGAATGACAGCGTGACAAATGTAAAGGGATAAGAACGAGGGTCACATGATGAAGACTGTGTGTGTGTGTGTATGTACACATCAGCATTTTAAAAGCATTCTAAACTGATCTGCACGTGAAGAGCCCACTCATATGCTGCTGTGTATGTGTGTAAGCATTATATTTAGATTATAGGATGTTAAAATGACATATCTTAGTATTACTCAGTGTGTTTATTGGCCAACCACATGTCTAAATATAGCAAGTTTACACACACACACACACACACAGGGCTGCGTACGTGGCATGGTGGCAAAAACCACAGCAGCGTCTTTTGGGCAAACTTTAGTAAATCTCGTTGTACAACTTGTATAATGACAATAAAGGCATTCTATTCTATTCTAGGCCTCTGTTCCATGTTCACATTGGTAATTGTGACTGGACGGGTTCGTCATACACAAAGTGGGGGCCAATATAATGGACGCACACACACACACACACACACACAGAGCAGGAACGAACAAAAACAGGAGTCATTTGTATGAGCAAAGACTACATCATTCACCACCTGAGTCTGTTTAAGATGCACGTACACAGTAAAAATATCGAATATGTCCAATTATTATACGTAATACAACTTGCCTCAGCTGCTCACATGATATTATGGGAACTGAAGGCTTTTCGACTATAAATGCAGTTATTTCAGGATATTAAGCCACTCCAGAATTGGCACAGTAAATATTAAAGTAAACTAGATTTGAATGTCGCTGAGTATTTTAGCTCAGCCATGCCTGAATGTCATATTACTCTCCTGACAACGACCCCGGCTAGTTTTGATGTGTAATGTGTTCACACTCCTGACACCAACACTTAAACGGTGGAAATCTAGAGGAGATGATTGAGTGCACACTTGACCTGATCACTGTGGCCATTACCTCCTGTCAGCTCTCTCCTCCCGTTACACTCCCTCAACAACGCCTTAGCTTTGGCTCAAATTAGGGCTGAACAAATTGTTTATAGGTCACATAATCAGACTTTACAAAACGTGAAAATTATTTTTTTCCCTCTTCTTACGTGTTGTTGATTCATTTTATGTCACATTTTTTGGTCGGCTCACTTTAAACTGTGACATATTTCCAAATTTCAGATCTGATTCTAAACATTTTGAGTCATTTTTGCTCAGGTGTCTTTAGAAAATGGATCAGATTGTCTATAGGTTGTGCTGGGGAAAAACATTCTTATAGCCTCTGTATGTACGTTTAAACATAGCAATGTAGGAAAAGCAGCTTAGATGCTCTGTGTTCAGAAGAAAAACAAACAAAAACAGAACAATTAAATCGCAGCCTTCGCCATTCATTAAATGTGCTGCTCCAAATTGCAATTTTGATTTGACAACAATTAGTCGTTCGGCCCTGTACGTACCTCTCTCTATAATGATTTAGTAAAGGAAATACGGACGTCATTGCTTTAAAAGAAAAAGAAAAAGAGGTATTGAGCTTTAATTTCATGCTAAAATGCCTTTACTGGCTCACTAAAAACATTGCTTTTCCCAGTCAGTTTCAGATCCACTGAGAGGAATCAAGGTGGTTCCCTGTAGCCACGTTAAAAGAGCAAATAGCACCATCACAGCTCATCAAGTCTGGTCATAAAGCAGCAGCACTGGTATTTTTAGCTGGTAGCTGCACTTTGCGGATGCCGGGGTGGTGAATATTGACCCTGTCCTCGTAAGCCTCATTGCTGCTCAGAAAAATGTCTTTAACTACCATTTGGCCGTCTCTGCTTGTGTCAAGGCGATACCTTCCCTCTTCTCTCTCGTCTCTCCTGCTTTCCTTCCTTCCCTGTTTCGATGCTCAGCGACATCTTCTCACATTCCTTCTTCTAGCTCTGTTGACGTACAACTGTCAAAGGCATGAAATGCAAATGGAATGTGTGTGTGGGGGTTGTTTTTCATACCACAGGATGAAGGGAATGTCTCGCTAAATGTCAGAAAACAATAGAGCGTCGCTGCTAATGATGCTGTTATTCATCTCATAATTTAATCCACTGGGGTCCACTTCTCTAAAGCAGCGACTAATGACCATACTAGAGCTGCAACGAGGGATTATTTTCATAATCGATTAATCTGTCGATTATTTTCTCGATTAATCAATTAATCGTTTGGTCCATAAAATGTCAGAAAACCTTCTAATGTTGACCAGTGTTCGTCAAACCTGGAAATGATGATGTGCTCAAAAGTCCTGTTTTGTCCACAAAGCAAAATGATTCACTTTTAACGATTTCTTTGTTATCCAGATCAAAGAAATGAAGAAAATATTCACCTCAAACCGATTAATCGATTATCAAAATAGTTGTCGAATAATTTAGTAATCGATTCATTGTTTCAGCTCTCGACCATACACTACAATATAGTATTAGATTAGTAATATTACAGTATGGTGACCGTCACCTTTGAAGTATTCCACTCATGGTGCTATTAAATGGTATTACCTTATCTCATCATAACTGTACTATTACAAAGTTGAAAATTGCAGTATAATTAAGGTATTACCATAATATTACCTCCCTACTGTGTTGGAAAAGTGATAATGGAACCTCTTTATCCCCTTACATGTGTGATTCTGTCACAGTTTTGGGGACATTAGTGGAGAGTAAAATCACAAGTTGCCTAACCCAACCTCGACTGATTCTCAATTTCATCGTCAATTTCAAAATAGTATCCAATCCATCCATCTTTCTACCACTGTATCCTCCACATACAGGGGGAGACAAACAACCACCCAGTGAAATTTCTCGTCATTATGTTGAAATATTTGTCCCACAAACACACGCACACACGCAATCTCATCCCAGGTGATGTCACAAATTAACCTGTATTGATTCTAATCTCCCGGGTAATCCGCAGCAGCAGCAGCTGCACACAAATCACATTATTCAGACGGATTTAGCTGGGAAACCAGAGCATCCGGTGGGGCCCACGCGCTCATCACCAATCAATGTGTTCACTGAGCACATTAGCGGGAGGATATCTCGTCCAAACTCGTCATAGACTGTGCTACAATTAAACCAAAAGTGGAAGTCTCTGCCCGCGCCGCGTGTCGCCCGAGACGTTATCATTGATTTCTGGTGAAACCTGATCACCTGGTTTGTGCACTGTGTGTTCCAGTAACAGGGACATGATCTGGTTCCCATAAACAGTGAAGATGCTGAGGAGATTTTGTACAGGACTCACTTCATGACCTCATGATTAGCGGAAATAGTTTGTCCACTCCCAGTAAAGGTCACACAGAGAACCTGTGTTTGTAGGAGCCAGGTCAGCGTTTCTCAACTGATTCCACTGTTTATAAAAGGGCCAAATAATGTCCTGTGACTAAGTGCTTTTGCAGTTATTTACAATTTACTGCATGTTAATATCGAACACCAGACTGTGTGTGTTAAATTTGAAACGTAAACAGTATAACACACATTTAAAGTAACATTTGTTTGAGTTTTTTATCTCAATGTCCAAAAATAGCCCAAAAAATGGAAACTATTTACAGGCGTTTTTTTCCAACTCTCTCCTCTCTGAGATTTAAACTGTCACATAATTATTCCTTCATTCATTCATCTTCTCCTGCTTTGTCCTCCACATGAGGGTTGCGGGTCACAGGGTCCATAAAGACAAACAAGCATTCACTCTCACACTTACATCTACCACATGATCCACATAACATCGCCATAACTTAACTCTCTGATGTGTTTGGAGGTTTTGAGACAATAAAGACCCTTTTCCACTATGGTCCCAGCTTGCCTCGCCTCGCCTCGCCACGGCATGACGCAGCACGGTTTAAATAAATAGTACCTACTCAAAGTGGGCGGAGTCATCACTGCAGGGCTGAGGGAAACTGTGGTGACTTTGTTTTATACGCGACACACACACACACACACACAAGTGACTAGTGACTTTACTCCAGACTCCTGTAGTTGTTGGAGATTAACCCACATTTTTAGGATTGTTAAGTAGTTTTAACAGTTCGGCGATGTTCGGCTTGATTCTTGTGTCACTCATGCCTCTTCCTGTGACGGCATTCTGACCAATCAGTGGCTGGTAGTCTGGTGGCGTCACGCATAGCATCACCTCAGCTCACTTGGTACTAAAAACAAATACCTGGTACCAGGTACTACGCTAGTGGAACGCAACTTAACCGTGCCGTGCCGAGGCGAGGCGAGGCAAGCCGGTGGAAACACGCCATAAATTCACTCTCTCACTCATCTTCGACCGCTTAATCCCAGCTGACATAGGGCGAAGGGTGGGGTACATCCACAACAAAGCATAAGAGGACAAAACGTGGAAGGAAAACACATTAGAGAATATTTTAAAATATGTTAAAACATAACGTACTATTATTATTTGCTATTGTGGGGGAACCATTACATTCATCTGAAGACCAGTTGTTGGGCCATCCAGACACCTCGGGTTCTGAACCAGCACAATAAAGCATGAAAATGAAACCCTGATGAAAACTTAAGAGTCGATACGCGCCGGATTGTTTGTTTGCATTTATCCTCAAGACATGCATTCATAATTAAACGACCTGAAGACGGAGTGCCTTCGTTTGTCTACTCAGACTTCTGGTATATTATTTTTTATCCTGATCAAAGTTGGAATGTTAAGCTTCAGTATGTTTCACATGCGCATGGCTGAATATGCACTGCTCGCTAATCTCCAAAACACACTCTCAAATTCAGAAGCAACCATTTCCCTGTCGTCGAAAACCTCGTAGAGAGGGGGAGCAAGTTATGCCGAGTTAATTGGGTTGAAAGAGGAATGGTGGGAGTGCGTTATATAATCACGAAGCACTTATTAGAACAGGATAAAGTTAAATTGCAACACACATGAGGCAGAGAGCGACGGAGCCACGAGTCAGTGCTCTGCTCCTGTGAGGCCAATTAACACTCTGCTGCTCTCAGTGCCGCCGAACATTAAATATTGATCCCTCCATCACTGTTCACATTAATTTGTGTCTTCTGGGGGGGAATTCTTAATCTCATTCAGCCTTCGCTCTCTTCATCTTTGTCCACCCCTACGGCTCGGGAGTAAATCATAGCATCAACACAACACTGCCGCCTCACAATTAACAGCATGAGTGAGATAAGTGATGATTTAGTGAGCCAATGTGGACTGGACCTGGAAACCGAGGGAGGATTGTGATTATTTTTAAATAAAGGGTACATTTTTATTTCCCTTTCATTAGGCAGACAGTATAAAAGTATTTACTGCATCGCCAGTCTAATAAAAGGGGAAATGTCAGTCAATGGACAAGGAAAAAAAAAAGAATATTTAGGAGGAGAAGGTACAATTACTGTAAGGTTATGATTATTTTTGATTTTTGTAAGAGAAAGTAAATGCTATAAATGACATTTCTTCATAAGATGCTTCATTTGTATTCATATGTATAACAAATTGTTAATTCAAAAAGACCTGTTGATATTTAAATTTTGAGAGCCTTGGCCTCAAAACAGTCACGTCCATGGAGAACATGCCAGTGCTCACGGCTACAAAAAGATGTGTCACACCTATAGTAAATCACCTGTCATTATACAGTACCACCACCATGTGGTCATAACCCATTAATACATGTTTTTTTAAAAAAAAGAAAAACTGAGGTAACAGCTCCTTTTATTTTCAAAATCTTTTTTTTTTTTTAACACTGCAAATGATATTTGAATCCCATCAGAATCGGCAGGAGAGAAAAGAGACATATTTACACACACAAGGGTAGATTTACAGATAAAACTTCAACTGCAGTGAGCAAGATTCATCGTGAATTAGGAACACTTGACAGCCGACTGGGATCATTTCTCCAGCAATCCAAGGGCATCGCTTTCGCTTACATTTGAGCCACATGGGAATATGATTTTTCAGTGCAAACATTTGAGTCCCAGTGACTTAAAACACTGCAAACAGACTCTACCTCAAACATCCCACACAGAACATTTGGGATAAATTAAAAAATACCTGAACATTTTAAACGAGGATGAATGAGGTCCACGTTCATCAGGTACAGCTCAAGATTTATAGCAGGCACTGATAATTATACACCTTCCAGCCATCCCATCATTTCTGTGCAGTCCATCCAAGATGCTTATAGATGGATATAAAGAGGGGTTAGATGAGGGAAATGGGTTGAAAATCTCTCTAACTGATATGGAAAAAAAAACACACGCAACAGCGAAAATCAAATCAAATAAATAAATAGCTTTTTACACTCAAGTCAAAGACATTTGGAAGTGCTCGGCTGCAACTACATGTACATCATGAACATATCACGTCATGTGGATTGAAACACACACACACACACACAGCGACCTTTTTAAGGACTCAAATAACTGATTTCCCTTCATGTGGAAAGCCACAGCATTATCCCTAACTTTAACCATAACTAGTAAATCCCTAACCCTAACCCTTCACCTAAACACAGTTCAAATCTCAGCCCTGAACTTCAACCAGTTCCTCAGAAATAAGGTTTAGCCTCATTAAGACCAGGTTTTGAGTCTCCATGAGGACTACTGGTCCAGGAAAGGTCAGTGTTTATGCCAGAAAATGTCATAAAGACACACACATACACTTGTTTTTATATCTTAGTGAGGACACATCCCTAACGTTAAGACCCTAAAACCAGGTCTTAACCCTGGCACAGACCAAATGTCCTCGGCACACGCACAGACTTCAGGAACAGATGCTACCACAACATGTGTACGTCATAATCCACGACTATACAAGGTGCTTGGTTCGAACAACATGATTATATGATTATGATATAATTCATTATGATTCTAATTATAATCAGCCTGTCGTCAAAGATTTGAATAAATTGATTTGAATTAGTAATTAAAACTAAACCTGTGGAAAAGTCACAAAGCCTTTATTTTGGCTAATGCAGATTTAAAACTATGCAAAAATCTAATTTATCTATCTAGTTGATTTGTTTCGGTTTATTTTTCACATTAATAACAAGATATGTGTTTTGCATGGAATCATGTTGAATCTAGTTTCATTAAAAAGCAGGGTTTTTTTCACCTTTAAAACTATTGCACAGGTCATTAGGTTAAATATTCAGAGCACAATTTTTGCATTTCATGAATAAAAACCCTGCGGGGGAGAAAACGAGAGCTGAAGTTCTATGAGTAGGAGCTCGGGAAATCCCAGAGAGCACGCTGCTGCTGACAGGACAAACACTGCAAAGTCTAACGCGCCTGTGTGTGTGTGTGTGTGAGCCGGAGCATACTGAAACCAGAAACCCAGCTGACTGCTGACAACACACCCTGACAAAAAGGCAAACAGTGTTTACCTCACTGTGAAGTAGCCACTGTGTGAACACAGATTTTAATCTGGATGTAACAGCTATTCTGTCAAGGCAAAGGGAAGGTTCTACTGCGGAGTTTAGGGGGTTTTTACGCTAGGGACACACTGCTAGATTTTTGCCCGATTTTACCCACGATTCACAGTGGGGCAGAGTCTGCACTAGACCTCCATTCATTGGAGGTCACCCCCTTATCTTTAAACCTTAACCTAACCACAATTCAAATGTCAGCCCTAAACTCAACCAGTTCTTCAGAAATGCGGGTCTGACCAGTCTAGGAGGACCAGTCCTGACATGGCCAGTGGTTATACCAGGAAAGGTCCATTAAAAGACATCAAATACACGCACACACACGCACACCTTAAATGGCCGAGGGAGCGAAGACACAACACATCGCGCGGGACAGAATCACGCTGCTGGTGAACGAAAGAAAAGGAGCGGAACAGGTGCAACAGTTGGTGAGAAGAAGCAAAAACATTTCACCAAAACTGTGTGTTGAGTCCGTGGTGTCTCGCTTTGAACTGAAGAGAGGAATGTTGAAAGCACAGCAGAGACTCCTGGATCAGTTAAATCCAGATTTTTATTATGTTTTGTCACATTTCTGAAAGGTGCCGTGCACTCTGGTCCGTGGAGCGTGAGCGCAGACTTCACAGTCCACTCTGCGTTTGGTCCATCTTGACGCACAATAATCAGTACAACAGAGTTATTTTCCAGTCGGGGGGGGGCCCAACACTTTGAGCTTCCATTCACAGATTGATTTTGATTGGTTGGAGGTCAGTGGACGCTGCTCACATGCTGGCCCACGTTGTGATTAGCGCAAATCAGATGTCAGTGGACTCCGTCCTCCAGGGAACCTTTAACTTCCCAAACTTTCACTGTGCGGTCACTGTTGAAAAAGAAAATCAGGAGAAAGTTTGAAAGTGGTCAAAAAAATCACTGCTGGGAAAAAAAAAGAAAAAGAAATCACATTTCCTTTCTGGAAATGAGTTTGTTTGTTAGAATCACAGCACAGCAACATTACATGAGCTCAAATGAGCATGGACTGTCACTCACTCTGAGGCAGTGAACAGTTGGCTGTTGTTGGTGGCCAGGCCGTTGATGGGACTGTCGTGTCCCCGCACCTCGCCCAGCGACGCAAGGGAGTTGGCGTGCCAGAGGCGCAGCAGCCCTCCTCTGCATCCGCTGACCAGCACCGGGGAGCCCGGCACCACTCCCAGAGCGCTGACCCAGTCTGCCTGAGCACTGGCCGACTGCTGGATGAAAGCAGCTGACCGTTAGTTTGAGCAGATTTGAGATATTTGTATATCAAGAGTTTTATTTTTAAGCCTTGAACCTTTTGAGCCATGAAGGTCCTGTGTGTTAAATTGAGGTGAAATTGGCAATAAAGTAAGATAAAAATTATCATACTTACTTGATTGTATGAATTGTAGTTTTTCATCAGCCCACAATGAGCCATTTATATTAATACGCACACATAAATGTCCCACCAGCTAAACACTGAACCTATTTGATTCACTGCTGCATGTCAGCTACAGGTGGAGACTGAAAGTCAAAATGTGTCAGGAGCAGCAGCAGGGGGAATCAAAGGAGACAAGGACATTTCAACCTTTTCAACTTCCCCTGGCCTCACCTTTCTTCTCTTCTGCTCGAGACATTTTAAGGTTTGATAACATTCAGCATTTCTGACCCATAGCTGCAGCTCGCTGTGGTTCATTAACCTCGGTGTGAGTTTGTGACCCACAAATACAATCTTAAATTGTGAATATGCTGGTGGTTACATCAGTGAAGCTTCCATGATCTCTGGTTACATGTCATGGTCATTGTAGGACTTTATATACAGTTATCCATGTCTTACTTATTGTTACTTTAATCCTTGAAATCAGAGGGGGAAAAAAAGCTTGTGTGTGACTGTGGACCCTAAAGCTCCAGTATCAGTTTACCTGTAGCAGCTGTTTACTGGCTAAATCCCACTTTTTGATGTAATAGTCTCTGGAGCCGCTGTAGAAAACCTCTCCATGCACAGCTATGGACTCCACGCTGTCCTGATGCGTGGGCTCAAACGCGTGGATGGAGCTGATGCTGCCCTGAGCACCTTCTGCCACCTCAAACATCTGGAAAACGAGAGTGCACATGGTGTAACTTAATGCATACACCAAAGGAAGAAGGTAAACACCGCTGTGTGGTGTGTATTTGTGTGTGTCTTACTTTAATGTGATGGTCTTTGGAGCCAGTGAGGACGACGTCTTGTCCATTACCTAACTTATCAACAGTCAGACACATGACAGGCCCCAAATGGCCGGTGAGCTTCCCCGTAGACACAAACCTGAAGAAAATAAACAACAACTGTGTTCTGTCTGTCTCTCTGAAATCGCTCACCCACTCATCCGTGTCTGAACTTACTTGCGCAGATCCCACATGCGCACATAATTGCCAGCGGCAGCGTACAGGAAGGAGCCGGCAGGGTTGAGCGAGATCTGGTTGATCTGGCTCTCTCCTGGTGGGATGGATAAACTCCTGGCTGAGGAACAGGTGTCGCCTGAACCCACCTGCCCTGATGACCTGACACACACACAGACAGGTGGAACAGGTCACACATTTGAGAGGGGACTCTTCGTAAGGTTGAGCTTTGTGAATGTCAGTGTCTGGGGGTGGCGCTCTTACGTAAGCGTGCGAATACACTTGGCAGAATCTCGGATGTCCCAGACTTTGATGTAAGCAGTGGAGACTGTGAAGACGAGACTAGAGGTGTACCTACATCAACCAAGACATTAGAAAACAGACAAAATAATTGATCAACATTACATTTAATCGTAATAATGTAATGCAGAATACTACCTCTACCACTCGTACCTGACTGAAACAACACTGCTGGGATGATCTGCTAAAGACATGATCTCCTGACCCGTCACTAAGTTCCAGACTTTACACGTACGGTCTGAAAACACACACGGGCAAACACACACTTGTTCAAAACAGCCGATCATTCAGTCTGAGTATTTTGAAAGTTGAAAACAAGCTCGGCTTTTGACCTTTAGATCCTGTGAAAAGCAGATCATCAGTGGCGTCCACACAGAGAACAGGCTTCGTGTGGCCCTCCGCTACGTAGACACACTGGAGTTTGGAGGCGCGGCTGTTTTTAGGCGACGTCACAGGGTTGATCACACCTCTACAATGAAATGACCCGATAAATTTTGCTTCAATTTATGTTTCCATCACAGACCCAATCATAACTTTAACTTTGTTAATTTGTAGAGAAGTGACATTAAGTATATTCATATTACAGCTGTAATATAATATTAAATATCATAATGAACAGCAAAATTCCCACACTTTGCACAGGAAGTGGGTAACTGGGTTTCATCAGTTAATCCCAAATATATTTTAGATTTAGACAGACTATATTGCAGACTAGGGTCCATCATTTACAAAAAGGACAGACAACACAAAAAGAAATAAAAGCAATCCCACAATAAAAAGGCCCATAACGAGGCGAAATTATGTCAGAAGGCAGTTATAGCAGCATTTCCAAAGCTGATACATTAGAACTGAACTGATGAAGTCATCATCAGACCTAACTCACTTAATTTAAGCAAGCCCAGTTGCCTACAGATAAGTCCTGAAGACGACTGAGAACCTTCACAGATCTCATTATCAACAACAAAAATCAACCACAAGTAAAAAAAAAAACTAAACAAAATAACCAGTGAAATGTATTAATAATAATGATAGATGTAATAATACCTGTGGCCTTCAAATACAGATGACTCCTCCAACCTGTCAGAATAAATCAAGATTAACATCAGAGGCACCTCTGTGAAGAATGTCTTTGCTAATATTAATTCTTACAATAAAAATTCATGAAAGTGAAGCACAACGGAGAGTGAAGTTATTAGGATTTAACGTGACGGATTTCATGACATGCCATTAGAAACTTGATGTCATCCGGAAGTAAAGCAAAGATAAAGACAGGGGGATGAATATCTGCAACAAGCTTTTACTGCAACTCATGCAGCAGCTGTCAAGACGATTCAGTGTCGACTGATGATGATGTGATCAAAGTGTTGTAAACAACGTCGATGGACATTTTGACTCACGGCGATTTGTAGTCGCTGCCTTTTGTTTTGGCCTCTGCTGCGCTGACAGGTGACGTGTGCGTCGGTGCTGGGGTCTGTGTCGTCGTCGTCGCAGCGGGTGCTTTGTCTTGTGTCTTTCTTCGGTTGAGGGGCGAGCGCTCCAGTTGCCTCCTCTCTGTCCCAGTGGGTGACCTGCATCCAGACCTGTAGCCAGATTATAGTAGATTACAGTAATGTAGCGCAGAAGAAAAAATAGGGAGGTGCTCAGAGCTGAGATGAATCACCCTGATCCTCACACCAAAAAAAGTATCATTTGGAATTGGGATTTTATTCTATCAGGTTAAAAAGGAGAAATATAGAGTGTCATTCTCACAGTCTACATCTAAATTAATAATAAAAAAATCACTAAATACTGTATATTTTATCATTCTGTGTGTTATTTTTCTATTGGAAAAACATTTTATGAATATTGTATTATTATTATGTTGTCTGTCTGTAACCCTGTTGAATGTGCTGCTGTCTGTCTTGGCTAGGTGCCTCTTGTAAAAGAGCTATTTAATCAAAATGAGGCTTTTTAGGTTGAATAGAAATAAAATTGTTCAAAAACACTTGTTCAATGTGGAGAAATACTGCCATTAGCACTTACATGCCAGCTGGCCTCGCAGACAGTGCAGGTGGAGTGTGCTCGCGGTCAGGCGCTTGTACAACAATGTGACCCTGCATGTCGACCGGCCCCTCCAGACGCTCTGAGAGGGGCAGCATGGCGGGCGAGAACTCTCCAGTGGGGGAAACATGGGTCAGATCCCCACTGCTTGCGTACAGCAGCTCCATCTGCGTGGTGGTTCGCCTGCGAGCCTGAGGGGTAAAGAAACATCAGATGACTCACAGCTGGTAATTATTCCAAATCCTAAAAATAGCAACTCTGTTGAAAAAACATTTGCATTAAATTGCTTGCACTGTTGCTAAAGTGCGGACAAACACATGGAGGAAACTAGAAAAAAAACAATACCTTACTCCTTGGTCTGGATTCACCACATAACTTCATCAGATCTGATGCAAGTGAGCTGAAACATAGTCAGGACAAGTAACTAAACACATGAATACAACATCATTCTCTTTAACTTCAGGTTTAATTACAGCAGTTCTTACGTAACTGAGCTGTAATTAAGATCCATTTAAACCTGTGATTTTAACTTTTAACTAAACTTCTGCCACTAATTCTGCCCCACCTGAAAGAAGGAATTTAGGTGTTTAGTTCAAAATCACTAAAGGTTACACAGTGTGACTTTAACCCTGACTGTGATGCGTGTAAACACAAGGGCCAGATTGTATGAACTACACTCGTGTTTTTCCTGCGATGGCATGAGCAGATTATTTTGAAAGTTAGACGTGACACAGAGCTGCCTCCCCTTTTCTTTCTTTTTTTCTTACAAGATGATTTAATTATGGTGAATGTATAACGCAGCAGTTTATAACATATGTGAGTCTGTTTTTACCTGCCCTCTGCAGCTGGACTGGGTGTAGACTCATCACTACTGCTGTCATCTCCATTTTCTGCACCAGACACACATACACACACACACACAGAATTATTTGCCATTATCCATTCTGAAACAGTGCAGCAAAGAACAACTAGAGAAAGGACAAACAGTAAAAACCTCCGCCAAGGCTGCTAATTTTTTTATTACATGATTTTTTTGGAGTTGGGGATTTAAATGTCCTTTTAATGTGTTTCAAAAGTTAGACGACGGAAAAGAAACAGAAGAATTTCTCTCATCCTCCGGCCATCTGCCTGTCTCACAAGGTTAACAAATGTTGTTGTTGTTGTTGTTTTTAATCCTGAATCTGGATTTATATCTCTGACACAATCCAGTCATCTCCTCCTTGGGCCATGACCACCATCAGAAGGACATTTCATCAAAATCCACCCTCTGAGTTTTGAAACAGACAAACGTGTCCTAAAACATAACCCCCTTGGCAGAGGTAACAGTCGATAACAAGGTCACTGGGTTTACAGTAGTTTAGATCAATGGGGCAGTTGGGAGTCGTTAGTGTTAGACCACAGCTGGAGGCTACAGCGTCTCAAATCAGATACTTCAGTCAGTTCACTCACACAGTACACGTACAGGCGCACAGAGCAGTGTTGTTGTCCACTCCCCTAATATGAGGAGCACAACACAGGGTCTTCTAATTAACTATTACAGCCACCTTTACTACTCTTTACATGTTCTCATACATGTTTGGGTGAATCCACTGATTCACTTCAAACACAGCGTTTTTGCTTTGTGTAAAAAAGGAGGAAAGAGACACAAGCACAAGAGTGTGGACGCACATAATCAGGCCTGCTGTTCAGGTTTATTCACGACAACTTGATTAAACGGGACAAACTAGCAGACGATAACAAGGAAGACGACACGTCACATGCACGTCACTGCAGAGCTATTGTGACCGGTTAGTTTGTTTATTTATGAGAGACTGGAGGCTGATGCACACTACAAGATTTCTGAATCGAGCGAAGCGTTTTTCTTCATCTGCTCGGGATGAGCATCGAGAGTTGAGTATTGCCGGAAATTAGTAAAAGAACAAATTACATTTTTACTCTTGAGTACAGTAAATGTGATGCTTTGAAATGAAGACTTTGTTGTGGAATGAGAGCCTGATGATTTCTTTGGTTGGCTGGTAAAAATAAACCTTTATCAGACAGTTCTTTACCGAAAAAACAATGCAGAGGAAAAAAGTGATTTACAATCCAAAAATTGTTTTGCATTTTTACAGAAAGAGGATTTATGTTCAACTTCTAAATTCATGTTCTACATGTATAGGTTGTATTTGTGTTTTCTTTTTTATTCAAGGTTATCTATTGTAAAGTTTATGGTTAAACTATTATCATTACGACATTTCTTTGTCATATGGGTTTGATAGTGACATCTTAGGAATCACTCCAAGAAATGTTTTATTTCCACATATCAGTATCAGCATCAGTCCCCAAAAATCAATATGGGTCCAGTTGTACACGATTTAACCGAGATCAAAATGTGCTTTCATGATCAAATGGCTTTTCATCTTGTATCTCCATAGATGCCGGGAGTAAATTTAGTGGAAATGTTGTGGTGTGCATGTGCCACGCTCTGGCATTGTTCCACTTCCTCTGTATGTCATACTCACCTGGTGACAGGTAACCTAACTCTGAGTTAACACCAACACAACAGAAGAAACAAACAGAAATCAAATGAAAAATCAAACCCAGGAATTAAATTAGAGGGCTGTTTTTTTATTATAATTTTTTATAGTTTATTCAAAAAAAAATTCTGTTGTCTCTAATGAAGAGCACTTAGAATGTTTTTAAGAGGCAAAGTGTCAACTCAATTTGCACAAACAGGGAAGAAAGTAAAAAGGCCTGCATAATGATGAAAGAAATGATGCCTCACTGGGTGACTGTGATTGTGCTTGACATGCTCGGAGCAGTATGGATTTCATTAGTGTTCCCTACCTTGCAGAGCGCTGCCCAGCAGAGCGTCCAGCTCTGGGTTGATTTCAGCTTTCTCCTTTAGCATGTGGAAGAGCAGCTGGTTCTGGGTGGCACTGTTGATCTCCGTCTGCTTCAACCTGCCCTCCATAACCTTCAGCTGGGAATCCTTCTGTGCTGCCTGCAGACCCTGACCACACACACACACAGACAGACAGACAGACTGGTCGTCAGTGCTGTTGTAGAATGGATAGATCATATTTAACTGCTTGTATATCCATACGTCACAAAGGCTCTGTGTCCTTTAAGTTATGTCATTTGAACTACTTCCGCTCCTTCATTTTGTTCAGTGTTCAGTGTGTCCTCCTCCTGTGTGCTTTCCACTGCTCTGAACAACATTTCCTCACTGGACCAATTAGGTTTCATCAAATCTAATCTCATCTAATCTAATTGAAACTTAATTTAATCAAGTCATTCCATTTAGGGAGAGTCTCACTGAATTTAATCTTTTAAATGAGCCATGTCTTTGAAGGATGAACCCACAGCAGCCTGCAATAAACCTCCAATTCGGAGGCTATAACCATGCTGAGAGACAAGGGGAGAGGGATGAAGAAGGAGGAGAAGGAGGAAAGAGAAGAAGGCAGTAATGCAACGTTACAGATGCCAAAGAAGAGGGAGAAAATATAAATCATCATTTTTAAGTTACTAATTAACCTGTGTTTTTGCTCGTTGTGGGTTTGCATGTGTCTACAATTCTTTTACTACATTTTCAAAGATTATGAAGAAAATGAAGAGCACCATTCGCTGTTGTTTCTCCATTCCTCCACACATTCCTTCTCCTGCCCACTGTGTCCATAGGTTTGTTTCCAGTGTAGCAAAATTGTATTATATCTAAATGCTCTCTGTCACACCTGTTATCAACCTGCAAACTTTTCACCTCACTCAAGACTTTTACCAGATTCATAGTTTCAATTCAGGTGTTTTTATGAATAAAAGACAGGCTGATGGAAACACATCTACAGCGAGTCATGAAGATAAAAGTGAAGCTTTGTCAGATTAAATATGTTGTCACTGTGGAGGAGAACTAAGGTGCATTAATAAACAGTAAGAAACACTAAAAACATCGATTCAGTAAGAGGAGTATTTCTTACCTTATTGATGGCCAGAGTCATGAAATGGTCCAGAAGAAAGCGAGCCTCTGATAAGTTACAGGAGCTGATCACGGCAACAACGTCCACTGTGTCGCCTTCCTCCTGTTTCCCACAATAATAACACAAGCACCTTTAATTGTCACCGTTGAGACAATATATTCATTTGTGGTGTCACATGTGCAATATGTAAGAGAACACATTGTTGGGAAAATGTGCTTTGCTGCCAAAGGCTAGAAGAGAAGATTGATACACACAGAAGGCGACCACATTATGGTGGACTGGACTCAAAGACAACATAATTCACATGTCAACACCTCAAATTAGTTGTAAACAATCCCTACGATGTCAATATGTCAGCATAAACTGGTTCTCTCCTCTATGATATATGAATACGACACACCTCTCAATGTATGCGCTTACATCTACTTTTATAAAAGATTGAAGGTTATTTTCTATGTAGATGCAGCAGAGCTTTCCCTAGGCAAGGCAAGTTTATTTATATAGCACATTTCAATAACCATGCATTTCAAAGTGCTTGAAAATAAAACCAAATAGAAATACAGCAGCAACAGCAGTTATAAAAGGCATAATAAACAAAATAAAAACATTTAAATAGAGAGGTTTTAAAGCAAGTGACTGAAGGTAAGGCTCAGTTTAGACAATTAACTCATCTTTGTCTTTGTTTAGCTGTAGAAAATTCTGACACATGCACTTGTTAATTTGCTCATTGCAGTCACTAAGCACTTGTATTGGGCTTTAGTTGTCAGGTGATGTGGTGATTTAAATTTGCGTGTTGTCTGCATAGTTATGGTTACATCTTTTGTGGAAGCATGTAAATGATAAACCCAAGAACTGAGCCTTGGGGAACTCCACTAGTCATTTCTATCTGCTCGGATCTGTGATTGCCAATAGACACAAAGTTATCCCTGTCCAATCGGTATGATAGCATGACAACTACAACTACTCCTACAATACGAGTAATTAATTTGATTCCTGACGTCCTGACCTTGGCTTCCTCCATCTGCATGATGTTGGCCTGACAGTCAGCAATGCTGTCATTAATGTAGTCGATGTTGGCGCCCAGAGACTCCAGCTCCTCGTTCAGTGAGGTCAGGGAGCGGTCAGCGTCTGCACCGTCAACTGCCGTCTTCTCCCTCTTTCTGGACACTCGCTCCCTCCGTTTAGTCAGATCCTCACGTTGCTGTGATGGTGGTAAAAGGAGAAGGAGAGAAACAGGAGGATAAAAAACTGAGTCATCTTTTTTTCCAGGAAAGAAAATAAAACCCCACAGATTTTCATTACTTATGCATTGTGTTAGAGGGTTTCACCTTCAGCAGTCGGTTCATATCAGTCTCCATGTTAGAGATGGTCATCCTCTGCATGATGATGTCAGTGATGCGTCTCTCCAGTGACTGCCATTTGGCCCTGGCTGATTTATTGAGGTAGATACTTCCCATCCGCACTAGGGAACTCCTTAGGTTAGGAGGAAAACATTGCTCTTTTAGAAATAGAAATGTTTAAATTCACATTTAACTGCCTTTCAAACACCACTGCACACAGACATGTAACATAAGTCATATGCACTCATACCTGGCTCCATTGGTCTGTGATACTCCGGGGGTCTGCAGCCTGCCAGGTGTGGCTCGATGTGACGGCTCTTGCACAGGTTCAGGTAAGCTCACCTTCCTGTTTACCTTCCCAGCCAAAGGCCTCACCTGTCGCCTCAGAGCAGTTACCTAACACAGTTCATAAAAGAGATAGGAATGAGCCACAATAGCAGTCTTCTGAGGGTCCAACTTCAAAAAATACATTAGCCATCAAGGACAATATGACACCGTACCGTATTAGAATTGAAAAAATATAAAAATCAGTGAGTAATGATACACCAAAGAGTGATCATATTTTAAAAAATAAAATAAAAGACACAAAAACAACTCCAAGACGGACCAAATCTGGATTTCAGTGACTTCTTGAAGGTGACAAATCTATCTTTAATATTTTTGATTAACTGGTAACTCATTCAACGCAGAAGAACGTCTACAGAGTACTGTTCACATCATCGTTAGTTTGTGGCCAAGTTGTTACCAGTTGAACCAGCACTTGAATCACCACAATCTACAGTTGCCTATGAACCTCACCTACATTAGTGTAGAATAAACAACTTGTCTAACTAATCTGGCTGCAGATGCAGAACATTTCTTAGAATAACAATGTCCCACAGAAAGAGAATCATTTCCGTACCTCTTGGTTCTTCCTGCGCAGAATCAACTCCTGTTGTCTCTTCTGGGCCTCCAGCTGCTTTACTTGATGCTGGAAAGCAAGATATATATGAAAAAAGGAAACTAATACATACTCTGGTGTTTAATTTTTTTGATTCTGTACAATAACCAGAAAACTGTTACGTATTTTAATCACAAACTGTATTCCTGCTGTTTAATATTATTTCATTTCTTAGTTATTCTACTTTGAGTTTTGACATTTTTAAATGTCTTCATCATTATTATTTTAGCTAGTATGCTCTATTGGGTGTGCTTTTCAGAGAGGACCCTGTGGTTTTCTTTTTTTTTTTGTAATTATTTGTGTGAAATAAATAAATGTGTGGTTTTGAGGCTGTGATATTTTCTAGATATCAAAGATTCAAACACAAAAAGTTAAAAATGTAATTTGTGACACAATTATAACTGAAATGAGTTCTAAGAGAGACAGAAATGATTCTCTGTGAGTGTTTCCAGCCCTCAGACCTCGGCTCTGCGCTGATCTTTCTTCAGTGTGGCAATCTCTCTGTTCCTCCTGCACTCAGTGGCCCTGTTCCTCTCCTGCTGCTCCTTCATCTGACGCATTAGTGCCACCTGGTGGGTAAAGCACAAGAAGGCAGGGGATTAAATCAGCACTGCAACAAGGCAACCAATGTCTGTCTATATCGGAAAAACAAACATACCTTGGTTTTCTTCATCTCAGTCACATCCTGCTGGAGTTTCTTGAGCTGTTTCTCATACTGTGACTGGCTCTTCAGCAGGCGAGCGTGCTCCTTCTGTGCTGACTGGAGCTTTTGCAGTTCTTTGTTCATGGAGCTCAGCTTCTTCTCATACTCAGCTTTGATCCTCTTGGCCTTCTCCTCGGTTCCTGACTCCACTGATCCTGAAGAAGATCAATCAAGAAAAGGTGTTTTTTTATCAGCCAAAAGAGATGGAGCAGGTTTTCTTCATCCTCTGTGGCTGAGCAGGCATGAACATATTTCTTACCCATGTTGTGCAGCACCTTGTCCCTCTCCAGCTGCGTGTCTTTGATCTTGTTCTGCAGCATCATCAGCTTCTGTTCGTACTGCTGTTTGAGCGTGTGTAGACGCCGCTGGCTGTTCTCCAGCTCGTCTATCAGCTTCTGCTTGATGGCGATCTCACAAGTGATGTTGGCTAAATCAGCCTGGACGTTCTCTGCACACAACCGGTTAGATCCTGATGATTTTTAATCCTTTTACTATCTATGAACTCTATGCTCTCTTTTCTTCCTGTTATAATAATATTAAAATAATGTTTTAACAAGGTATTAACAAGGCTGTGCATCAAACGTTACCTTTCTCCTCCAGTTCCTCAGAGTCGGACTCATCAGACGTCTCTTCTGCCGCCATGTCGGAATCCTCCTCCTCTTCTGCTTCCTCGCCTTCCTCGTGATCGCTGCCATCCTGTTGATATAAAAGTACACACAAGGTGAAGAGAGTGAAATAAACAATGTTCAGTGTTTATTTCACTGTCTGAGGAAAAAAAAAAACGCCTATAAAAAACAACTTTAAAGCCACCTACTGCTTCTGCCTCCTCATTTACTCGCTCCTGCTCATTGTCAGGCACTTCTTCTTTGACGACGCTGAAGGAGAAACAAACATTTCCAGCTTTCACACAGCAAGTCAAATCTGGATGAACAGCATTTTTATCATAATAACAGAAATGGATAAATTACACATGCAAATGATTAAATTTGTCAATGGCTCAGAAGCACTGTGATTGCATAGAGGGGAGAATTAATGATACATAGGGAAGGATAAAAGGATTAAATGATCATGAGTCACACACATTATTGATCATATTCCAAACTAATATCATATAAGATTAGCTGCCACACACTACTAAGATAAGTTGACCAGATACTACAAAATGTAATCTTAAAAACAAGATTTAAAAAGATGATATTTTCTGTATATTCCCCCCTAAATGACTACCCCATTTTTCATCCCTTTTCGTACATAATCAATCTATCTGATCAATATCTTGCAGTGTGCAGTGAACAGGGCAATCAGCAAGAATAGAGGGTTAAGAGGAAAATGTAAGTTCTTAATTATGAGATCTGGCTCTCTCCGGGAGTGTAAACCACCTAGCAGTGCAAAAAGTTAAAGGTTAGTTGTTTTGGGAAGAATCAGCAGAAATCCTTTCAGTCACTTGGTGCATTTCAGCCAAAACTCAAAAAGACAAACTGCACAGGCTGGGTCAAACCAGCTTGGTAACTGAGTAGGTTTCAGACTGTGTATTTATTTTGATCCAATCCAGATGGGACGTAGCAGACCTGGCAGATTCAACGTCTTGGTGGTGATGCTCATCGTATCGTCTTAGCCTTGAAAGAGGGGCGGGAACAGGAGTGAGGAGGGTGAGGCGGTATGGAGGAGAGGAGGAGGTAGAGAGGAAAGACGTGGCAATGGAGCAAGTGAGGGAATATTGCAAGATAGGAGAAATACAGTGAGTGAGATAAAGACAATGAGTGCACAGACGTTTACAAATGCAGCCGGTTCAAATGACGGCACCTGATTGAAGACGACAAAGACAGGTTTGACCAAAGAAATGATGCCAAAAAACTGTTCATAATCATAAATCATAAATCATAAACTGTATATGAAAATGAGATGGAAATGTTCTGGTTGTAAAAAAGAAAAGTCCCATATTGAAGGGTTAAGATTTGCAAATTTGACCTATGCATGTCGTTTTTTGAAACCTGACGGTCACAGAAATCAGCTACAACCAAGCTTCTCCTGTAATTTATCTATCTATTCTCCTCTCTTGAAGAAGACCTGAACTTCTCAGGAAAATGTTTACTAATGTTATAACTCAAGTGAGAAGTAGAAGCTCATTTTCCCCATTGACTTCCATTCAAACAAAGCTTTTTTTTGCAATCTGCAATATTGCCCCCTGGTGGCTACTAAATAATTTGTTACTTCCTGGTTATGTAAACGGAAAGACGACTTTTAGTATACCTTTTCTTCTTCTTCCTCTCAATCTTCTTCAGTTTCTCCAAGTCCTTCTTGGCCATATTGATGACGTCGCTGGCCTCGTTTTCAGGGGCGAGCAGGGCGGGCGAGAAGGAGCCGGGTCCCGCGTAGAGCGACGAGCGAGTGGAAGCTCGAGAAAGGCTCTTCCTGAGGTTCTCGTTCACGGCCTCGCTTTCAAAAAGTTTAGCCCTGAGAGAGGAGAAGGGAACATTAACATTAACAACTACGTACATTTCATGTTTGGATTTTGTTTTAATCTTGACTGTGCTATATGTAGAAGGTTATATTCAAATATAAAAATATCCATAAAAATATATATAAATAATGTGAAATCTTGTTGAAATACAAACCTGAGCTCCTCAATTTCTTTGATATAGTTCTGAATCATGTTTCCAATTTCTTCATTACCTTCACCTGTAAACAAAAGCATCACTTTAGATTTCATATGCGCTTAGCACAAATTATGAGCATGCAAGACCTTGAATAAAACAAACACACACATAAACTCACCAAAAGCAGCTGAATATATAATGAGGTCATAAGTGCAACTAGATGCAATAATGGCACTAATTATACACTGTTAATGTGATTAAAAAGTAATAATAATATCCAGTTACTAAGAATATGCATTGACACTAAGTGTCGCATAAAACTGTCTATAGAACCCAAAAGATTTTATAATAATAAAAGGTGCACATGTGATGCTGTTCTATACTTTACACTATTACTACTGTTGAAAATGCTCCACCTGCTCTGGCCAGAGTCTGGTTGGCCTGGTCACTGAGGATCTGAGTCAGTCTGGCTCTCTGTGCGTCGATGGTCTCCTGCATGGCCTTCACTCTCACCCTCAGGTGGTTGTTCTCCATCTGCAGCATCGAGTTCTCATGGACCAAGTCGTTGATACCCTCCACCCCATCTTCACCCACCATTCGCTTTCCCTGAAAAATCCACACAATACAATTAATAACATATTACATTTCCTCCCCCTTTTACAGTGTGTGTGTGTTTGTGTGTGTGTGCATACCGTCTTGTACTCCATCAGCTCCATCTGCAGCCGGGCTATTTCTGTCCTCAGAGCGCTGATCTGCTGGCTGGCTCGGTCTTGGTTCACCATCACCTTGTTCTTGATGTTCCGTGCTCGGTTGGCGTACTTTAAGGTGTTCAAGGTCTCCATGAAGTCGCGGTCTGACGGGCTGATGCAGGCGATCATCACAGTTTGACTACAGAACATAGGGATGAGGAACAATGGATTATTATTTCATCTATCTATTTGTTCTCTGTTTACACAGACAGTTATCACTATGCTCTTGTTCTTCTTTAACACCACAGACCTGTTGCCACCGAGGGAGTCCTGTAACAGCCGTGTTAGTTTGGAGTCTCTGTAAGGCACGTGTGAGGAGCGTTTACTTCTGTCTCCTAAAGCACTGATGACATTTCCCAGGGCAAGCTGATAAAACAGAGGACAGAAAAGGCAGAGAGAGTCAGATGACTTTTTTCAAAATGGCAGGATAAACATCATGGAGAAAGAGTCCATATAGTGCAAACCTCTGCTGCAATGTCAATAAACTCCAAAAGCATAATTCAGTCGCAATCTAAATGACTACATTCCCAGTAAAATCTGTTCTTAATGTTTCAAGTTATGCTACTCACAAACAGAAAAATGCCAGCAATGTAATTTACGGTCGGGCCATGTGGGGGCTCTCATGTTCCAGAAAAAGAAGAAAAAAATAAATCTTCATAGGAAATGCAAATGCCAGAGATGGAAGTAAATCACACAAGTCAAGTCCCTGTTTCAACTCAAGCAAGTTACAAGTCAAGTCGTATTGATATAGAAGATAATAATATAACATAATTTCATGGATATTCCACATTTAAATGGAAGGAAATTGTAATTTACGAGGAATAGTTATGTTTGAAACTATAAAAGCGAGAACAAATACTAAATGTAGATGTGTGTCAGTTTTGGGGGTGAAGTTATGGAACAAGCAGTCTCAATGATGAAGTTAAATTGTGTAAAACTCTCTTTGGGTTCAAAACAGTTTACAATGAGAAGTTTTCTCAGATATTCTTGTTTCTTGTTTTTTTTTACCTAGTGTTGTACAGGATAGGCAAAAATAAGCCACATGGTTCAGCCTATTCCTTTTTTCACTTATTGGCATAATTGTGTTAACATTTTTATATGAATGTAACCAAAATAAAGATATTCATTCATTCAAATGTTAAAAAAAAAAAGTTTTAAAAAGACATTCATTTTAAAACTGCTAGAGTTTTATCTGTAACAGAAACACTGTAATACTGCTTCACTGTAAGGACTGCTTCATGGTCCCATACAATAATTAACATAAATAAAATGAAAATAAATAAAACTACAGAGCCTAAAATGTAAAGAATACTGACATTAGGCTTACATTAAACCAATATCAGTCTCAAAAAAAGGCACGTTCCGTGCACTTATCATAAACAGCTTTTGACTTATCAAGACGTTAGCGTTAGCTTAAAATAGCAACCAACTGACTTCCTGTTTGGTGTCGCTTGGTTGCCAGGTTTGACAAACTTAACTCTCTGATAGTTTAACATAGAATAAAATAAAATAAAGAAAAGACAATGCCAGCACAGTTACTCTTTATCAGCTCAGAATAAGGTAAAGCTCTCAGTTTGCTCACCAGCCCACAGTTGATGGAGATTCCCTCTTTGGCTCGCTCTCCTGTGGCTCCAGTTCTCTTTAGTCTCTCTGAACCAGCCAGGTCCACAAAGTGGAATTTAGCAGTCAATGTCTCAAACTCATTAATCTCTGAGTTGTTGGCTAAACGGTTGTCTGTTGCGTTATCCTGCAAGTGGAAAAAAAAACAGTAGTAAATGCATATTATACTGATAATTTAAATGTTATATTATGAAACTGCACATGTGATCAGTAACATGCTCACGTCATTTTCTGGAGAGCAAACTCGAACTTGGCACAGGTGGATTGTGAAGATGGCGTGTGAGCGTGAACTCTGGACGTTCATCTGGGTGCTGGCGGTCGTACGAGACAGAGCGCCGAGTTTTAGACACTGAATCATCTGTTGGATGGGGAAAGTATGTACGGTAAAGTATGTATTTTCAATGTTTGGTGAATGTTTTAGTTTGAATTTGTAGATAAAAAGGAAATTCATCCCCATATAATAAACAAAGTCTGAAGCGAACACAAAACTAGTCAATTATACACAAAAATTTGGACTTTGTGAAAAAAGATATTTCAAAAATGGAGAAACAATATACTGTCACTGGATAAAAAATAGATCTGGCTATAATCAGCTTTCGTGAGAATTAAATTAAATTAAATCCAAATACAATAACTTTTGTATCTGTGATTTTACGTGTTTCTTTATGTATTTCTGGGTTTATCATTTATTCGATATAAAACAATCCCTTTTTATTGGATGAAAACATGTAAAACTGCCGCATGTAAGTGGCTACAGTGAGTAGCAGCTGAAGTCATCCTAATATTGTTAGAATAATAGTAAAAGTGGCAAAAAATTAGGTTTCATAGCACTGACAGTTTTGCTGGTGATAATTCTTGCTACAGTATGGTTATGTTATAATACGGAACACATATGGTGTTGGTGCAAAATAAAACTTTGCTGCGCTAAAGCCGACCTCAGCTGCAGAGGTCACAGTGCGTGTCGTGACTCCCACGGTGTAGATGCCTCCGTTGGCGTCCTCGTGGATCTTGATATTGGACTTCTGTTTCCGGGTCTCGATGTCCCGTGTTGAGTCGAACAAGTCCAGCACCTCCTCATTGTACAGCTGGAGACGTAAGTTAAGAGAGGAGACACAACATTGGTAACACAGACAGTTGTGAAAGACTGCAGGAATAGTCAATAACGGATGCATCATCAATGCCGTTCACTGTCATCACTTCTCTGCCTCGTCTTCTCCTCCGCAGCTGCTTCCTCAGCAGCTGTTAGCAGCTTGTCAGTTAAAAATAAAGGCGGGAGCTGGTCACTGAGACAGACTAATGACAGTTTAATGGCTGTAGAGTCATCTGGACACTTTAACAACCTGGACCCTTCACCCTCTGCTGAACTGTGACCTTGTGCTGTCTGCGAGTTCTGCATACATTTCTCTGGATGTTTATGTTGAGACTGTGTGCTCATAAATGGACCTCATTCCCAGTTTTAAGTGCCATTTTCTCTGCCTCCATGTGTCATGATAAGTGTGTTTCTGCACCTCCAGGAACTGTGCGTTGATCTTGAACTCGGGAACTGGTTTGCCCTGCTCCGTGGCGGCCTGTCTCCGCTCTTCGATGCCTCTGAACAGGTGTTTGACGGCGCGGGGAATGATACCCAGCTCATCCTCTCCAATGTTGACGTCAAAGCCGGTTCCCATGGTGTAGGTCTTCCCCGAACCCGTCTGGACACAGAAGTAAAAGAGAGTCAGCAGTTGTTTTTCCTCAAGGAGAAAAAGCGTATTCTCGCAACAGTTTTTGACGTTTCTCTTTAAAAATCACCATTGGCTTATTAATCTTTATCAATGGGATGATTATTACCTATTCATTAGAGATGGCTCAATACCACTTTTTTGAGTTCAACACAGTAACACTGACGTATCTACTAATATTGTTATCAGTAGGGCTGAACAATTAATCGAGATTTTATCAAAATCGCAATACGGCCTACTGCAATTTTCAAATCGCAGGAGGCACACTAATTCTTTAAGCCAAAATGTGTGTCAAAATTATCTCACATTATCACTGCATCAAACATTTTGATCCAGTGATTTTGACCAGTATCAATACTGAACATCCCTACTACTTATGTATTTGCAGATATTGTAAAGTACTCTATAAATAAACATTTACTGATTATTTAAGTTTACACATGTTTATCCTGGCACTTGATATACTAAAAAGTGCATTATATACTTTATTTAAGTATATAAGTTTATTTGATAAAGTTTAGTTTTTGATGACCTGTTTCATGTATTTAATATTTATTTCATACATTTCTTTTGCAGACAGGAGGGGACTGTCAGTGTTGTTCGATAAATGTTTTGTTTAGTTGTGATTTTTCATTTGTTAATATTAAACTGTTTTATTTGATCCGATAAAGGAAAATAGAATACTGGTCAAACATATCTGCAAAAAAAAAAAACAATCAGTCAACCTCTAAATCCAGCTCTTATCATTTGTGTCATTAGCAACATATAATCTGTGTTTGTGTTCGTTTAATCTGTGTTATGTTCTTGTGCTAAAGTGAATGAGGATGTAGAAGGAAAAAAAAAAGCTCATGTCATAAAGGAAGGCGAAGGGGTGCAGTTTAGGGGGGGGTCATTTAGTCACTATGGTGACCACACCATGAGAAAACCAAGAATGTAACATTGAACTCAAACTTGCACAGTGACCCTTCTCCTCTCAGCTGAAATGTCTGTGAGACACTCAGGCAGGAGTGTGTGTGAGTGTGTGAGTCAAAGGTAACTATGTATGCAGATGATAAAAACTTTGCAATTAAACCAAAACATCATTAAATAATGGCCTTAACTGAAGATCTGGCTAAATTCTCTAGATATATATCAGGGCTAAAACATTGAAAAAATAAAACCTCCCATTAATCCACCAATCAAATGATACGTAAAATACAAGGCAAAATACTATCGTAAAAAGTTAATTTTTACAACAAACTTAAAAATAGAAACAATCCTATGTCCCACAAGAAGCAAGTAAACGCATGTTTTTTTGTATTTTTCTTCTTGGGATGTCAAATTTGTTATAACATCTCACAAACGATGTCGAGATGTGTGTGTTTTAAGCAGTGATTAACACTGAATTAAGCTTTTGCTAGGTTTTATATAATCTTCACATAGTGCTTACTCTCCTCCACCAGTCCATAAAGTAAGGGTTGGTAACTGGCCTCTGTTCAGTAAAAAAATAAGCTAAAAGAGAAGAAGATAAATTCTCTTCACAACACCCTTGAAAAGGCCAAAATCCCTTCAGTCAAGAATAACAATAAAAGTACATCTGGTCTGATGTAACATAACTTGATTTAGATCTCAGTTGTCCATATGTGAATAACAATAATGTTTTTATTATTCCTCAGTACAGAAGTGCAGAGATGTGAGCAGGCATTTCAAGTTTCATACTTTCTCTCAAATATTCTGTAGTCAGAGTTGTAGCTCTGCGCTCTGGTATGAGGTGATGCAATCTGTTCAGCCTCTGAGTTGATTGGGTAACAAACTCCCTCCTCGGCCTGATCTATCGGAGCCAATACGTTGCAGCAAGCAGGAGCATGTTTGCTGATAGTGTGTGTGGACAGAGCCTGTGTGGCTGTGAGGCCTGTTCACTCCCTCATTACTTTTGTGGTGACATGACATTGAAATCATCTTCGCCTTAAATGCTGCCATAAATACTGGGATCATGGATGCAGCTCCCTTGCCTCTAGAGATGCAAAATGAAAAAGGCAGCAAATGTGTGCGCAACGCCTCTATTATATTACTATTATTACTCTACTTTTGTTTCAGCGCTTTAAAGCTTCATTAATCTTCATTAATCTTCAATGCTTTCTTTATTTTCTGGAGACTGTTGGGACACAGGCCATGGACTACAGAAGGAAACTAACCTTTAGGCAATTCTGAAATATTTACAGCAATGTTACATAATAATATATGTAACTGTCTATGCCAAATTTTTTGTGGACAAGGCAAGACAAGACGGACAAGGTGGTCAAGTTTTGGGAAACACTGGTTGAAATTGTTCATAATTTCATTTCCAATGGACCAAACAAAATCTTGATTAAATGGGAAATTAGGGCTCGCTAGACAGGGCTAATAAATAATTTTTTAAAGGCTATGTTCTGATACATCTTCATATAAAGCTGGACACAGGCTGTTTGTCTGAGCTCATGAAAAGTTATCCTTCTAAGGGTTAATGCTTCCCACAGGGCGCTGACAATACATTGTAAATACTTGAAATATCTACCCTGTATTTTATCAGATTATGATCTGTATTTGGGGTATTTCTTTGGCTTTTTAATGTTTAACAATATATTTCCATAATCAGTCTCAAGATCAACACTGCAACAGTCTTTGAAACCAGGAAAGGAAATCACAATATGACAATATCTAAGGCGATATCTTCTTGATATTATATCAATATGTTTCCCAGACCTCCAGGAATCTATCATGAAAATAATCTTCATTTACATCCAAAGTTTGTTAAACCAACCTGTCCATAAGCAAAGATGGTGGCGTTGTAGCCCTCAAAGCAGCCCTCGATGAGACTCTCGGTGCAGTGGGTGTAGAGGTTCTCCTGGTGGGAGTCCATGTCAAAGACATAGTCATAGGTAAAAGCCTTGTCTTTACCCAGGACCACCTGCGGCTCTCCAGGCATCACATACGTACAGATGTGACATCCCTCGATCTTTTCTTTGGCCAGCTGAGGACGAATCCTGGCAAGAGAGACAAAGACAGAGACAATATCTGTTACTATGTATGCACCGTGAAGATAGATTTAATTTCTCCAAGTGTCAGATAGACCTTGAGACAGAGGATATTCCAGCACTGAGCCTTTTAAGATGTAGACACAGCATTAACCCTCTTACAAAGAGCTGACTAACACTTTAAATTCGATAAACGGCAAAATTAAACTAGAAATGAACCAAGAATCTGAACTCCCGTTCTGAAGCCTCAAGATGATGTTATGGCTGGTGCCATGCTGAGTTTTTGCAAGCTGAAGTTCACACACGTCCTCTGCATTACGAGCCGTCAATCACACTGGTGTCCGCTCGTACCTGTAGTTTATCTACTGTTAAATTGAAACATAATTTACTAAACTGTCATCCAGCAATTAACAATTAAGACCGTTAACTCTTGTTAACCCTTGTTAAAAATGTTTACTGAATGAGTAGAAGCTTCATTTTCACATTTCCACTACATGATCCCAGCACAACTTGACTCGTCACAGCATGGTTGCGAGAAACTGCCGCACCTTAGTTTTGTGCACTTGTAAGTTATGTGCAGTTATTTTCGGTGTAACTGAATCATTAGAATCAGTTCATTAAAAAAAATTGTTCAGTACTTCGTGTTGATGCTATAAACACAAGCCTCCTCTGTTAAATATGGAGATTTTAGACATTTCATTGCTAAATGTTGGAGATTAACACATGTTTTCAGGATTTTTAAAGTCTTGTCTGAACAGCAACTTAAAACGATTGAGACTAACGAACATCTTTTTTGATTTTGCTCTGTCACGAACATTTCCAGATAAAATTTTACATTTTACACTACAGCACAAGGGATTGGTCTGTGAATGTTTGTGTAAGTATGAGAAGAGCTGTCTGTGCAGAGTGAAGCTGTCTGTGCATGCAACTGAAGCCCGGTCAAGTATTTGTCTTACACTGAGGAACAATGATTAATTATCACCGCTGCTTTGAGATGAGTGCTATGACTGTGCATTGTGAGTGTGTGTGCGTGTGTGTTTATGTACATGTGTGTAGGACCATGCAGTGCCATTCACTTTACAGTGCCCTCACTGTTCACGAGAAAGAGAGAGAGTGAGAGAGCAAGCTCTGGGTAAACAGTTCCACCCTGGGTTTCATTAAGGAATTGCTCTGTTTGCTTTAGAGACACACACTACACACACACACATACACTAACTGTTATTATGTCATTTCCTCCCATGATGTCCCACTGCCTCTCATCACTGGACTCACTGTCCACTTGAATAGGAAGTGGAAATATTTAAGGTTTTAGGAGAAAAATACTGCAAAGGAAGAACATGACCGGCAAATGCATGAAACAACACTGAAAGACTAAATACTGGACATTTAGTTTTGGAAATGACCTTAAACTAAACTACAATCAAACTCATAGACTCTACAAGAAAATGGAAGTAGGGCAGGAGTAACAACAACGCTTCTTTTTGCAAAGAGAACTTTATCTAAATGGAAGTTTATAACTTTTCACTTGATTTATGACGTCAGTAAACATATTTCTGAGGAGGTTAATGGACTCAAATGCTAGTTTCAACTCTTTTCTCATCACTCATCTTCTACTGCTTTATCCTCCACGAGGGCTGCGAGGGGCGCTGGTGTCAATCCCAGCTGACATAGGGTGAAAGGCCATCACAGGTGTCCATCACAGGGACACATATAGAGACAAACATCACACACACGGGGAGAACATGCAAACTCCATGAAAGTATGTTCCAATTTAGAGGAAAAACAACAAGAAAACACAGCACATATAAGTGGATTCCAGTGGGACTGGAGCTGTGAATTTTTGAAGAGACTTCATTTTCCACCCAGAAGACCATGTCCATTTTTACATTTCAGATTCCATGGTCAAAGTCAGAACGGTTCTGAAAAAATAAAAGTGTGCATACTGTGCAAAACAAACACTTGTGCATGTGTGTGTGTGCTCATTTGTGAATTGCTTGTGTTTGTGTTTCCATTCAAAAGCCCATCCCTGTTCATCACAGCAAGAGTCTATAGAGTATTTAAAAGGCCTGAAAGGACAGTCAGAGAGTGAGGGAGGGGACAGAGAGAGAGAGAGAGAGAGAGGGGGAAAGATGGAGAGCAAGAGAAAATCAACAAAAGCAACAGAGAATATTAAAGTCGAGGCTGCAGTACCACCACAGCAGCAAATAACCACAGATGTGTCATTGTGTGTGCGTGTGTGACATCAGATCCCAGCTATTTAGCAGATGCTCTGTGGGATTAAAGCACGGATGAGAAAAGACGAGAAAAACCTTCCTGCAGCGACTGAGCACCTGCAAAGCATTGCCTTCATCACTGTATCACCTAATTCAAACCAAAACTATTTTCACTTTTTCTGGACACGCTGTAGCTGCAGGAAACGTGTCACAACAAACAGAGGACTCGTCCACTTATCCCACCCTTTCCCAAGGGAGTGGAGGGAACTACGGTGGCCTACACACACCAGAAAAGATATGACTGATAAGATGGACAAAAACATTCGGACGCCTGACCATTACACCAAGAGGTGATGCAATGACGTATTCAAATACATATACTGTACTTTAATATGGAGTTGCCCCCCCTTTTGCAGCTAGAACAGCTTCCACACTTCTTGGAAGACTGTCCTCAAGATTTTGATCTGTAGAGCATTTATGAGGTCAGAAGACCTGGCTCATAATCTCTGTTCCAGTTCATCCCAAAGGTGCTCGACGGGGTTGAGGTCAGGGTTCTGTGTGGGCCACTCAAGTTCTTCCACACCAAGCTCATCAAACCATGTCTTTACAGACCTTGATTTGTGCACTTGGACACCGTCATGTTGGAATAGAAAGGGGTCTTCCTCAAAATGTTGCCACAAATTTGGAAGCATAGCATCGTCCAAAACTTCTTGGTATGGTGAAGCGTTAAGATTGGCCTTCATTGGAGATAAAGGGCCTAAAGCCCAGAGCGTGATTGAAACACCTGAATTCAATACTTAGCCCTCTTATGACCATCATGATAATCAGGCCACCTGGATTTATGTTATGGCTCTAGTGTAGTCAGATATCTTTCACTTTTGATATCTGGCAGTTATTCAACTGTTTAGGAATACAGTACTGACAAGCTAACGTCACAAACATGTGCGTGAATCCGCGGAAGTCCTGAGGACTACCGTAGTGACAAGTATATTGGCGCAAAGCTCTATTTCTCTTCTTTCCGGTATCCATCCATCCATCCACCCCAGAAAGGGACAGAAGCACTCACTCATTGACTCATTTTATGACAATTCTACAGCCATAAAATCAAAATAAATCCAGGCGGCCTGATTATCATGATGGCCATAAGAAGGTTAGAGGAGCAGGCTTTGAATGTGTGGCTGTGACACCAAAACATCTCACTGAAAGCAGTTAAAAATGAATATAAAAACATGTTATGATTACTGCAGCTTTAAGTTTGTCAAAACAATGCTCACTCACCTGTCCAAACAGTGATAGATGGTAAAGAAAAGTGACGTAACTGTTGAGTTAATCTGAGGACACTGAGACTTAATGGCAGGACGGTTCAGGCCATTACAGGAGTGAATCAGCATTAATCCTTTTTGGCCACTTTCCCAAAACATGACTGAGTCATTTCTATAATCTCTTGTAACAATAGAGGCACTCACTGCTGCTCACAGCAAAGGTATTAAGTCACTGGGTTATTGTTCACTTGGAGTGCTAATGCAGACAGAAACTAAAATACACAGATGCCAGATTAAAAAAAAAAGATATAAAATGTCCTGATGCCAAATTGCCAATCAATAGTTGCTGAGAGGGAACAAAGAGATCCCGTCTGTGCAACCGTGGCTCCATTTCAGAATAAAATGCCAAGTCTATTAGATTGTGTCCACCTCCACAAAGAAAGCAGTGATGCAGTGTTGGTTTCATAAAATCATTCATAAAGAGACAGAAGAAAAGAGATTAAAGCAACAAATAAGAGAGAGAGAGAGAGAGAGATAAAGAAAGAGAAGAAAAAAGGAGAAGAAAGAGCGGGACAGGAGCTAGACATGGTGGTTACAGTCCAGACAATAAGATGATGGCAGTCTCTGCATTAGGTAGCAGACCAATTATCTGTCTACGTAATGACGGCCTTTCACATAATAAACCCTCCCACTGAAGTCACTCAGCCTTTTGAGGTCATTTCTTGGCTTTGTTATCCCTGTCAAATAATTGTCACACTTTCTTTTCTTCAACAGATAAAATATAGTATAATAATAAGAAATATTATAGTTATGAGTTATTTCAACATTATTAGCTTACAACATTTAAAGCCAGCTCACTAGATATTTTTAAAAGAAGACTTAAAATGTATTTACTCTAGCCTTCAACTAGCTCTTTTTTTTATTCCACCCTGTGCTGTGTTATTTGCACTTTTAGTTGATTTTAAAGTTAAATTCAATCCAATCTTTGCTCAGGCGTGTTGATATAGTTGCTGAAAATGAAAAGATTGCCTAGGTTGTGCTGAAAAAGGGATATAAGACACTATATTGCATACATTCTTATAGCCTCTGTATGTACGTTTTATCATATTAACAGGGAAAAGGCAGCCTAAATGCTCTGTGTTAAGGGTTAACATAATATAAGTAACCTAAAATGTAAGTGGTGCCCAGTGCTGACAGAAAAACAGTCTGTATAGGAGGCTGTTTGTGTTGTGTTTTATTTGCATTTTGTTTATTTTAAAGTTAAAACAGTGTTTTAGCTTCTTGAGTCAAGCCTTTTTTCTTTTTTTTGACTTTAGACTTTTTCTTTTTCATTCCACCCTGTGTTGTGTTTTGTTGTTGTATTTGCATCTCTTTTCTTTTTTGAACTTTATTTTCCTTTTATTGTGAAGCACTTTGATCAGCAATCCTTGTATGAAAGGTGATATAGGAATAATATATTATTATTAGTAGTAGTAGTAGTATCATTATTAAAAACAGTCGTCATTTTGACTGTTTTTAATAATGATGATAATGATAATGTCTTTAGTGTGTTAATCCATTAAACTTCTCACATGATCTCTGTCTGAAGTACATTTTCGAGTTAATGGATGTATTGTGTATACAATCACGAGTCATACAGGTTTGGCCATCAAACGCTCCAGTTAAACATTAACAGGTGAGAAATAAGCCAAGGTGTGAAGCACGACCCGACCCGCTGCTGTATTATTAGTACGACTGACTTCAGATGTGATTACGATCTGCCAGCCTTCACTCTGTGGTTCAACCCAAAACACACGTTTTTTTCATCCTGGCAGAATAAGGGCTGCCCTTCAGCTCTGCAGAGTCTTACAGCACTAATCCACCTTCTAGAGTGACACACACGCAGACTGTTCCTCCAGGAAATTTAACCCCACTGCTTCTTCTTTCACACTTGTATACATTCAAGCACCTTTGTACATAAGAATGGAACTGCACTTTTTTAGCTTTTTTTTTTTAGGAAAATTCAATACTGTGTTTTGATTTTTGGTCACGCTGAATGATTCACAAGGTTTCACAGTGTTGTGACAAATCTGGATATTAAATATGGAATCAGTCATGTACAGGTACACACAAAAAAAGACAAAGGGGCCCCAGAGAAAGAGTCAAAACCTTTGTGGAATTAACTGCTTAAAGTATTAATCTGACAGTTTCAGGCTGGTGGCCGAAGGAAAACTACTAATAAGTTCCAGAGTGTACAAGATTAAAGGGTTACGTTATAATACAGAACTCGAGAAGGCTTTTGATGCAAAAATAAGGTTGTTCCAAACTAAACTTTATCTGTAGAAATCTCTCATACATAGACAATAAACACACAGTATCTGTGGGAAACTAAATGCCTAAAAGGGAATTATTATTGTAAATATGACCATTAAAGCCTGTCTGTTTCCAAATGTAACTTAATCCCCACCAGGATCTCAGAAAAGAGTCCAAGACAGAGTCTGATAAAAAAGTGTGATTTTAAGATATGTGAACAACAAAAAAGTGCCTTAACCTAATGTAACCATTTAACTGCTTTCATGGACAACAGTGAATGCTCATCAGGGTTCAGTTTTTGGCTAAAAAAGCACTTTGAAAGAACCAGTGCTTAACTACAATCAGCAATTAAATCATGATAATGGCTCTTTTTCAATAATCAATTGATATGGAGTCTAAACTGGACACTACACTGGCTGTGAGAAATCCATAGAGCTGAGACACAATCCACTTAGTGGGTAGAGCGAGTCGTCTTTCTATTCAAAGGCTGTGGGTTTGATTCCCGGCTTTGCTAGACTACATGCCGATGTGCCCTTGGGCAAGACCCGTAACCCCACGTTGCTCCTGACGGCTGTGGCGGCAGCGTGTGAGTGGGTATGAAAGAGAATTGATAGAAAATGTGCTGCACATGTGCTGTGTGAAAGTGTGGGTGAATAGGTAAAGCAAAGTGGTCATCAAGACTAAAACAGTACTATATAAACACAGACAGGTTGTAGCTAGAGGGCTGGATGATAAAAAAAAATAAGAATAAAAATAAGAATTCTGAGAAAAAAGTCAGAATGCTGAGAATAAAGACAGGATTTTACTCAGATTAAAGTCAGTATGCTGAGTTTAAAGTCTGAGAAAAGGGTTGAATACTGACTTTAATCTCAAAATCAATTTTTTCTAATCTTTTTTTTTACTTTTTTCAAAAAATCTTTTTACATATGGCCCTAATATTCTCCCGTACAAATCAGATGAGACAATTAAAGATTGTTTTGCTCCTTGAAGTTGAAGAAACCACTTAATTGTGGTTTGTGGTGTGTTTGCACGGTACATAAACATAACAGTGATGCACTATTGAACCTTTGTTATATTGCTATTTAAGAAACTCATATTGTAATGTTACTGAAATAATGCATACACTAACACACTACATATTATAGACACACACGGAGGGGCTAACAGGATGTGACAAATCCTGTTAGGCTCCTGCTCTCATTCTCATTACTGCGATTACAGAGACAGTGTGAGAAACAATGCACTCCTCAAGTGTACAAGTACGCACACACAAATAATATCCTAATATGTCAGGAGGACATATTGTACCTGTGTAAGAATACGTAATGAATCACCAGGTAATCACAAATGCACAGTCCTCAAAAGAGGATGCGAGGAAACAACAAGTAGATACCGGTTAAGATAAAAGGAGATGAGTCAGTGCTGCTGATCTAATTCTTCCTTAAACACAGTCATTAAAATCACATGGTGACTGACATCACCCTCCTGACAAGCATCCAATCAATGCACTGCCTAGAGATGCAGCTGATCACTCGGTATCATCACAATGATAGAGTCACAACAAAGCCTGATGCTTCATCCCCATGCTCTCTATAATCTAATCTGAACTAATCTCATTTTTGGTTTAGATTTGTGGTGAGAGGCTGGAAATAAGATCTGTGCCCATGAGGCAGCACTTTTCATACTGCTACAGAGAAACTGACTCATCACATGACGTCATCATGGGAGGTCACCTTATTCTGGATCATTAGTATTTTTTTAAATATAGTAAAAAGATGTACCTCTTTGATCCCAAAATGACATGCATGTATTTAGTTTGTGACATTATTTACCCACGTATAAGCCACAGTAATCGTACAGACATTTCTAACTGATGTCATGACAATGATGTTGAGCAAAATTGCACATAAGAGCCTTTCAATGTCAAAATAAAGACTGTTGTTGATGTTAATCATACAAATGACATTTTAAAGCACTCATTTTTATCTTTTTTTTTTTAATCTTTATCTTTTTGCCTTGTTAACTGTATAAGATAGAAAGGAGACCCTGATGAATGAATGCAGTTCAGATTGTACAGGTGGCGCAGCTGCTAATGGACTAGATAAGTGCTCTTTGCTGCTGTATACACACAAACGCTCTCTCAGTCAGGTCTGATAGTACTGCTTGACGGAGCCCACTTTCAGATAACGTTACAGTGTTGCTGTTCACAAGGACCAAATAGACGAGAATAATAACATCAACAACAAAAAGATCACACATGGCAACTTAAATGTTAGGGAGCTTCACTGCAAATAATCTTATAAACAGCTTATAGCCTGAGAAAATGTCTTTGAAAAGCCTGTGAGTTGAACACAAACACACACACACACACATGCTGTCACTTCAGAACACATGATACATTACTATCCTCCACATAAGGTTTGCAGGGGGGAGCTAGAGTTGATCCCAGCTGACAAAAGGTGGAGCAGAGAGATGAACCCCAGATGAACAACCATTCACTCTCACATTCACACCTATGGTCAATTTAAAGTATACACAATCTGCAGGGAGAACCGGAATCCTTCTTGCTGTGACGCAACAATGCTAGCCACCGCACCTACGTGTGGTCCCCAGTGGCTGATCATATCATCGGCCTCCAAAACAACCGAGACTAAGCAGCTGAAGAATGTCTAAAGGGTGTTTTGATGAAGATGTGGTTGGACTGTAAACCTGTGAGGAACCCAACACTGTGTGGACTGATGACAGTCATGCTGACCAGCAGAGGTTAATGACCAACACACACACACGCATACATACAGGAACATACAGGTGCACACACACACACACACACACACACACACACACACACACACACACACACACACACACACACACACACACTCTGCTGGCCCGGCTGCCCTGCTCATTAACTGAGGGAACACAGCAAACACACAGCACACACACACACACACACACACACACACACACACACACACACACACACACACACACACAATAGTGAAAGGCCTCCGTTGAAGCGTTGATACTGAAAAGCTTTTCACTCTATTCTTTTGGACAATACAAGTAGAGGAAACATGATAGTAGCACTGAATTCATCCACATCCTTTAAAGTGTGTGTGTGCGTGTGTGCGTGTGTCTGTGTGTGTGTGCGTGTGCAAGTGTGTGTATGTAATGCCTTCAGGTACACAAACATGATGGTCTTATATAACACATAGACACACATGAAGGCATATGTGGCTCTTTTTATAAAATCATTCAGCAGGTGCATTTGTGTATCATCTGTAGTGTGTATGTGTGTGTGTGTGTGTGTGTGCAGCTTATACGTTAACTGGGGCCTAATGGTCGCCCTTAGCAAGAGGATGAATGAGATTTCAACGACATGATGGAAGAACGCGTAAAAGATGGAGAGTCGAGCAGAGTTTGCTAAGCCGCAACCACAACCCAGCAGCAACAATAGGACTGCTATTTTTATAACAGTGTTTACATTGTCAAGCAGCTGTGCTTGACATCAAGAGCCAATTCACTGTATCTCTCGCTCTTTACTCACTGATTTTAGTGATATATATATATATATATATATATATATATATATATATATAAATATATATATGTGTATATGTACTGTATATATAAATCTGTTATCTTGTTCCCCGTGAAAACAGCAAGACTGACATTTGGGAATGAACCAAGAGAATGTGGCATGACAGAAAATAAAGGGACATAGCTGTGCTGACTCAGCGGTTTAGCCCCACACCCCCGTTTGACCTTCGTATGGCAAGCGGGTTGCTTCTATTTACTGGATCACGACTGAAGACCCTGAGCTCTGAATGGACCCGTTAATGGTCACCATGGTGACGACCCGAAAACAAGCTGACATGGGGAAAATGTCAGGACATTCACAGCTCTGTGATCAGATGGTGACTGCTTCCTGGGTCAAAGGTTGGAAAGCGGGAAGAAGGGGGGAGTTGGCAGATGACGACGGCTGCTGTCGCTCTGACTGGCAGCCACACTAACACACACACACAGGTTTGTGCAGCTATTCTTGCCAGGACACTGCATTGATTTCCATTCATTTGGACAGCCTAAACAAAGCATTATAACCCGAATACTATCCTAATCACAATTCAAATCTTAATTCATAAACTTAACCAGTTCTTCAGAAATGAGTTTCTGCCTCACTCCAAGAGGACTCCTGGTCCTGATAAGATCAGTGTTTACTGTTTATGCAAGAAAGGGTCCTAAAGAGGTAACAAATACAGGTGCAAACACACACACACACATATAACTGGCCTCCAGTGCTGATCCCATTTTGATGGAAACATTCCTTTTTTGACAAGGACAGTTTGGCCTGATCATGGCACACATGGGACTGAGATGAAGGTGAAAGCAGTAAAATGTAGGAAAAGCAGAGCAAAAAAACAAGCACTAATCATGGAATATGCACAGAGTAAAAAAATACCAAATATAAAGGGTGTGTGTTGTGTGACCAGAAAACGAAGCACAAACATCTGGATTTAAAATCTGGCTAAATTAAATAATAATAATAAAAAAAGCCCCATCTCAGATTCATTTTTAAATCCTTATTGAGTTAACCTTTGCCTCTGCTAGTTAGGCAGATGTTAATGAACATCACAACTGCAATATCACATGACAGCAGCGGGCAGATGGCTCGCAGCTCGCTTTGCTTTGCGTCTCAGTTCACTTGAGTCGGCTCATGAATATTCATCATGGATTTGCCTGGACAAACAAAGTTAACGCATGTGTGCACACACACACACACACACAAACATATGAGCACATACAATGCTTTTATGCATGGCAGCAGGCACACACAGTCTTTTCCCTCAAACCTAATCCACAAAGGTCAACAGCGAGGAGCTTGTATCTGACAGACACTTAGAGGAACCACTAGGAGACAGGAGAAATAGCATTTTACTAAAAGGAGTAGAGTTGTTTGAGCTTTAGTTTGTCTGAATTTGAGAAAATCCTTCTGCATGTTGCGTAATTTAACAAACTATTAAAAGGTCCAGTGCGTAAAAATTAGTGACATTTAAAGGTGAGACTGCAGACTGCAACAAAATGAGGAATCCTCAGTTCACCTCTGCCTTTTCCCAATAGTGTAAGGAAACTACGTGGCCTTCCCAAACTAGAGAGGATGTCGATCTTCTTCATTTGGGTGAAAATCTGCTTCAAAACACAAAACCCACGCTCTGGGTGGTTTGTCTGTTCAGGCTGTGGTAGAAACATGGTGGTGCAAATTGGCAGCCTCTGTAAATGAAGGCATTTGCCTGAAGTACATTTAAAAGGCTACAGGCTTTTGATTTTAAAGGTAGCGTGTAACATTAAGCAACATTAAGCAACATTTACTGGTGAAGTTACATGTTGCAGACAAAAATAACTTCAAAAGCACTGTCTCGGCCTCCTCTAATTAAAGAGGACGAAAAACCTCTTTTAAATTCAACGGTACGAAACCTGAATCCTGGCCGCGGACTAAGTCTGCCTCTGAATTATTAAAGATGCACTTAAAGGATATTGACAATGCAATAAGTCACTCGACAAAGTCTTTCAGACAAAGTCTGACTTACTTAATCATTAACTTTGATACACTTTGTTTTTCATAGACTATGGGAGAAGAAAAGTAATGAGATGTGGTGTAACACAAGAAAGGAGACTGAGACAGAGAGGATAACAAAGTGCTGCAGGAGTTTCCCTCGGTCTGCTGACAGGTGCAGTCCACAGGTGACAGCACATACATCTGATGTTTAAATAAAGGAAAGTGCATTTTCTAAAGAGCAAATACACTTCAGTGTTACGTCATCTTTCCTGTGATAAATCAACACGTGTTTTCTCTCTGTTCACGCTCCAGACACCTCTCTCTTCCCGGCACAGAATTAGGATGATAAAGTAGAATTTCATCACTGGAGGGATTAGGAAACGTGCTAACAGACAGCATTAGTCTCACAGGCTGGGGCAGGTACTGGTTGGCTGAGCTGCTGACTGAAAACACAGAGCGCTGACAGAGTGAAGGGAAGCTGCAGCGAGTCAAAATCCTTCAGATGCTTTAAACTTCAGGCTCATCTCATCTCTACGGCTCCAAAATAAACAGAATGTTGCCGTGGTAATTAATCGAACTGAAAACACTGACGCTAACATAACTCCGAAGCACAACTGGTGATAATTGCATGAAAGAAAACTACTTTTATTCGAGTTGACACATTTAGTCTAAAGCCCCCATCTTCATCAGCAAAGCAAACAAAAATCATGTTAGGTGGTGTCAGAAAACGTGTTCAAGAGGTGTTTAGTGTGATAACTTTCATCATTTAATGTATTTTTTTTACAACATTGTTTGTTCAGAAAGTAATCTGAGATAGGCCAAGAGAACATGAGATGAGATGAGATAAAATAGCATAAAAATATTAGATGAGATAACCTAAAATCATATGAGATAAATGAATATAAGATTAGATAAGATAACGAGACGAGATAAAATAATATAAGATGAGATAACATGAGATTAGATGAGATTAAATAACATAAGATGAGATAAAATAACAAGACAAGATAACATGAGATGAGATGAAATAACATAAAATGAGATAAAATAACGAGATGAGATTAAATAAAATAACAAAAGACGCGATAAGATTGAGGTAAAATAACACAAGATACCAAAAACTTAACAAAAGATGAGATGAGATAAGAGAAGCGAAAGCACTCAAAACCTCTGCCCACCTCCACTTAGTAACACTAACCCAAAGTCCAATCAATTCAAACTTGTATAACCTGACTACAGCATTAACATACACATCATTATCATACTTACGTCAGCTTAAAGTTACTAAATACACTTTCAACATTTATAGCCACGTTATCAATAGCTCCAACAACATTTCTCATATTTCATAGTTCAATACAGGAAGATGAAGGAGCTCAGCAACTGTCTGTGGATATGTTTGTTTTGTGTTCAAAATGAGTGACAAAGTATTTTCAGGTCCCACAGCTGAGCTGGCCTCCTGGTTTTGGGTAAGTAACTTGTATACTTAGTTTGGATGTAAATAGTTTAAATCAAATTAAACAAGATGGGGGAACTCACCTCATAATGAATGAAGCCTGAGCTTTTCAGAACAAACAATAGCAGGTACCATACACTCACAGCTACATATGTATATAACTTCATTTGTCATATTAGTGTGTGTGTGTTTGTTTTTGTGTTGCACAGTTTAGACATTAAAGTTTAGACACTGAGGAAACAATACGACAGTCTTATATTATTAGTGAGACCAAACTGTAGTGATCAACCACAGAGTCTTAACTGGCAGATTATCCACAATCTATGAAGGAGAGAGATGAGCTGGTAAACTGAGTCGACTCAGTAAACGGAATAGTGGGTCAAAGTCTGAATGCACAATAACAAGTGAAGGCAGAGAGAGAAACATGAGAGGAGGAACAAGCTTTTGTCCCTTCTCTTCCACTGATTCAGTTCACATGACGTTTCAGATTGCCTTTCCAATACACACACACACACACACAGCGCCTGCCCCCACCTTCAGCTACTGTGCTATCATGTCTGTCTAATGATGTCTTTATTGATTTCTTGTGTATTTTTGTTGTTTGACTGGTGTCTCTTTTGTCGGCACTCCTGTTTCGTTTTTTGTTATTTTTATTGATTTTTGCTCCAAACACTGATACAAACCAGTGACCAGGCAGCGACTATCTGAGTCTGTCCTGAGTGTTTAAGTGGCAGCAGGGCTTGGCTTAATGCAAGGGACAAGGGTCAGATCAGCATGATACAGCAAATGCAGCCTGACCGGAAACACAACACACATACAAATGCAAACTGCCTGTAATAACCTGGATATTTGCACCACAGCACCATATCATACAAATGTCATACAAAAGTCAAATTAAAACTAATCAACCATTGTGAGTGGTTATATATATATATATTATGTATAAATGTAGATAATGGCTCAATACTTAAGCGACTAAAATTTTATTTATAAATTCACTGCCCTCGTTCATTGTGTAAATGCAGTGCAGGAGTTAACAAAAGCTGAAATACCATATAATAATATGACCAGTTATGGAACAATATGAACATTTCCTTAAATGGGAGGAGCCTTCTGACCGTAAACTACCTTCATTTGCTCCATAACTGAAAGCTTGTATTGATAAGGAGGAAAGAGATGGACTAATATTGCAAAAAATAACACATAAAATAACTTTCATTCCCCCAAAAACATATTTCTGTGGATAAATATCTTTAGTATGATTTTTGGTATGCACAGCTATTATTCTTGAAGCTTATTTATTTTGCACAACAAAATATATTTTATATCCACATCTGCTGTGACATGAGTATGAAACAAATGATGTTAATTTCACAGCAGCAGAGACTGAATGACCTCTGCAGTTGAGCAAAGGGAGAGGCGTATATATCGGCATCGGTATCAGTATCGCTCAGAGCATTCCCGATATATCGTATATCGGCAAAACATAAATAACGCAATATCGTGCATCCCTAATTTTTGGTGAACAATTTAAAAAAAGAATCTTAAGGGTCCAGTGTGTGAGAATTAGTGACATCCAATGGAGAAACTGCAAACTGTAACGGTTGGAGAACCCACTCTTTCCCAAGTGTATCAGGGAACTACGGTGGCTTTCACTGACCAGACCGCAATGAGATTGGGTAGTAAACTTCCACTTCCAAACATCAAACATACACTCTGGCTGCTTTAGTCTGCAAATACCGAGCCATTCGTTTTATTATATGCAAACATACTTATTCAATTTCTGCCAATAAACTCTCCTAAATAATACACAGTGGACCTTTAATGTGGAGAACAAGAATCCACCACATCTGAGTCTATTGTCATCATGATGCATGATTATTATACTGTATCTATCTATCTATCGATCTATCTATCTATATCTATATGTATATACATACATATAGATATATATATATATATATATATGTCCAATCCCTGACAGGGACCTGTAGTCCCTTCAGCAGCTAGAGCTTCATTCATTCATAAATCCACTTCTCACAGGCATTAACAAAAGAAGGTCACAAAGCCTATAATCACAGGCCACAGTGCGTTCACATTGTTTAAATGTACAGCTTCAAAATAAAAGCACAGGGATATTCAGATGAAGAGGTTGATGATATACTGTGGAATTAATTAACAATCAATAAGAGACTAATGGATGAACTATAATATATGTTCGAGTAGATCTGTGTGTGTTTATAATGTTTAAATGTGCCGCTTCAAAACAAAAGCACATGAATATTGATAAGAAGGGTGTGTGTGAAAGGATGTGAGGAGAGGAGACACAATAAGTGTGGATGCTCTGTTTAGTCGTTGCTTGTCTGTGTGTTTACATGCAAATGTGCTTCATGGAGGCTGGAATATCATGTTCAAAGCAGGTGTGTGTAACACAGAGTGTCGTCGTTCCCCGTGTCTGTCTGTCTGTCTCTGTGTGTGTGTGTGTATGTGTGTGTGTGAGGAGAGAGGAGTCTCCTCAGCTGCATCCTTACCTCAGGGCGACTCGCACCGAGCTCTCATCCGGCCCGCTACTCATGCTGTTACCGTGAGAGGATCCCGTAAAAACAGCTTAATTTCCCTTTTCTTTTTATCCTCTTACACGATAAGAGAACACAGGCGCACCTCCTCCTCCTCCGCCTCCTCAGACCAAGAAAAGCGCTTCTATCTTGATCCTCTTCACCGGCGCCGCTCTCACCTCCTCCTCCTCCTCGCGCGCTTAGAAAAAGGAGCCATTTTGAGGTGTTTTTTTAATCGCAGGGAGATTCTCTGACCTTATTTATTCATAAATGCGTGAATGAAAGAGTCGGCGGTCTCCTCTGCGGCACGGGCATCGCTTCAGCCTCCTCTGCACGGGCAAAGTGCACCAGACTGCGAGAACACACAACAGCCGAGCGTGTGGTTCCCAGGACCAGTGACGTCACCAAGCTCCTCCCCTCGAGCTCTGCCAATCCAGAGAGAGGACAAGCTCACTCACCCACACTTCACTGTGTACTGACCTACAGATTATTAATAACAATAATAATAATAATAATAATAGCAATATATTTTGATATTTGATAAATTACTAACGAGTCAAAATTAAAAAGAAATAGATAAATAGTTAAAATAGATAAATTGTTGAATTCACAAACAAACGATGGAAAGACAAGGTCCACAAATGCAAACATATTGTTTTTATATATACAGTATATATTTAATCTGTATTAACACTTTAAACATGCTATAATCTTAATTGTATCGGTCAAACAGGTCTTGGGGCTCCAGATTAATTTTATTTGAGTGGAGAGGGGACAAAAATGGCTTTTTTCATACTAATGGTCTACCATATAAGAAAAGAGGATCTGTGTAAGAATGCTCTAGAAAAGGGCCAATGAGCATTTAGTGAGGCCAGGAGGGGACTGGTCAAGTGAAAATATACATATATAAATAAATGATTTATATATATAAATGATTTATATATATTTTTTGATTGATTTATATATAATTTTTTGAGAAAAAGCAACTGGTCAGGAGTGGTGGTTTTCACTAAAAATTTCAAAATAAAAGCGTCTGTGTTGATAAATAAGTTTTTTACGATGCAAAATTAATACATTACTATAAAAACATAGAGAGATAAGTAATTATAACTTGATTCAAAGTGGTGAGTATGAGGCCTCATGTTTGCGACCTCTGCATTTTTGTTTTATTATTGACATTTTTACTGGGACTTGCTTTATTTTGGTGATGTGAAGGCAGACGTTGATTTTAGTAAAATATGGACGACGCGCAGACTTAGTTGATTGTTTACATATGAAACATTTTGTGATGTGAGGAAAACAAATGTCCCTGAAACAACATGTACTGTGGACCTTGCTCTGATTGTTATGTTTGAATGATCCAATCTAACTTTATCTGTAAACCACTTTAAAACAACCACAGTGTTCCCATACAGAACAGCAAATAAAAGACAAAAGAATGATTCCCTGCTCATCTTTGCAGCAAATGATGAAATACCTTTGGTAAAAGAAGGTGCCTTGTAATCCTATCTGGGCGAAATGGCATCATACAGAAATAAAATGAACTCACTGACTGACTAACCGATGATAATTGTACATATTGCCATGTTGTTACAGGAAAAGCACAGGTGTTACTAATCACACTAATGATGAGATCAGTGAGCCTGAGGCAGCCAAATGGAATTCAGCCGTTATTAAACTGATTATTTTCACCTGTGCACGGACAATCTGATCAAGAAGTGAAGACCAACACTGAACAAAACAACATAAAAAAAAAAAACCTCTCCAAATAGAAAGATTTTTTATTATTATCTGGAAACATGAACATGAATATTAGCAATAGTGCAGGCTTGGACGGTTCAGATATAACATTTATAATACAAACACAATAGGAACCACCCCCCACATTTATGAGTCCAGCCAAAACTGAATATTACATCTGTCATACGGTTAGCAGTTATTGAATTGGATAGTAATAGTTTTTCTGTTCCTGCTCTTCAAAAACATTTCAAATCTAAGTAATTCAAGACTCAGTTAAATTTGAATACATTTTTACTAAACTTTTTTTTCATTATTTATCACATAGACATAGTACTAACGAGTCTTACATGTTTGTATTATATCATTATTAGTATTAGTATATTATACTTTTCTACTACTTAATCAAAATAATACACTTTTTAAAGGAATTAGAATTAGAAATATGAATGAAATATATGAATATGAAATATTGTGTGATGACAATCACCATTCACCTATGACATTCTTGTTAATGCTGCCATCTTGTGGTCAACTTGTGTTATTGCACCAATAAAGTTGAGGTAGTGTCACTTATTTCTGGTCACATGCTGTGTCCCAGCCTCATACAGCATTCTTAAAATTAGTATGAACAGTACTCTACTCGTTTTGATAGCCTTTTTAAAGTTAGCGTCTATAAAAAACTTAATTAAAGAAGATTAAAAAAGGTAAGCAGAGGCAGTCAGAGTTCAGCAGAAGGAAAGTAACATGCGGTTTATTTTTAATATCCTACTAAAACATTGACACGACATTCACTTTCTCAAAATAGGCAGTAAGATTTTTTAAATAGGTAGTTCTATTACAGATTCATGGTTGAGATTGTGAGTTGCTGATGTTGCAATGACCACAAGACGACGTGTTCTTCAAAGATGCAACGTTTCATTTAATTCACAGGAAAATACATCTTCATTTCTCAGTGTAAAGTGACCATAGCACATGGTTTTTGAACAGATGCATCGACTTGTCTCCTTTGATTCTAAGGTTAAAGAATATAGATTCCTACACATGCACAACAAGATGTCATTATATTACAGGAATTCAGAATATAAAATAGTTTATGTATGGGGACTTCTTTTAAATGCAAAAGTAACTGCGTTTAATCCAAACAGCAGTAATCCCTGGTTTTGAGGGAGAGAATCAGCGCATGTCGTGTCTGTGCTCGAGGATGATCTCATCACCATCTCAACAACGCGTAGCCTTTCACAAATGTTGATTAGAAAAATCCCACAGCACTGACAACACACATGAAAGCTCACTTTGAGAATCTATTCTTTTTCCCATAATCCCAGTTCACACACCACTTATCCAGTCAATCCCACTTTAAAATGCCAACAAAAAAAAACTACATTCACTATATTTTAACACATCTTAAAATCCTCAAATGTCAAACAACAAAGGAAACCAGTGAGAGCAGGAGACCACGTGTAATTCATCGTCTGTAAAACGTTAACTTTATCGTACACAACAATCAATCAATCTGTTACTTACAAAAGTGATGATGATCAGATTAAGTGAGGTTAATTTACTTCTCACTGCTTTGTTAAAACGTTTGTCAGCAGGACAAATACTGGATCAATTTGTGCCAAACCTGATAAAGGCTTGGGTCAAGGGTCAAGGGAGAATTAATTCAATGATGGTGTGGATTAAAGGGCACATTTTTTAACAGAATATATAATATTTGGGGTAAGTTGTTCATGACTCACTCTGAGGTTCTGAGAACAATGGATGTCATTTCCCACGTGTACGGAGTGTTAAGCCCACAGAGGTAACCCATGATTTCTGCACTACAAATACAATTTGATTTGGCTTCAACTGATTTGAACTAGATGTAAAAGATGTTCAGGGTTGACGGGCATTGTCAGTGGTACAGCATGAGCTTTACTCTGCGTCACTCCACTGTAACCCCTGACTTCATTGTCCATAAAGGAAGTACGTGGAGGCAGATGTAAAAAAACAAAATCACGACATAAATAATTGTGATAACCATTTTGGCTATCAAGTCAATATCATTCAAATATAATTAAAAAAATGAGACAATTTTTTTGCTGCTTTGTATAGGATCCACCTGCAATACCTGCAAGGCCCACAAGAGGGCCACAGCCCACAGTTCAGGAAGCAGTGCTGTATATTCTCTTCTTCAGAAAATTAAAATAACCATTGCAACTGCATGGATACAAGAAGAGGAACTGAGACACCTCATGTTTTGTTTTGTTTTTAATCCTGCCCTTTGAATATAAGTTTCATTATCAATTCCTGTGAGCTGCAGACACCGTCTGCTCTTCTGCTGACATCATGTCTCAGACTCTGTGTCATTCAGTGGCTCGTCTGCCCTCCTGTCAACAGAGTCTGGCTGCCTACAGTTAGAGTCACATGGCTTTAACATGTTTGAGTATTAATCCCCATGAAACTCTTTCATGTGAACAAAATAAGAATAAATACATGTTTTCTTATCTTTCTCATCACAGCAACATTTCCGTTGTCATTACTTTTAGATGCAAAGAGGAATGTACTTGTTGCTTATTGTCCTTCAGTCACATTCAGGGGGAACAAACATTTGTCCTTCAGTAACCTGGCAGCAGCCATCATGCTGATCAGACCAAGGCTGCATTCAAATGGCCTGAAATCCTTTTTTTTTTCTTTTCTTTTCTCAAAGTGTCCACTAAAAACCAAAAAGAGGAGGAGGTTTAGAAAAACCACAGCGGATGAGAGACGTGGCACTTTAAAGTCTTAGATGCAGTCGCAGCTCGGGTGAACGCAACAAGGCCTGAGGGAGTCATTAATCAATGCGTGTGAAACAACAAAAGGTACATTATAGGTTCGAATCAGATAACGCAGGTATATTTAAAAGAATATTCAAATCATGGTGTTTGGTATTCTGCTGCTGTGACACAGAGTTGGACAAAACAAGATCCTCAGTGCCTGCCAAAGCTTAGCAGTGACGGGTACAGCGTTGCAGAACGCCGTGGGATTAAGTTTAAGAGATCCGGTGATTCCTGTTCGTGCAATCGTTATACCATTCGTGTAAACACGTGTAGACTTCACTGTAACCCAAAGTGTTTCAAATGTGCTCTGACACACGTTTCATTGAGTGTCACAGAGGAGACGTCGAATAGGGATGGAGGAGGAGGAGTCCTTCGTTTGTGACAATTGGTGATTTTAAGTGACACGCTGCACAAAACGTCAATAATTTTAAATGTGTTTGTATTCATGTGCGGCCAAAATAACGAAGGAAACTATGTGTACGTATGTGTCAACAGTAACACTGTACAGTACAGTGACAACATGGTAATTGTCTGGTAAAATTTAGAATATCATTTAATTGGTAAATGAGGTAATATCTTGGTAATGAGAATGACTTTAGGTGGCCACCAGTGTAGTATCTTCACTTGAAAATGCTTAGGAGTATTATTCAGTGGAGACGTATCCTCTTTTCACTGTTATCACCAAGCTTTTAGACAGTGATGATGATGACGGAGAAATCATGAGGATACTGTTACTGTACTGTAATGAAAAAGTGTTACTGTTCACTGTTTCACGCCCTCTTTGTGCTGGAAAAACATTGGAAAAACTCTATACACAACAGAAGCTACCACTGCCACAGTTTAAACAATATTAGTGTGAAAAATCACTCGTTTCACAGTATCACAGCTTCAGGTAAGTTGCTGGCAACAAACACGGAGGCTAAATGAGGAACAAACGACTTTGACGGCAACTGGAAAAACCACTCACGCTACTAAAGCCTGACCTCTGACCTTTACAGTACATCAATATGTCACTGTACAGTGGCCCAAATATGAAATATGCTAATATGGCAGGTGATACAACCCAATAAGGCCCCGTATATTATAAATAATGGAACATTGTCATTATATTAAGATTGTATTTGCTGCTATTGTGAAGAGGTAAGAAATAAAGCATCATTTTCATTACCAAATGTATATGACGTGTTAATTAGCTGCACGTAGCTGTCGACTGACATAGTGTTCCATCCATCATGTGCGTCTAACCCGTCGACTGTATAGAACAGGTTTAAACAGGCTCAGTGAGACCATTTGACGGATCACAGTCCCAGCAGGAGCGTGACACGCAGCAGACACACCGCTGTGTTTTGTGTCAACACAAGGGGAGGAGCGGGCGGGGGGCGGGCGTCTCCGACAGGTGGCAGAGACTACCTGTTCATTCTGCACTTAGCGGGATACGCCCACTTGCTCTCGCTCCCTCTGCCTTGTCAGAGGGCCTCTTCAGCTCATTGTGTCTGCTCAATAAACCAGAAAGCTTTAGTTTTGGAGTCAGAGTTGCGTCACTAATTGTTCTAATAATAGAAACTCTGAGCGGCTCTCCCTTCGCCAGCCTTGTGTAAGGACCCAGTCAGAGCTAGCATTAACATCGGACCTCAGTGACCTAATTGCATATGGATAGGGTTAAGTAGGACTGGATGTGTCTCGCGTGACCATATTATGATCAGACCTGTCTCCCCCGCCCTTTATTCAAACACGCGCCGGCGTCACCGATTGTTGGCACGAAACAAATTTGGTTTTAAACAAGTCTGACAGCACAGATGTGTCAGCATGTCTCTGTGTGTGAGTGTATGCGCGCGCCAGCAACTGACAGAGAGAAAAAAAGAGGAGCGAATGAAATCTCTTCTGCTATGCTGCTATAACATGAGAGAGAAAAATTGATTATAAGTGTAAAAAAACCCTGAAAGTGCTGTCTCTAATCTGTCCTGAGGACAAACTGCATTCATGCAGATGAGGATTGAAAGCACAGACTTCCTCAAACCGCCTCCAAATGTGGTTTCTGTGATTGTATCTGAGAAACACATTCAGGACACTTTACCGTAGGACCCTTCAGAGCTGTGTTGAGTGCAATCTGGACACGATCAGATCACTGAGGATGGATGTTAAGACCAAGTCTGAGATCAGTAGTTCAGGTGTTTCCAGTGACCTCACACAGATTAGAGTGAAGTTAAAAGAAACAAAAACAAAAGATTGTACCGCAGTTTAACAGTATACTGTACCCTAACCAAGCAAAGGCATATTGTGACATTTTTGAGGAGCAGTCTCTTCCGACCTTTCAAAAACTAAGAGACTAAATTAAGTTTAGTTAAAGCTACAGTCAACTGATTAAGTTAGAGATTTCAAAAATCAAATGTGAATCCTGCAAAACCCAGCACACAGGGTGTAAAATACTGCTCTGGATGTCAGTTGGTGGTCCTACATCGAATGTTTTCCAGCAAAAATGCAGCGATTCTAAAAGCAAAGCAAAGTGCTATAAAAACAAACTAACAAATGAGTCCTCATCAATTCATCCGTTCTGCCCCCTTTGTACAGCGGCATAAAAATGAGCTGGAAGGTGATGTGAAACTAAAAACATTTGAGATCTAGAACTCAATTACGCAGTTTATGTGCGTCACATCAGGGGAACTGGTGGTTCCCCCCTGCATTCCGCTCTTCCAAGTGGACCAGGGCAAAGAAAAGATGAAAAGAAGAGGGAGAGCTGAAAGACCAGCTGGCATGAAAAGTGGAAGAGGCTTGGGGCAAGAAAAAAAAAAAAAAAATCTAAGCCTGAAAAAAACTACTCTTTCATTGCCTCTTCAACACTGTTCTCCTCCTTCCCCTTTTCTATTCTGCTCTTCCCCCATTGTCTCAGTCCCCCATGGGCCTCTTCTCCCATCTTCCCTCCCCTCCCTCCTCCCTCCCCTCCCTCCCCTCTCACTCGGCTGTTCTAAGGACAGAGTCGTCTCCCAGGATCTTGCAGAGTTCGTTGAGGCGATTCTGCATCTCAGGAATGCCAGCCAGCTGAGACTCCAGCCGCTGCTTCTCCTCCGTGAGGGAGAGTCGTGTGGCTGTGTCCAGCTGCTCGAAGCGCCAGCCGCCCTCGCCGTCAAACTGCAGCAGGTGGGTGTGGTACTTCCTGGAGGTGGCGAGAGGAAGGATTTCAAACAAGCCGTTGATACTGTAATTCTACGTCCGGTTGAACAGCTCGGTCAAGTCAATTTCTTTTTCGCTAAATAAACCGGGTCATTCTATGTGTCTTACCACAGGGAGGGTCTGTGTGTGATGGAGAGCAGGGCGATGCCGGTGTCCTTAGCAGCCTGGAAAATCTTTCCCTCTACGTCAATGCTCACAGCACTGGTGCACTCGTCCAACAGAGCGTATTTAGGCCTAACAGACACAAGGGAAATGGTTTTAATGATTGCCGTTCATCCAGGTGGTGACTGTTGAGGCTATTTTTGTGTTCAAATCATGTGAAAATAACAAACTGTTGCCCCAAGATTCACAGAAGGTTCGCATTTCACTCATTAACTATGAGAAAAATAAACTACTTGGTGATACATGAACTATGTTATTCTATCTGATTCTGTTTTGCTTTCACTTGATTGGTTGAAGGTGCTTATGGAGCAGTTCAAGAACAAGCACAAATAAAACTTTTGTTTGTTTTAAACTTTATAATACAGTCGATCAATAATAAGATAATCTCGCAAAGTGCTCCGTCTCCAACATGTTCATACACATGGGTCAGGGTTGGCGCACAGGTGTGTGCACATACCCCTGTAAACTTTGTTTTTATTAATCCCAAAAAAAGTGGTTGTGAGGCCCCATGTCCGACAGTAGCTACCTAAGTATATTTCTAGTCTTTTATCATATTGCATTAGAAACTACAACGCGAGGTATAACGCTCGACTTTTCATAAATGTTCCAAGAACAAACTCAGAATTTGGATCTTGTCGTTATGGCCTGTACGTGCACTTTACTTTATTATGTCTCTCTTTTTTAATCTCCTTTAACTACTTCCTTTTCCTCGTATTCTGTTGTGAGTTTTATATCTGAAATAGTTTTGTCTCCGTAACTATTTGTGCTGCTATCTTGACCAGGACACCCTGGAAGAAGAGATCTTGCATCTCAATGGGACCTTCCTGGCTAAATAAAGGATAAATAAAAAATAAAACAGAATAAACTACTTGAAATGGAACACTTTAAGCTGCAGTGAGTAACGTTTGGTGGTGTTTGTTGTTGATGATGTGTTGGTTCTGTCTTTGTCAACAGAAATGATGAAAACCAGGTCTAGTCAGAAAACTACAGCCTGTGCTAATGGCCCTAGTGAAACACAGCGGTGATGATACTGCGTTTCCTAACCTGTGGTAAAACATGCGAGCCATTCCCATTCGCTGCTTCTCGCCTCCAGACAGCACGTCCTTCCAGTCGAGTTCGGCATCCCAGCCTGGACAAAAAACACGAAGACGTCACACAGACTATTAAGGATGGTGGAAAGAGCAAATAGAGCAGGACAGCAACACAACATCTTAAAGTGAGAGCACAGGCCTATGAAACGGTCGTGGAAACTCTAGGATGGAGTCGATCAATATGGCATTTTGGGCAACGCTATGAATAATTGAAATTTAAACTGCTAAGACTGCTGTTAACAACCATCTCAGAGCAAAGGAACGACATTGATGTTTGATAAAAAGGTCTCGTCGAGTCTGTGAACTTCACCACAGAGTTTAAACATACAGCTCCAGTCCCATGAAGTCATTATTCCAAATGTGCCTGCATCCGTGACTGCGCGATGAAGACATTTCTCAACATTTCCACACTGCGGCCATTCATACATTAAGACCCTCGTGCAGTAATAAGCTTAGGAGGGTTGGTTTTGAAACAATAGCCCTGTTTGTGTGGCAGTGAGAGAGGAGAGGCTGCTAGTTAAGTGAAACGACCAAGCTTCGGGCTGGGAAACACGCTTTACCTAACTCTGTTTGATCTCAAAACAACAGAAAACCTGCAGGGCCAATTCAAAATAATTCTGTGACACAAACGTGCTGAATTGGACTTATAATGATAGCCATCTAGTGGATTGTATGTGAAAAATGCATGCGGTCCAAAAAATTAAACCGATGCGCAAATGTTTGAAACTCTGTGATGGCCACCAGGGGGTGAGTGCACCAAGACGGTGCTGGCTGAATTGCAAACTTCAAGTGTTAAGACTAAGGGTGGCTCAATATCACGTTTTCCGATACTGATATCAACCTTAAGAATCTACTGATACTGATATCAGATGCACCGATACAAATATTTCACAGCAGGAAACTGATTCTCTCTCTCTCTCTGCATTTCTGACAATTAGCATGACAGAGCTTTCCTTTCATTGCCGAGAGTCGAAAAGAAGTGATCAGGAAGTGAATGTGGGCAACCACATCACAGTTATACACTAAAATGGAGCAAGGTCTCTAAAATGACTTGAAAATCAGACATAAGTAGAGCATAAAAAACACAAAAAATGGTTGACATGTTTCTAAAGCTGTCCTTATCAATTTTATCCTACCTCCCTCTCTGGTGACTATATGATTGAGGTTGACTATATCCAAGATGGCCTCCAGGTCCCTGTCACTCATGCCTCTAGCAGCCATTTCCTCCACTGAGTCTGGGTAGATCACCTGGTCCCGCAGTGATCCCATTGACATGTAGGGCCTAGAGGAACACACACACATTAATCCTCAATTAAAAGAAGTACTCCTGACACTAAACAACTGAATGAGTGCACAAAGGCAAACATTTTCTTTACTTCAAAGCAAGAAGAGAACAGGATGCCCATTAAGCTTCTGCTGTTCCTACTGTGGATGCTATATAAGACTCTGTTACGGCTGCCAGGTGGCTGTCTGATCCAATGTATAAAATATTCAATGTCCTGCAGGAGGGAGTCTGCTGAGTCAGCAGCTCTTTGCATCACTGGATAGGATTACAAAGTTTTCACCTTGTGTCACTTCAGGTCAGTTTGTCTCCTACATTACATTTTTTTTTTTATTTGCGAAACGATTTAACTTGGGATCACAGTGATGGACACAAACCTACCTGGAATGGACAGTTTTAAAAAAGAGTAAATCCTACAGATAATAACCCTTTTTTTTTTTTGCTTATTTTAACCATAAAAGGACAAGAAAATGTCCTGTAACTAAGTGCTTTTGTGCATTTTTCCAGAATAACGTCCAATATCTGGCAGTTATTTATAATTCACTGCATGTTAAAATACTGTTTTAACAATTTAAAATGAACAAAAACAGATTCTACATGTTAAATTTGAAATTTGAACAGTATAAAACATATTTACAATAACATTTCAGTCTCAATGTCCAAAAACAGGCCAAAAAGTGCAAATTATGTACAGGCATTTTTTCCAACTCTCTCCTCTCTGGCGACAAAGACGCTGATTATCGGGCTTCCTGCAACAACGCGAGTAATTACCGTAATAACCAAAATGTTAGTTTGACTTGCGACTTTTCAGCTTTTCAGAAACCGTTGGAAGTTTTCTGATAGCAAAGTGTAAAACGTCAGGGAAACTACAGCAATGCAGAGTGCACTCGTGTAAACGCTCAGTTTTAAAAGGTTAACTGTTCAATTCCAATATTTTACTGTCCTTAGCTTTACTTTGTCTTTTTTTTGTCATGATAATAAACTGAAGACTGTTAGGGTTTACACTGCTCCTCAGAACAACACAGACTTATTGGTATGATGATAACACAAACGTAAGACATTTCATATTACCCTTAATGTGATATCACAAAACACTGGAACACATAATGTACTGGACACAACCCAAGGCTGATTGTATTATACGCACTGAGTGACACTTAAAAAAAGACAACACAATAATCAGAACTACTGTCAAGAGACTACAATACAGATGCAAACTTCACATATGTGCACTTAAATAGTACACAATAACGAAGTCAATGACGTAACTGAAAGAAACTCCGGCCTTTTTTCTAGGTGGTAAATATTTCACAGTGGCCAGTGCTTTGGTTTCTCACAAACATCTTCTGTTACGGCATATTAAATTACTGGTAGGGTTCATCAATACATAGATCTAACCCTACAGTTGCTCTGGGACGACTCTCTGCTGTGGCATGTGTGAGAGTGTGTGTGTGTGTGTGTGTGTGTATACCTCTGAGGGATGTAAAACATATGCTGAGGAGAGGGTTTGTGTAGCCGACCGCCATAAACAGGCCACAGGCCGCTGAGGATCCTGAACAGAGAGCTTTTCCCACAGCCGTTAGGCCCCGTGATCAAAAGGTGCATGTCCTCCTCCACCTGGAACAAAGGGACAGCTTAACAATTCATCTGTGGCGCCGTCAGTCATCAGTAACATTAGGATATAATACATGTAAAGCTGTGGAGAGAGAGGTAGTATCAGTGAGTGTGCGGATTGCATGTGACCACAAAAAAACTTCTGATGAGCCAAAATAATACATGTTTTACAAACAGAATCGACTCCTTTTTAAGCTACACTAGAGCTGCAACTAACGATTACTTTCATAATCGATTCATCGGCCGATTATTTTCTCGATTAATCGTTTTGGTCCATAAAATATCAGAAAACCTTAAAAATGTTGACCAATGTTCGTCAAACCTGGAACTGATGATGTTCTCAAATGTCTTGTTTTGTCCACAAACCAAAATGATTCACTTTGAATGGTTTCTTTGTTATCCAGAGCAAAGAAATTAAGAAAATACTCACATTTAAGAAGCTTAAACAATCGGAAATCTTGTTTTAATCATGAAAAAAGCTTCATACCGATTAATCGATTATCAAAAATAGTTGTTGATTCGATTAATAACCGATTAATCAATTGTTTCAGCTCTACACTAAGCTCTAAATGTCTTATGTACACTCAGTTTATAACAGTCCATCTCCTGAAGCATGTAAAAGATAAAAAAAAGATGACAGGAAAGAATGAACTTTATAATCAGCTTTGAAAGAAAATCCAGACGTTTGTCAAATTATAAGCAACTTAATTAAGTTCAAAAACAATTATTCCCTTTTTAATTAATACATGGAACTTTTAAGTCTTTATTGAATGGACAGACTGTCGCATAAAAGATATACAACGAAGAGCTGCAAGGCAGAGGAAAAGGACTGTAACCTCTGTGTATGGGGGAACCTGTTTTACCTGGTGAGCAACCAGGTGTCCCAAACATAATATTTACTCATGATGATCTTCTTTAACATCAACAGACAGTTGAATTTATTCATCAGGATAATACAATTATTTGAGTCTGAAAATGTTGTCTGTCCAAGTCCCAGAGTGAATGTGAGTGAAAATGAACAGTTAAATACTTTTTTTTTTTTTCCACTAGGTTACACAACTTGTGTTGTCACTGATGCAATTGTTTGTTTTTGAGTATTTTCCTAGATAGCAGTGTCGATACTTGCTCTTATTCACAAAATACAGGTCACCCAGTGAATCATTTCACTGCTCTTTGCAGTAGCCTCAACGGCCCCACCCGAGTGATGCATCTCCTTCCTAATGAGACCTCAGAGAGTTGATCTTAAATGTTATTAAATGCCACACCACCGATAACAAATCCCTCAGGCAGTTTGATGACGAAGTGTGGCTCTCCCTTGTAATGTTTTCCATTATTTTCCTAATATTCCTGTATTGTGTTGTCTGAGGATAACGTTGTAATTTAAAATCCAGGATTCACAACAGCACATACTTTTCAATACAAGCAAATTGGTTGAATTCAACAGAGCAGGTGACAGTGAGTATAGCGGTCTCACCTTAAAATTCAAGCAAGACACGACGACGTCCCCATTGGGCGTGATAATTGGTACATTTTCACACACAATGCCTTGGTCCACATCTATCACTTCACCTGTAGACACAATAGACAGGAAAAAACAAGGACAAGGATGAGAAGTATCTGTCTTTTAGAGTTGAAAGGATTAGACTCTTACAGCCAAGGCATTTGCATGGATATGAACAGGATTATACTTAAAAATACAGGAATTATGGGTTTTAAAATCCCTCTTTACTACTTTACTTACTACTTATCTCTTTTTACTTAACAGAGATTCATACCAGGGTCAAATGACGTGGACATTTACAGAAGGAATGACGCCGCTGACCTCAATGTTGCTGATTGCTTGTAACATCATGTTGATAAGCAAGGAACTCATTCCGCTTTTTGTTAAGCGTCCCATTTAAGTGTCTGTACAACACTTCAGGGTGGAATTGCATCCTGTGGTCAGTGTCCACTAGGTGTAATTGTTGTGAGTGGCTGCTAAATTGACCAGTTAAACATCATCTTAGATGCGGCGCAGCACAAAACACTGTACGTGTCAAGTGGTAAAGTGCATGTGTAAAAGTTGCTTATTGTTAGTTTGGCAGTAGAAATAATGTATATATATATATATATATTTATTACTTATTACTTATACATATATAAGTGTATTACTTAATCTTCAATTTCTGCCTAATAAAAATAGTTTCACCAAAGCTTTACACACTGGACCTTTATTTTGAAAATTATTATTTCATTTACATAATATTTTTATAAATGAAAATAATAATTATTGGATTAGAGGTTAAGAGGTTTTGTGATTACATCTTCTTCAATAGGAATATGTTGTGGTTTATACACGGTGACGACAGCAACAAAATCTGTTTGAGACATTTGAGTACTTTGGCGTTTCTTTGAAGTCTGGGAAAAAACAGTCAACCTTTTTCACTATTTTCTGAAATCAACTAATCTCATAATAGAAATTATTTTGAAAACATTTGACAAGTGAATCCATAACAAAAAAGTATTCCTTACTTGCATCCCTAGAATGATTGACAATAACCATTAGTGTAAAAGTGACTACTGGTCTGTTAGATTTGGGTTTATTTGAGTGGCCGTTATACACTGAGATACAGCCAACGCTCTGTAGTGCAGACAGAGGAAGTGGTAAAAGTTTGCCCAACAAAGCTGCAGTGACACTGGCAGCTGATGAGACAAGCAAATGCACGTGTTTGTACAGCAGAGCAGGCCTACCCTTTATCTCCAGCGGTCCATCTATGTGCATCTCAGGCTTGCTCTTCTTCTCTGCTCCTGTTGTGGTCGATAGAGAGGAGCGCTTGTAAACACCCCTCTGGACGTCCTCGAACACCTCGAACATGTTGTGGACTCGTGCAGTGTAGCCTGCCAACTCTGTGACCTGTCCCCAAAAACACACACAGAGACACACACGGGGAGCAACGGTCACTCTCTGCTAAATGTCAGCGTTGTGTCAGGATAACTCGAGAGAAGATCACAGCGTGATAAAGGTCAGTGAGTAGTGAGTTTTTAATCTGGTGCTTGTCTGATGAATGACGGTACAGCAAGATGATCTATTGTGACATGGAATAAATATGAGAACAGAAAGTTGCTCCATGTCTGAGTGCATGACGACATAATGTGATACTGATAGTATCTTGATACTAATCTATAACCATTCTATTGATACTAATCTATAATCAGCCCTATATGTATATTCATTATCCATCCAGAATAAAGAGAAACTAATAAATTCACATTTTCAACAACCTTGAAAGTAAAAAGGTAGAAACAGCAAAGACAAATATATTTAAAGACAAAAAGAGTGTTCTAATGACACTCATATGAAGAACAAGAGAAAAATCACCCTCTTGCTTTGGCTTTGCTGCTGCACCCTGCAGTGAGACGAGCAAGACTGTGCTGGCTGTTGACACAGCTTGACTGTATTAAACAACAAACACTAATTCTGGGAATTCATGGACGGTGCGTGAGCCTGCGGAGAGGAGACCGTGTCAAACGAGCAAGAATGAATTACTGGACTGGACTGGGGGGACTGGACAAGTGAAAAAGCATTAGAAGAAAATATTTGTATTCGTGTTTACCTCCTAACGCCGTTATCAATCAGCCAATCTGGTCAAAAACACTGGGTTAGGTAATGGAAAAAGAATCATATAACTTGGTGAGTAAGTAACTAAGTAAAAGATACATGTGTGCCACACTGCAGTGTTCAACTGAGCTGTGGGAGCCTATTTTACCTATAATTTTGTAAAAACATTGTATCGCACTGATCAGTATCTGTAATATGATAGGACCTTAGGCAAACAAGCTATCACTGTAGTAATCAGGTGTGACAGTCGCAAATCTACGTGTGTGATCACATCTTGCCAAAAAACACACTACACACGCTGTAATAATGACAATATGGAACAAAGGCCAGACTTGTGTCTTGCAGGTGTTGTGCAGACTGCAGAATTCTGAGGAGGGGAATTTAATGCAGCTACATAATGTGCAGTTTTATCTTTAAACAATGCACATGCCACCTGACGTGCATTCAAGACAAAACGTACCCGCTACACTTGTTTGACCATTTGACCATTTGGGGAAGGTAGGTTAACACTGGGTCACAAAACTACCAAATAAAATATCACTTCAAAGGAGGAGGATATACTGTGGGTACTGGCCAAGTGTATCCTGCCATGGTTCTTGTTCTAACAGCACAGTGACCATAAATGTCCTTCTCATTTGCCAAAATGTGTTTATGTACTGGATTACTGGAGAGAAAGACAGAGAGAGAGAGAGAGAGAGAGAGAGAGGATGAAGAGAGAAAGTGAGGAAGTGATGCAGAAGTGTGGGCTGAAAGATCAACAGATGGAGGATTATTCACAGCCAGGCTAAGCCTCAAGAGACGAAGCTCTGGACACACACACACAGTTTGCACAGCTATGCTTTTTAGGACACTTCACTGCACTTGCCGTCCATTTGGACAGCCTAAACAAACCCTTATGCCTAACCTTAACCATAACCAGTAAATGCCAAACCCTAACCTTAACCAGATTCTCAGAAATTAGTGTCTGCCTCATTAGGACCAGGTTTTGGTCTCTCCGACTCTCTGACAACAGGTGCTGACAAAGTCGGTGTTTATCCAAGAAAAGACTTATCAAAATTAGTAGGGCTAAAACAGTGAATTGATGTATCCATTATTGATCAGTTATTAAATGAATTGCCAACTGTTTTGATAATCTTGAGAAATGGATGCCTTTTAAATACTACTGGATTCAATTGTTTTCCTTAATGGTGTCAGTAGTCTGACACACATAAAAGAAAACCAACCTGATCCGATGCAACGTTTGCATTTCCACATTTTTCAGAGAATGTTCTTGTCTGGACGTCTGTTTTTCAAAAGCTGTCAAAAAATAAAATAATGTCTAGACTGAATCAGAACGGAGGCATTTGAACGAGGCCCATTCTAAAAGATGAGTCACCGACTACCATGAGCTGAGACTTGACCACACACACAACAAACAACATGCCCTGCACAACGATAATAAAACAGTCAGTGTTTGGGGGTGTGAGCGAGGCACACTGCCTCAGGAATGTGCTCCATCACTGCTGTTAAACTGCACACACACACACACACACACTTGCACATCTCCTGGACTAACAAGCAGGGACTTGCTGCTCACTGTACTTAATACACACTCATGGAATGGAGCTGTGTGCAGGCTAAAACATGCACCATCTAGCAATTGCGTTGGCAATGTAAATGACAAGATATCTGCTCAGCCGCGGGCCGACACATGACTGAACGGTCCAAGTTGAGATGTGTTTTCTGCAGATTTCACAGGTTAGTGCAGTTGAGCTTTGTGTGTGTGTGCAAACAACAACCTTCAGTGTTTCAAATTCTCCTTTTCAACACAGACACGGACCGAGATGACGTAAGACACAGACAGACAGGCGGCACAAGTTCACCCGACTGTTGCTCGAATGCTACATACAATTCTTTACGAAGGGAATGACAGGATGGCATGGAATAAAAAAAGCAGATGTCAAAAAGACAGGGTGAGTCTATAATCACAGTTAGACAAGTACAAACCATCTGCACTGCAATACAGCCTCACCACAAATGTACCGCTGCCAAATCCTCTTATGAACCTTAAAATAAAGCCTAAAAGAGAGACTGCATGAATGGGTCTTGCTTTTATTTTTGGATTAAAATGCAACAGGAGATCAGGGGTTTGGTGTTGAATGAACAAGGCCTTTCATTCATTAATGTCTTTCTTTGCTTTTTTCAGTCTGGACACGAAAAATATTTCTGTGCATGCACGGTGAGCTCCACACGGGAAAAGCAGAGACTTGTTGACAGCCTTCATTTCTACTTTAGTCTGTCTCTTATTCATCAACCACTGGTCCCAAAATCATTTGAAAGTCTATTGACAACTCATTTTTGCATGATTTTAAATGTCACATGATGGTGTAAAGTTGCTGCACTGCGAAAACATCCAGACCTCTTCATCTTGCCCTAAATATTGACATAGTGTGACGTTTAATGTAGAAATAGTATTGAAAAATTGAGAAATAGTTCACTTGTTCTGTCATAATCACTTGGTTGTTGTATAAAACTAAAACCAGAAAGCAAAGTCTCACATTAAAGCAGCTGGAATCAAAGTATGCTTGAAAACAGGTCCAACTGGATTGAAGGAGTTTTTATGAATGGCTACTTTACATATAGATATACAGTATTCACAGATATATACTGTATATATATATACATACAGAGATGAGGCACAATGTTTAAAGGTTTCTGAGAATGGCTCCATTGTCATTTTCTACAAGACATTTTATGTACATTTACTGTAAATATCTTGTAAGTCATGGTATTTATTTTAAAGTCTGAGGATGATTGTATAGGAACGGAATGACAGAGTATAAAAAGCTGCCTTAGTGGCAGAGATAGACAGAGGAGAATCCCCCTTATTCTTTTCTGACAAAGACATACAGCACTCCAGCAATGCTACATTCAAGTCGACATGCCAGCGTCCTCACCTCTTTGTAGGAGGACATGATCCTCTCGATGGCATCGGCTCCTGAGGCCAAGAGGTTGCGGGCGGTGGTGAAAGCCTCCGTCCTCTCACTCACCATCACCTGTCTCTGACCATCTGCTGTTTCTAGAGGACAGACACGGTGGACAGAAGTGAAGCACGTGGTTTAAGACACTGCGGAACCACACAGATGTTTAGTGGAGTGGAATTATCTTATTATTATTCACACATTTCTGTTATGAAACCAACAACAAGATGGAACCAAAAAGTAAATATTAGCGAACAGCTGACGGTAAAGCTGTTGCCGAGAACAACCAATGAGAACGATTGTTATTCAGTATGATTATATGATGTTAGAAAAAAACTCCAAAATATTGTGTTAATCCAACATTTAAACAAAAAATGGTACCAAATGGAATTTCAGACAATAATACCCAGATAAGGTAGTGGTTAGCACTCTTGCCTGTGCAGCAGGAAGGAGTCTGCATGGAATTTGCATGTTCTCCCCGTGTGTGTAGGTTTTATCCGGGTTCTCTGGTTTCCTCCCACAGTCCAAAAGCATGCAATATGGGTAAATATTAGGTAAATTGGACACTGTAAATTGACCGTGGGTGTGAGAGTGAGAGTGGATGGTTGCGGCCCTGTGATGGACTGGTGATCTGTACAGGGTGTACCCTGCCTTTCACCCTATGTCATGGATGGATGGATGCAATTATACCCAGATAACAACATTACTGCATGAAGACATTCGGTAGGACCAGAGTAAGACTTAAGCTGGCCTGGGTACTCTGCACGTGCCCCACAATTTACACTCCCACCTTAAACCCAAAAACTATAGAAGAAGCCAGTACACAGACAATGACATAAACAAGGCTGGTATATTTGTTGGACTGATGAAGAGACTGACTCCATGCTCTGTCAGCTTAAATAATGAATTATCTATAAGTTTATGGATGCAGGAAGACTGGGAATGACGGTCGACATGCTAACAACTAGCCGCCAGCTAAACTGGAAACCGAAAAATAGAGCCAGCAGCAAATTTCTCAATTTTCAGGATACTAAAATGTGGACAGCTCGAATATTTGGAGCAGAATTAATGTCTTTTTAAATTAAAATGGATTAATGTGGATTAGCCAAAGTGTTTCCCTCATGTGAACCTGTCCCCACCACATGTCCACACTTGTGTATAAGCGTGATCATTAGAAAAAGGTTTTTTAAACAGCAATGATGACACTGGAACAGTAGCACAGCAAACAAAGGAATTCAGTAACTCAGTTACTTCTGATGCAACTGAAATGTCATGAGTCACTGTGGGAGGCAGTTACTCACACATGCTAATCAGCTCTTGCTTTAAGGAAGCAGTAGCAGTAGCTTGGTTTTGGAGATGATGATCCAACTGTAAAAAGATAATCTGGAGATTTATTGAACTGGGTTTAGTTTGCTTTTCAGTCACGCAGCAGCTTTGGATTTGGATTTTGCAAACCACAGTTTTGGATTTCACAGACATTTCTGAAAGAAAATACTTGGAACACTGTGGGTGTCCTTACCGTTGTCGGCGAAGCCGGTGGCCGTGATGATCGGCACGGCGACCATGACGAGTCCACTGCTGCTCCACACGTACTTCATGAGGAACTGCTCGATCATGATGTACCACAGACGCTTGGACAGGATCAGGTTCATCTGCTCGGCCAGAGCCCGGTAACATTTCTGCAGCTGACGCATCTCCACCTGCAGTGGCCGGTATATAACGGCAGAGTATTGATGTCATTCATTGTTTTTGCTTTTATGCATCAAGTCTGATAAAGGATGCGATTTACACAAACCTTCCAAGGCAATGATGTGCCTTGATTAAAATCTTGAAGGTAATATGATGATTACCTTCAAGGTTTTACCTGAGTTATCAAAATAAAAATGAAAAGTCAAAATGTGTCTTCTACAGTTAACTAAAAGAGGAAACCATGAACTAAGCAAAGTGGGCAGCTGTCAGGTCCCCTAAAACGCCATTTCCGTTCGAACAAAAAAAGTATGTATTCACCTCAACCCATTTCCATGTGGATGGCCCCCAAGGCTGTGAGTTCTCTGTGAGGCCCTGAAAGTCCCATGTTTACTGTGCCAATTCATTTTGGTCTTTAATTATTTGCATATTGATTTGAGGATGTGAACCACTGAATAACAGCATGAATTGGGTCCATGTAGAGGGACACCATTTCAAATTTTGTGTTGTTGTGTTGTGATTTAGGTGATGTTATGTTTGTATCTTGGTGCACTAATAGTGTGAAGCTCTGAAGCTTTGGACATACACGGCAGTGATTCTCAAATATGGTTCCATGGACCCTCTGGCATCCACCAGTATTTTTTACAGTGAATATGAAATGAAATCTGATATTGTTCACATATTACTTTCTAATAATAATAATAATGTGGTTACAATAAAATATTCTGTTTAAAAATAAATTTAAAAAAAATCTTGTAGGGGACGTAGGGGCTGGGAAAAGAACCAAACATGGGTTGAGGTGCTAAATAATTAAATTTGCTTTAACTTTTCCAATAATAATATAACATGTTACAGAAGTGGCAGTAAAAATTGGCAGAAACATTTTCCACAGATTTGGTCTGGTCTTGTCACCTTTAAAAGTCATTGTTAAAAACATAATATTATCAGATCTTATCACATTGTAGAAAATGACTGCATCATAGTTTAAACCAGTGTTTCCCAAACTTTTTAATGGGAGACTCACTTTTTTTAAAAGAAACTATTGTGACCCAATTTATAATATACATTGTGACAAGAGCCAGTGTTGAGCATAATGATTTCTGCCTATTTAAATGTCATTTTTAACACCTACTTTGAACTGATACAGCAGATATTTGCAATGAAATGAAATGGAATTTTCAGTAAAAGGCTGGAAACAACTCAATCCATAACATGCTGCATATTACACATCTGTCATTATTATTATTATTCACCCCTGCTCACCTTGTGACCTCTGTAGAAAGCTATTTCCTCAGCATTTGCGATGATCCTGGAGTGCACATAGCGCAGGTAGCCCTTCCTGTGAGCCTCCTCGGCCACCAGCTTCCCAAACCTGGGCGAGCAGGCGCGCAGCACCTTCGCCGTGGCGAAGACCACCAGGCCGGCCAGCATGGTGGGCCCGGTGGCGTTGGCCCCCCTGGAGCGGGCAGTCTGGATCAGGGTGTAGGAGGTCAGCATCACATCCAGGATGGGCTTGGTGAGGTTGGAATAGAGGTGAGCCACGGACTGGGAGAACATCATGACGTCCTCAGTGAGAGACTGGTCCGGGTTGGCCAGTCTCCCGTCCATGTTGCTGACTTTGTAGTAGGTCTGGTCGGTGAAGTAGGTCCGGTAGGCATGGTTCACCAACCGGGTGCGGAAGGCCAGAGCCAGTTTGCACTCCAGGTAGCGGATGGCGCTGTTGACGAACGTGGCCGGGATGGCAATGAGGAGCCATTTGATGAGCTGGAGGATGAAGCGCCTGGGCTTCTTCTCCACGATCGTTTTGACGATCTTACCGTCCAAGCTGGCCACGTATATGGACAGAAACGTCCTGGATACCAGCGCCACAGAGTGTAGGGAGAGCAAAGCGAGCTCTTTGGATACAAGCTTGGGGAAGAGGATCTTACCGAGTTCGAGGATCTGCTTGAAAAACGCAGCGTTAACCCCTGGTGATGTCTTCCTCTCACCCGCGGCAACTATCTGACCGTTTCCTGAACAGGTGGAGCCGTTCTCCGCCTTCGAAAGCCGGCGGTTCCTCTCTGGATCTTTGCCTTTGCTGATCTGCCTGCAGATGATGGGGTACAGTGTTTTGATGCCGTAAGCAGCGGCAGCGAGTAACACGGCTCGCTTCGCCGCAGCAGTGCGGTCCCATCTCACTTTGGACGCCGCATCGAGGATGTTGGACATGTTTTCAAACGTTAGTGGTCTCCGCTGACGGTCCTCACATCAGCCATCCCCCGCAGCCAGAGCAGCCAGAGCCCCCACGTCGACATGAGAGGAGAGTCCGACCGATGATAGATGACTGATGCGGAGAAAGCTCGGTACATGAACCGTTACATCCTGCTCCTTTTTAGATCCAGTGTCAAGCAGGAACAAAGTTAACCACCTGCGCTTCCGGTTCTACATTTCAGAGTAAAAGCCTAACGTCAACACTTACAATCATGGTAAGAGAAATTGTAACTTAAAGGTGCAGTATTTACCATTTTGAGGGGGGTTGATGGCAGAAATTGAATTGACTTTTTATGGGTTTAAGTGTATACAAATGATTTGCTTTCTGGTGTTTCAAAATAAGTCTTTTCTATGTTCTTGAGGCAAGAACCTTGATTTTCAGAGGCTGCCTTGTTGTGTCGCCAGGTTTCAACAGCAGCCAGAATATACAAACCGTCGAAGTATTAAAAAAACCGATGGGAAAAACCACAAAGGGTTTGCAGCAGAAAGTTTTTGCACAAATTAGAACATTATCCTTTCTGGTATGACTGTTCTCTGACACGAGGGAAAGGGAGAGGTGATTGGACTTATCCTGTGTCTTAATCTGCAGTCTCACAATCAGATGTCTGGACTGGACCTGTGGGGTTATGGCCCACAGGGGGGCATTGGAGGTACTGCAGGTGGCTCCTATCATTTTATTAGGTACACAGGACACAGTGAAGTGTCTGGAGTGTTCAAAGCTGGTCCTCTGCATACATTAGTTACTGTAACGGGAAGTTAATTGAGTTCATTTAGAATATATTCTCTCTTATTCTGATCATTCTCTGTAAACTCCACAGATGGGTGGAAATGAGTGATAATCCGAGTAGATCTGCAATTTCTGTAATACAAATGGACCAGCCTGTATGGAACCAACAAGGTACCAACAACAGTAACTTGAAAGTCACTCAATCACTTTTCCTTCCCATTCCGGTGTGTGGTTTGCTTAATAAAGTGGCAGGTTAGTGTAGAGCACAGTCTATGCTCTGCACAATTAAACTGTAATACTATCTAATACAATACAATAAAGAGTCACAACACAGTTTTGTTAAGCAATACTGAGATCGTGGATATTTATGAAGATAATTAATTCATAATAGGGACAAAATGTTTAAATTTGTGATCTGTTTACTTCAATGTTGTGACAGATTCTTGCTAATATACTGTAGAAATCCAGGTGGAAGATTTCTTTAATTTCTATAATTTGTGGGGGCCTTAATGCAAGAATTTGAGAAAATATAGAGAAAACAGGGTTGGTGACTTAACATGAGATATAGTGCACATGGTGTATTGAGAGCAATGTTGGTTGTACAGTCTTAACAGTACAGCAACATATTATAAATGAGTGTCAACCGCATCCTGTAGATCAAGTTACATTATTTTTTTAAACAGATTAACCACAGCTGCAGTTGTTTCCGCTAACTTGACACTACTACCGTCTGTGAGCTTTTCATTGGTCGTGTGTCGAAACAGGAAAGAGGATCATATTTGTTCATCAGGTCAAATTTGTTCATCAGCATCATTAATGTAGTGGAACACTGAAACACTGTCACTGGACATTATTTTTGATGCAGTAAGGATTTAAAACCACAGTCAGGCCACATGTTTGAATGTTACATTTTCACAATGCACTGAACTGCAAAAAACAAGCAAGCAAGAGCAATAGGCAGTGGGCTGTCACTATCAATGATTAATTTAACCTTGTGAACCTATTATTATCAGTTTGACTAAAAATTAGCTAATTTCCTTTCTTCTTATGTAAACCAAAAATATTAAGTGTTTTTTTTTATTTATTTTGGAAAACCCAAGAAACCATAAAAAATGAATGTCTGGACTGAAGATTTTCTGACATATTATGCACTAAATAACTAATCAAACACTCATTAATGAAAATACAGTAAATATTAGTTGCAGCCCCACATGCAGTCTATATCATTCTCTGATTGTTTCATAAAGTTAGGGACCATGTGACCCACTGCTTTTAAATGTGCATCATGTGTTTTATGTCAATGAATTTAAAAATGTATTAACAATATAAAGACACAAGAGGGCAGCATTGCTTTAACTTATTGGCTGATCACGTTGTGTTGTCATAAATATCAATATGAACAGCAGCAGCAGCTGGTGTGTTTTAGCAAATGTTGTGTGAAAATGTTTAAAGGTTTTGCCAAAATAAATAATAGTAATTAAAAATGTGAATCTGTTGATATACCACGAGTCTTTTTTTAAGTCACTGCAGTCATCATCAATTATCCTCACCATGGCAACACATTTTGAAACGCCACATTTTTTTCATCAAAAGCTCGAACAACTGCGGAGCTCATCACCAGCACAACAAAGAGAGGCTGTCTGTTCAGTGACACCAGTGATGATGATGATTAATAATGATACATACAGTACATGCTCTGCTTTCCCAGCCACTTTGGCTGCGTTGCCTGGCAACACTGTCTCAGGCAGGATGCAACTGTATAATAAGATTGCAACACCAATTTACAGTACATTTTTTGCTTAACAGAGAAAGCATTGGTTATATTTACTAAAAAAGTATATTTTACACAGGCGGTTTGAGTATTTACTTCACATGTATGAAGATTTCTGTTTGGCGCGTGGCAGACTTGTTGTTGACCCACTCAGCTCGCGGGACTTTAGCTTTAGCTAAAGTTAGCTACTTAGCAGGGTGAGAGTGCACTTTCTGAAGTTTCACACAAACACTGAGCATAGCGTTGTCATTGTTTGAACACTCACCTCGGCGGAGTCACTGTATTCACAGCCGTTGAACATGAATTGGGTTGGAGGTTCGAGGTAAGAGAGGTGATACCATTTTAGTTATAGCTGCCGTGCTAATGCTAGCATCGGTCTATAAGCTAACTGAGCTGTTGTCATTGTCCCCGCAGGAGTCGGCTAACCATGAAAGACGACGCCAAAAAGCAAAGGGTGACACAAATAAATAATACTTTCCACGATTTCAGATTTCCTTCCACGAGTCCTTATAAATATTAACAACTAAACGGTTGCTCTCTACTCTCAGGACTTTTTTGAAAAGAGAAAAATGCAAAAGAAATTGAACAACTTGGGATTAACTTTGCCAACATCCCCTGGAGCTGGTGGTCCCGGTTCTGGTTCTGCTAGTTTGGACCTTGTGACTTTGTTTATTGTCAACCAGATTGCTACTAAAAAAGAAAATAAAGGTGAGAACACATAATGTAAATTTAAAGTGTCAAAAACGCCTCACAATAAATAGCACTCATTAGCATATATGTAAAAATATCTGTGGTTTAGGGAACTTTTAGAAGACTCTTAGAAGAACTTTACTTGTATTTCCCTCAGATATTTCTAAAGTAGCAGTACTTGGCAGCAGCAGCAGCAGAAAAGGATCCAGTAAACAAAACAAGCCCCTGGTTCTCCCAATGAGCCCGTGCTCTCCATCACAGCTGAGTCTTGTTGAGAGCCAGTCTCAGTGCAGGTACAGCTGGAGTATCAGAAGCAGAATAATATCTCTGTTTAATATGGTCAATATCAGTCAGTTAAATCCAGCTCAGTGTCCAGACTCAGCAGATAGCCACACATAATAAATACATTCAATAACATTTACTGTAAATATTCTGTGTCAATATATAGTGTTCAGGGGACAAGAATGGGAAGGCATGTTATTCCTCAAGGTTTCAAGTGTCGTAAGGTCAGTTACTTTACTGTTTATGATCATTGATTTTTTGCTGAATGTGAGCAAATGTCAGGATCCTTTAGGTAAAAGCTGATATTTTCACCACAAGCTGTCACCAGTGCTGGAGTCAGGATTTTCAGACAACAGTGTATCAGACTACCTGCCACCAACGACTGTCCTCCTTAGCCCTTTCTCCTCAACTTCATCAGCCTCCTCAGGCCAAGGTCACATGGTTTTCCAATATTTATTGATCAAAATCGCATGAGTTACATGGTGCATTTTAACTTTACATATAGTTTGTCATATGGAATCAGTAAGTTTGTGCCAAACCCCACTGTTCTCAGGAGTTTTCCCCCTGCAGCTGAGAGGCCACACGCCGACACAGCCACCTCCTCCCTGGGAAACATCAGCGCTGGAACAGACCAAAGTACTGCAAAGAGAATTATTACATTTTAAGGAATATTTCACATTAATATAACAACATAAAATAAGTGTATGTTTCGAGCTGCCCTCAGTACAAAATGAAAATACCTTTAGTGCAAAACACTAAGTACAGAATTTTTATTTTCATCTGATGAGATGAAAGCAACCTCCAATTACCTTTAGGTTGGTCACAGGTTATAATAATGCCAAGATTAATTTAAATCTTGGCAAATGGTGTAATCCCTGATGTCAGAAAATAGTGGTTAATTGTAGTAATTAATAACTGATTAATTGTTGCAGCCTTATTGGCAGTGTTTATATAAACTAGGTCTCTAGCTGATCTATCACAGGTGAATATGAGCTACTATAATGTTTCAGGCTTATAACGAGATGCTATTTTGAGATCTGCTCTTAATTGATGTGGTTAGTTCCAGCCTTTCTCCCAGCCCAGAGGTATGACCGAGAGTATGACATGGTCGTGTGGATCAAATCCACCCCTCTTCCCACTGGAGACACCCACAGCAGCCCAAGTCCTGTTTGGAAGTCCAGAACCACAGTAAGACACCAACACCAGCATTATTTGTTGCCCTTTAATTAACTAGTGACTTTGTAAGCACATGGTTGTTATCACAGTGTAACAGAGGCAAGACTTCACGCGAGACACAAGGTCAGCCTTTCTCTAAACCAGTCACAAAACATGGACTTCACCCTGAACCAGTCAGTAACCGAGCAACAGCCTGAGGACGACGTCTTCAAGGTCTTCAGTTGTGATGACAGTGGAAAAGATGGTAAATGTGCCATAAAACCTTCAAACAGACACTGTGTGACTTTTGTTCTCAGGCTAACACTTGGAATTTAATTTCAGCTTTTCAGTTCAGAAAGATTTACCTCAAAGACGGAACACCAGTCAAATCCTCCGCACCGCAGTAAGAGTTTATCCTTCTTATATATGTAAGGAATTCATGTATAATTATTCATATTTTTATGATGTCACTGTGTTTATTTCTTCCTCAACCTTCATTGTGAGAACTGTCCCAGAGTCACAGTTCATGGAAATGGAGGTGAGCTTTCAATACACGTGTTAAAGTAGCTGTTTACTGCCACCAAGTGGTCGAGTTTGTAACTATCATGGAACAACAAACAAATAAATATCTGCATCATTTGGTGTGGACTTTAGCAGTTGTTCATGCCACTTTTGTTCCCTTCACAGCACTGCAGCTGCAGTGACGCAAACTTTTGTAAGTGTCCTCAACAATGCCATTTGAGTTGATGAATTACTGTGCACTGTACATGCTGGAGCTGTCTTCTGTTTTTTTTGTTTCTGACTCTAAGTGTGTCCTGGACACAACACAGACCCAGAGAACGGCTGTGGATATTCACCAAGTTACTCTTGTGGAGGACGTTCCTTCATTTCAGACTCGCAGGATGTAAGTGAAGGAAATAAGTTTCTAGTATATTTATAGTTTTTGCTTCTGGTTTCTTTTGTATGAAGTCACTACTGTAATGTCTACAGCTGTCATTTCAAAGGTCCAGTGTGTAATAATTAGTGCCATCAAATAGTGAGACACTTACCCCTCCATTTACCGAGCACATCGGGGGAACTACAGTGGCCTTTGCATCGCATTCATGTGGGCAGAGTCATTCCACGTCATTTGCACTGTAGAAAGACGGCAGCCTCTGTAAAGCAAAGCAAGGACCTTAAAGTAGTTAAACACTGGATTTTTCAATAAAAAAAAGACAAAATCTTATCCAATCAATTAATACTGAAAATTAACACTAAACTCTTATCAGATGTATTTCTTTTCCCATGCTGCACTGACTAAATTGCCAGTTCTCTTTAGCAATAACTGATAAGAGCTGTTCTGTTTTCCATGTCTAACTATGTTTTAAGGTAGAAAAATACTGCCCACTACGTCTCCAGGCGTCTGACTCCCAGTCTGGACCTCACACCCCTCTTACACGATACACTGATGAGAAGGTTACAGAGAATCCGACTTGTCCAGATAAGCCCTCAGGAAGTGACATTCTACAGACGGAAAGCAGCACGACTCAGTTTGGTTTGGATCTTTGCAAATGCAATAAACCATCTGCTCAAACTCGAGATGCAGGAACTCAAACTGCGGGCGACCCCGTTGCTGAGAGACGCGACGCCTCCACTCAGTGCAGCTTCATCGCAGACTGTGCGGCCAGCGTCCCGCTGGTCAACTTTCCGCCCGTTGTCAAGTCAATACTGCCTCCAGCCACCGGGAGGCAGATGAACACTACTGCAGAAACAAGTGCACACACAGCCTCAGCTGCCAGCAGGGGGAAGCAGACACCCGGGAGCAAGATGAAGCCCAAGGCTGGTTCCCTACCAGGCAACAGCATTACACACACACTCTCTGCCAGCAACTGTGATGGCAACATATTCCTACAGACGTCCAAACTCCAGTTTCCAGGTGATTTGAGCAGAGCTGATGGCTGAGGTGTGACTGATGGATGATTGATCCTGTGTCACACGGATTTTGTTTAACTCCACGTTTGCTGCTCTCTCCTTTCTGTCACAGGTAAGAAGAATAAAGTGGGCAGAGACGAGAGAGAGCTACAGCCAACAGGCCCCGTGATAAAAGAGACAAAAGAGAGCTCGGAGGAAGTGAGGGACGAGGTCACGTCTCCCAGCTTGGTCAACAGAGCAGCAGACGAGACTGGAACACTGCAGGAAATAGCTGATATTTTGCTCCTGCTCAAGCAGAGGAGGAATTAGAGTTTATGTAGATGAACAGGTGGAAGCTTGATGGAAGGAAGGAGGCAGCGGGGGTTTAAAAATGTCTGTTCGATGCATGTTCTTTTTTTAAATACAATTTATAGCATTGTAAGCACTTAAGCGCCTTAAAATATTTAGTGTTTGTGCTTTAATCTGTGACATAGACGCCGTGAAATAAAAAGCCCCAAAGCAAGCCTTTCTCTGATTCACAACTTTATTTCTTTCTCCATATACATATTCAAGTGTTAAGATTTCATAGAGATATTTATATTTTATCCAATATAAACTCTAGCAAAACATTTACAGCTTGAACAATAGTCTGATAAACTATACAGCAATACTAGTTGTTTGTAGTTCCGTGTAAACTGTAGAAACACATGTAGAGTTGGCTGCGACCATTTTCATCACAAGTACACATTTACATGTCCTCAGTGTTAACATAAGTGGAGGTTTAACGCACAAAGTCGAAAAACTGCTCCCTCATTTTGTTTTTCACTTGAAATTGAAGCATTTGTCACTATTGTGATGTAAAATGTTGGATTTCTCTTGAAGATACAGCCCCCCCTTTTCCCCCCATAGCTACAAATCAAATGTAAATTACATAATTACTAATTAAAAAAATATTACTTTTCATAGTTATTGTTTAAAATGTTTCCATGTAGGTTGAGAGTGAAGTCAAAGACACATTATGTCCTGCTTTGGAAAGTCAATCGGCATTTGATTTGTACATAATGGGCTGAATATGGTCCTGCTCGAGGGTTTTACAGAGAAATCTGTTTTTCCGTTTGGGAAAGAAACAGTTTTCAGGTTTCTGTACGTGTGTTTACTAGTGTAATAGTTATTGTTATCGTATTGAGGATTCTAGTAATAGAGTTTCCATAAGAGGTTTTACAAAGTTTTTTGTGAAAAAATATTAGTAAATATTGTTTTATGATAGGGTGTGAACCATATGCAATGTGTTATTCACTGTTCTTGAAGCCCAAACTCCTTATGACCTAGTTTGCCAATGCAGTAATGTTTTCACCAGTGTTTGTTTGTTTGTTTGCTCGCATGATTATATATTAAATATAAAAAAAACATCAAACAACTCTGCTACAAAGGGCATTTTTCAACATTCTAGTTAATTTTTCAGGAAATAACATGCAGATCTTGAGTGAAAACAAAAAAATCAGTCCAATAGATGGTTTCGATATTCTGTATTCTGCTTCTTCATTATTTCTAGGACCGAGACATTGATGTGAACAATCCTTTCAGCCTTGTGGCAGGTAAGCGCTCTCCTGAGTGCCACTCGAACGTACCTATTTTGTTTAGTTACGTGACGTTTACTTCGCTGTGAATAGTTTTTGACACACGGAGAAGCCTCGCACAGTTTTACTTTACAAAACAACACCGGCAAATCACACTAAATCCTACGCCTTCACGTTTGACACGAAGAACCACAGACAGTAGCGCTGCGATTTTGTACAGGAGGCTATGGAGGAAGACAAAAAATGTAAACACACGCAAAAACAACTCGTCAAAAAAAACAATACTCTTGTCATAGGTGAGAGGCAAATATGTACATGTCGATGAATAAAAATAGAAAAAAAAGAAGCAATGTCCACTTAGTAGTAATTGTAACATGACAAAACACATGTCCAGTTTACGATGTGACTAAAATGGCCATTAGGCACCTTCACAATACACAGGCACGAATAATATCATGGTGAGAGGGAAAGAACTAAATAAAATCTCAATTGTAAAACCTCGTTGTTGTTGTTTTTTCTTTGCCACTACAGAGAGAACACAGTGGTTGTCTTTGCTTGACGTATTATCACAGGTGAGAACTTACATATCCAGCAGTGACGACCAGCTGTGGCTGATGAGGCGCTCATATTTAAACCGTAGCTTCCAAAGTTAGCTCAAAACTGTTTAGAATCGACATAAATGAAAGATAAATGAATGTTTTTTAACTGGTGATCCATTTTTAACACACTTTTTCTCATTTTAAACAACAAACATGTGCACGTGTCCTGCGTTTCCCTTCTCAAATAAGGTGTGAGAGCAAAGACAAGCTAAGACTGTCAATCATGAGGACTCGAACACGACAAGCTTCAACAACACTGAACTCAGGTGTGTTTTCCTACGGAAAGGCAAGGTGGTACGATAGAGCTACGATACCTAACAGCTGCTGACATGGCAACGCACACACCTTTTTGTTTCCATGACCACAATTACTGTGCCATTTTCTGTTAGATGACACTGTCATGTTATAGATTTCTACTGTATGTACAACAATGTATATAAACAATATAAATACTATTTGACATTGATTTTAAAAAAAAGAAAGAAAGAAAATGTGACAGATTTGTTTGCTGTCCCATGAAAAAGACACAGAATCAGTATCGTGTTAGCCTTTTTCCACATGCATGGTCGAGGACTCAGCTGCTGATTAACACAGGTTGGACTCCAGATTCACCCTCAACTCAGAGATTAGAGTAAAGACTAAACGTTCCCACTCAAACTACAGCATCATCACTGGTTTTGGATTCCTGAAAGTGAACTCACATGAATGACAGAAGCAAAATAGTACATTTGGTGACTCCTCAGCTCATGTAAAAAATAAATAAATAAATAAATATTACAGACCCAGCCATTCTGCATGTTCCAGTAAAGCCACACAAAACATTCACAGAGAAAGAGACCACAAACCACTACGCTCTCCTTAGTCCACGTCAGATGCGTCATTGTCTGATAGGTGGTAGTTTGAACCTTTGACTCGAATGTACTCAACCTGCCGTCCTTCGTCGGAATCCGAGGCGCCGCAGGAGCACAGCTGGTTTTCGAACAGCGCCTCGATCTCCTCCAGACGTCGGGCCTTAGTCTCTGGCAGGCAGCCATAGATGAAGACGAAACCCAGCAGTGCCAGGCTGGAGTAAAGGAAGAAAGCTCCTGAGAAGACAACAGAGAAGAGAACAGTCAGTGGAAGACAGAGGTCTCAATTTTTGCGGGCCTGACACTAAATCTCTAGTTATAATGACTTTCTCCTGTATGTTATTTTATTAACAGATTCATTTTGCAACAGTTGACCGGCCCCTTACTGACCAAACTAGACACTCAGTGGCCCCGAGGTCCTTAGAGTTTGAAGCCACCCACACTTCCAGGGAGCATTCCAACGTGGCACCATATTACCAAAACCCAACAAACCTTAAATATTATGCTCACGAGAGACTGAAACTATACAGAATGAGTGGTGCTGAAGGAATGACACCTTTCTGGAAATACAAAAAAGACTACAATAAGTGACTATAAAGCACTAATTGAATAGCTAGCAAAGGGGGGAGGACATTACTGAAGTTTAAGTTAAATCCAAAAGCTGTAAATCAAACTCAAGCACAGATAAATGGACTTCAAGGAGAATTTAGAAAACAACATGGAGATAAACCAAACATACAAAGTGTATTCTAGGTGAACTAAAGTGGAGCAGCAGGTGGACGTGATAGACAGTTGACACCGGGCTGCAAAACAAAATAACATACTTATAATGATGCACGGCAAAAAACATCCATATGCACATCATTAAGGAAGACACTGAAGGCAGCTCAATGCTAACTTTGGCTGACAAACTTTTTTAAAGACGGAGCTGGAGTTCGACGGCAACACGTAACTGCAAATACAGCAAAGCCCACAGGTCAGACAGCCCACAACCGCAGGATGAAGTCGTATCAAAATCTGTTCTGTTCTGGTCTCCAGAGGAGTAAATACTTACAAAGTCTGAGTGCTTGAGGGAAAAGCTGTCAGGTTTGTACCTGACTTTCCCACTGAGGTGAACAACAAACTCGGAGATTACAAAGACTTAAAGGACAGCCACCCACCAACACACCAACATGTCTGCTTTGTGTTTACCAGGCGCAAAAAAATGAAACAGCGACGGTTGACGGGGGCGGCGGGGGGACATCTAATTGAATGTTGAATGCCCACAAACTTGGGTGTGCATTGGAACATGGAAATGCTTCCAGGCGGCAAGTCACCACAGAATAAATGTGAAGTAGTAAGTAACATGCCCTGTCAAGGTGGCATTACATCAGGGTTAACAGGGGGATGGAAATAAACCCGCAGAGACCAAAATACGCCGAGAAACAAGTGCATGAACAGAAACAGGGGCAGAGGCTTAATGAGATTTCACAGCCTGTGATCTCCATTTTCTCCTTGTCAAAGCACAATGACATTTATAAGAGACTGAAAAGCCTCCGCGAAACACATTTCCATTTCAGTGACAACAACAATTTTTCTTTGACACTGTGTTTAATTGTCAGCGACTTTTTTTTTTCTTCTTCTTTTAAATAAACCAGATGAAAGAATTAACGGCTCAGAACGAACATTGACTCCGGATGCCTCCACCGTCACTCGTGATGGATCGATCGCCAGCTCTGTGAAAGGTCAGCTCCTTCCTGTCTGAGGAGAAACCTGCTGCTGGAGCCACGTTGGCAAGAAGGTGATGGGGACGGTTGGAGGGGGGGTGAAATACGGTGGGCATCAAAAACTCGCTGTACTGCATGTATGTAAAGAAAGAATGAGAAGATGCCGACTGCAATCACACACTTTTATCAGTTCTGTACCTTAAAGGGCGATTTTAATGCACATGCACAGGCTGACGCACATCAGCCATCGCCGCTGTGGGGTCTCCATCTTGACGACATGCCTCCCCTGCCTCACACGCTCCGAAATATATAATAACACTCCACAGTCTATCGATCTCCTGTGCTCCATTTCCCGAGCACAGCTGCGCGCAGAGAGTCTCCAATGATACAGGGAGGCAACAAGAGTGTTTCTGTGACACGGAATCAGGAGAATTATTTCACGCCGTGTTTTTTTCCTGAGCTGCAGCTTCATTTGTTTGTTTCACATCCTGACTAATTGATCCAGCTGCTTTTAAAAGTGTGACACAGGCTCCTCCCCTCTCACTCGCAGCAGTCAATAAAGAGACAGTAAACTGTGAACAAACAATGAGAAATGTATTCTCTTTCATTCACGAAAATCAAGAGAGTCGATTAGATTTCCTGACAGTTCATGCACGTCACAAACTGACCATAATAGGTGAGGTACTGAGCCAGGTGGAGGAAGGTGAGCGAGACCAGAATGTTGAAGGTCCAGTTGACTCCCGCTGCACACGCGTTCCCCGTGCTCCTCGCCCACAGCGGGTAGATTTCGGAGTTGATGGTCCATGGCATTGGACCCATTCCTGAGAGACACAGATAAGAGCTGAGGCCTGTTGGGTTTCATTATAAAACATTTGGAGACAAGCTAACACAGAAGAACAGATAGAGGTGGCCTTGAACAAAAACAGCTCAAACTAGTAAAAAAAAGGATGAAACCGGTTTATTTCTTCATCCTGTGTCACTCCATATCCAAACCATATCAAACATGTCTCTGTGACTTTATTTTCAAACCATTGAGTGAATATACCTTGGAGGGAGGATTATTAAAAACATCCAGCTAATCTTCTGTGAAAGACGGTTGAACCCTGAAGTTTTAGTCTCGGTTACCTGGTGCAAAAGCAGCGAGATAGAGCACCAGACCCAGTAAAACCAGCCAGGAGTAGGAGGTGGGACAGTAGTTGTAGGCCCAGTAAGTGTGATCTTTCATCAGGCTGACGTTAGAGCATCTGGAAGAGGGAGGTACAGTCGCAGGTTTTTCTTTTGTTAACCACTAGTTTCCAATTTCAGTTTTTGTTTCCATTGTAATCCTATGTCAGAAGCAAAACATTGCTGCCCCTCCTGCATCTTGAATGCATGCACTTTTTTCTTGCAGCATCCTGTGACTCACCTGCCCCACGCGGCTTGCTCAGTGGAGGCCTTATTGACAGGAACGCAGGAGGAGGCGAGGAGAGCCGAACTGTTCTCACGGTAACAGAAACCGCAAGCGGGGTCCAGCATGCACGGCTCACACAGCCTGCAGTCCAAGCAGACACAAATCACATTAGCTTTACATATGCAGTATATACTGTATATATGGACAAGAGAAATGGAAGGAACCAAAAACATACTAAGTGTCAGAGTAAAGTATCTGAATGCTGTTGTTTCATTTTCAATTCATTTTTTAATTGTTACAAATGAACCAAAAGAAAAGAACAAATTTAAATTCTAGTTTTGTTTTGTAATAATGAGGTGAAGTTTGATGTGGGGGGGATAAAAGCATAAAAGGACATTGTGAGGGCCACACCGTGACATTACGACTTGCCTCACAAATGAATGTATGTAGAATTCCACACACACAGGAAGTGATGAATCGAATTTAGAACCAAAAATAAGCGGTGTGTGAGTCACCTTCATTACAGTATATCTTTATCCTCTCATTTGTCTTTGTGCATCCAGTCTCATTCGTGAAGCAGTTAGTCCATGTGTCAGACAAACAAGAACACGTGTGTGCAACGTGTTTCTACAGCGTGTTGCCTCCCTGTGTGCAGATCAATTTGCTCAACTACATGAGAACAAACCATGTATTATTTAGTGGCACCTTTTATGACAAATATGACAAAACTGATGCAATACAATTCAAAATACAAACCATGCCAAGAGCAAATTTGTGCATGATATGACATTATTACATTTAATAAATATTGCATTTGATAAATGAATCCCAATTCCAGTTTATGTGTCTTTTTTCTAAAAAGATATACATGTTTACTACCTGTCGGTGCATTGGGTCCTCTGGCCCCGAGAATCCACACCTCGGTTAAAAGCCTCGGCTTTCAACTAGACAGCGCTTTCAAATTCAGCAAACAAATCTCAGCCGTCGTTAATTCAAGCTTCTTTCAACTAAGGCTCATGGCCAAGGTGAGGGCTTAACCATCCAGACACTGGACACAGGCTGGATTACTGTAATTCTCTGTATGTTGGTTTAGACCAGTCATCTCTCCAGCGACTCCAGCTGGAGAGATGAAATATATATATTATTTAACAGGGAAAAGAAGAAGAGAGACCACATTGACACCTGTGTAGCGCTCTCTCCACTGGCTTCCTATTTGTTTTAGGATGTTATTGTTGGTTTTTAAATGGTTCTTAATGGTTGAGCATCATCTTATGTTTCGGAACTTCAGAGGCTGCTTTAAGATGTGCCAAATTCCCGACTAAAAACCAGGGGCGACTGGGCTGTTTCTGTAGCTGTTCCTAAACTTTGGAATGGGTTACCCATGGAAATGAAATCTGAAATCTATTTCAAATCGCTTTTCTTCTCCTTGGCCTTCACTTCAGGATAAAAATAGTCAACAATAGTCAATAATATGTAGTTTTTACCATTTTACTATCCTACTATGTCACTATTTTACTGTTTTACTTCGATTGTTATTGATTTTATGTTGTATACCATTTCTGCCTTTAAATCTGTAAAGCATTTTGGTCAACCTTGGTTGTATTTTACTCTCTCATCAGAGTGGTACTGCATATATACAGTAAATCTTAAGAAGAAGGATACAAGAAACTGTGCAAATTCATTCAGCAACACCAGCGTTACACAATCAACTCCCATGTTTGTGTTTAGTTCAAACACTACATAGCTCAAACAGAGGTCTCAGACAAGTTGTTCCTCTTTCTTTTTGTTTTTTTGAACAACAAAGTGCGTTCCAACAGTGGCGGACATCACATTACCATCATGTGAGTAACACTTGCAGTCAGTCATGTCAGACAGTGCTCTACTAACCCCCCAAAGGGGCGTGTGAGTCTTTAGTACGAGGTACGGATGCGTAGAGAAAACAAGTTAACATAATTCAAGAGACTGTGTCATTTCAAACCCACTGCAGACATATATACGGCAATGAGACGTCGCATCCACGATGAGTGGACGAGGCCTGTGGTGGCCTGTGGTGGTCACTCCTGTGATAATGCTGTGGTCAGCCAGGAGTGTGAGTGTGAGTGTGTGTGTGTGTGTGTGTGTGTGTGGGCTCACATAGAGTAAAGTGAACTCGATGAGACCACGACAATGTGGTAAAAGCACTCATCTCTCCAAATTACCTCCGTGTTGGTGTTTGTGTGAGGTGGTGCGTCGTAGTGTGTGCGAGCCGGACAGTGAGTCCATTAGATGTTGTTTGTTGTTATGATGAAAGACCGTCGTTACACATGAGAGCCATCTCTTCCCATGTCTGTGTGTAAGTGAAGAGTAAATTGAGACATGGAGGCATCTGATATCTGGCTTGCACAGGGAGACACACACACACACACACACGCATACGCATACACACACACACACACACACACACACACAATCCGTGTGTCCTTTACTGGCTGTGGAGACAATAAAGCCAATCAGGGCTGATTTAGACCTAGTTTTTAGGTGATGATCAAACACATATAGAAGTTATAAATCAGTTGTAGGGCAGAGGAGATGGGATAAATGTTGTGTTTTGAAATTAGGATTAGGCCTTTTCTAATACACATATTCACAAATGTTATAAAAGTAGTCTATTGCCGCTTTTCCACTACATGGTCCAGGCACGATTCCATTAGCAATAGTACCTAGTACTAAAATCCTGAAAACTAAAAGCGTTAATCGCTAACATTTAGCACGTTAATGTCTAAAATCTCAACATTTAACAGAGGACTCTGGAGTATTTAGCAACAGCACTGCTGAAAGCCGCTGTATTTCAGTTCAGTCTGGAAACCGTGTAGAGTTTGACAGGACCATGTATTGGAAAAGTGGCATAGGTTTGGCACTGCTTTGACTAAATAAATAAAATATGATATAACATGTGTGAAAACAAACAAATATCCTTTACAGAAGGGATGCAGCTTCAAATCATGTTTATTTTCTTTTACTGTTTATGTGAATGTGGGTCAGTGGTAGAATCTGAAGGATGTGGAGCTTGATCCCTGGTACCATTAGTCTACATGCAGATGTGCCCCGGGCAAGACACTGAACACCAAGTTGGTTCCTGACAGCTGTGCCTGCAGCATGTTAATGGGAATGAAAGACGTGTGATAGAAAAAGCTATGCATATAGATTGAACTGAATCAATGTCTGAGTGGAGGGATGTGAAATGGCAAAACTGTCTAAAACAGCAAACAAGTGGTCATCAAGAATTGAAAAGTGCTACATATAAATACAGATTACTCTTTTATCTCTTCATTCACAGTGTATTTGTACATAATATCACAAAATGTACACATAAAATATTTAGGACTTGAATGAATACCCCAAAAGTGTGGAAGTGAATCCTCAGAAGATGTCTGAATGTTGAATTAATCAATATAAATCCCTGTGAATCTCTGCTTTTTTACTTTTGGTTGGCTCAAAGAAATATTGATTCTCACATCTACCTCCCCATAGCAACACAACAACACTATTAGGGAACTGTGCAACAGCCCGATTATTTGCCCTAAGGGTTTGTATTGAAAATGATAAGAGTGATAATAAATGGTCAGAGTTATTGAGCCGCTGTGGGTGCACTATGGCTCACTCACAGCCAGGGTTTGAACCATACAGAAGAGTGTGTGTGTGTGTGTGTGTGTGTGTGTGTGTGTACTCACTGGTACTTGGAGCAGGTAGAGTTGGCCATGGCAGGGTCTAATGGGTGAAAGGTGATGGGAGGACTGTGCTGTGCTGATATCAGGAAGCCTGTGGCCAACAGACTTAAACTCAAACATGTACCTGTAATAAAAAAATATTATGTAATGTTATAACAAAAACAACCACTGGGATTTGGACACGTTAGCTGTGGCCACTTGTGTGATGAGTGATGTACCTATGATGCTGCCCAAAGTGAGCTTCCTGCGTCCCACTCTCTCCACCAGCCACACCCCCAGCAGCGTAAACAGGAAGTTGGTGAGAGTGGTAATCCCGGCTAACCAGATAGCCAACCTGTCATCCCGCACTCCTGCCATCTGCAGGATGGTGGCGCTGTAGTACCTGAGGGACACAAAACAAAGGAATAATTGTGACATTAACAACAGAATACACACAAACCACTTTATTTTGTAAATCAAAATGATTCAGTTTGAATGATTTATTGGTTATATGGAAGAAAACCAAACTATATTCACATTTAGGAAGCTCGAAAATCAGAGAAGTTGGTTTAATTACTAAAAAAAACTGACTCAAATGTCAATAAAAATGCAAAATAACACAAAACACTGTATATAAACAAGTGCAATCATTAGTCAACCCAACAGGCAAACCACAGTGAATGGTCTTAAGAGCCAATCACTCATCCACCAATCACACCAGGCCTTCAGGTAGAAATCTGATATAAATAGTTTCTCACCAGCCACTTTCACTAGCCCGCACCCCCCACATGTTCTCATACAGTATAATTGCACTCAGTAGAACCTGGGCACCATGTTGCTTCACGAAGACTGATTATCCACAATCATCAACAACAAGGCGCTAAACAGAATGCGGTCAACATTACAGACACCTGCATGTGGTCCACTTTTCCACTCCAATTATGATATCATGTCAACAACAAGAAGAAAAACATGGACGAGGGTCCATGATGGCAACACTGCATTGACTTCCATTCATGTGGACAGCCTTAAAGGAATACTTCACAGATTTTGGATTTAGCTTTGTATCACTAGAACAGGCGTAGTGTTTTTGAAAATGGTTTCCCCTGAGTTGAGTTAGGTGCCCACCAGTGACAATTGGTCCTGTTAGTGTAAATGTTTACAAAGATGGCGGACACTGTTTACATTCTGGGAATAAGGTCCCGTCCCCCTATGAGTGGGTCTAAAAAGTGCAGAATTAGTGTTGCAGTTTCAAGCCTCGGACCAAGTGTCACTGGTGGGCACGTAACAAAAAAGAATGAAGACATTTCTCAACTCAGGGGAAAATGAGGTTGGGAAGCACAATTTTTATTCTAATAATAGAAAGCTAAATGCAAATCGGTGAAGTACTCCTTTAACAAAGCGTTATCACTAACCTAAACCATAACCTAACCACGATTCAAATCTTAGCCCTAAACTTACCCAGATCTCATAAATGGGTTCATGCCTTGGTAGGGATCAGGTTTTTGTCTCCGTAATAAAACTATTGGTTTATGCCAGAAAAGGTCCTAAAGAGGTAAATGTACATATTTAAATGTGGGGTTTATTGATACATGGTTATTTAATCTTCACTATAGAATACGCAGGTAAGAGATTTCACATAGTGAAGATTAACCTCTGTAATTGCACTAATGCACAAGTACAATTAGAAACCCAACAAATAAAACCAGTGCACAGATGCTAAAGGTAACAAAATAAATATTTGTAGTATAAGTCACTTGACGCCTCTTTTATACACTTGACATATGATTGAAGTGTGCAGGTGCATCATGAGTCAGTGAGATGGAGTTGTAAGAAGAGAAGAGTGCTGCTTTTTTAAGGTCAGTGTTTCAATGTTGTGTTTGAATATTTTGCAAAACTGTGATATCGATGCCATTTGAGTGAGCCCAATGGAGTTGTGCTCAGTGTTTTGCAAATTTCAAGTCACATTCTTGATGCATGAGGTTCAGGTTTTCAGAGCTGTGTGCTTTATTCAAAGTGTGTGTGTGTGTGTATAGAATGGGGTAAAACTACAAAACTACAATATAAAAATCTCCACAGAGGCAAACAAAAAAAACATAATTTGTTTCTGTGTGTGTCTCGACAGGCAACTCTGAAATTACCATTCTGCTCGCCGTCGCTTCAAAAGCATCGTTATCTGTCCCTCGCTCTTTCCCGAAACAAAGACATTTGATTGATTTGCAAAATACTTTTCGAGCTTTCTTCACTTTCAGCCAGAAAAAAGAAGAGTAGGATGCAGATAAGATAGAGTACATGCACAGTATATTTGCAGGAATATTCCAGCAAAAACAAGTGTTAAATGGACACAGACATAGACTCACATGGACACACACTTACAGGCAATTAGTTGATTTCAGAGCAACAGCAAAAGTAAAAACGCAATTTCTGCTGTCACAACTGCAGCCTGCTGTGGTCCCTGTGGGTTCAGGACACACATATACACACACACACACAGACACACACTGCTCTGACTAAAAAAAAAACACAGTGTATAACAGCCTCCAAAAAACAACTGCATGTGATGTGTGTTAAATGTTAAAAGAATCACTTTTAAAACACTTTTCAGACTTTCACAGTTCCTAACGAAAGCTCAGAGGGTGAAGTGGCTCCTGCCTGAAGTCTGATGACTGTGATTATCCATCCTCCACATCTCAGTGTGTACAACCAGCCCTCCTGTGTGAACCGTTGTTATTTCAGATGCAAGTACACGTGGTAATAGAGAACAGACAGGAGAAGGCAACACATCGAGAAAAACGTTATGCATCACCTGTTTAATCTCTCATTGTGTTGCTTCCTCATGCTGCCGAGCACACCTGCATCTCAGCTTTGATGCTCATCTCCCAAGGGGGGTAACAAAAAAATGGTTGGGAGACAAAACGAAGCATCGCTACAGGAGATCAATACACAGTGAATCACTGAAGCTCTATAGTGCCATGAGATAAGAGTGCATGATTTTAATGGTCACACATACACACATGTTGTGAATGTTGTGGTAAAGAAAGTAGTTGGTGTTACTTTGGTGGTTCATTAAAATTTGTGTCAAGTCTTTCAGAGAGTCTGTCCTTTGTTTGGGTTTTTGAACTGATGGACACATTAATGTGATTTTTTAATAAGTCAGCTCCAGTGGAATTAGTTTGACTGACAGCATGACAGTGTGCATTTTACTCAGGAAATGTGTTTCTCAGTGAAGTGTTGTTGTTTTTTGTTTTTTGGTTTTTGTTCCAGGTCCATTTTTTTAAACAGTTTTAAACTGTTTAAAGTGACATCTCTCAGTCTGGGCAATATAAATGGGACATTTAAAGCAAAATGTGTATTGGTGATGAGCTTCTATCTCTCTCTCTCTGTTACAACTGTACATATGTTATTGAAGGCAGCCATTTACAGTAAAGAATATGCATTCGGTCTTGGTTTTGCCATCATTTCACAAAGAACCAAAGGTTGTAAGAGCATGATATTCCAGTGTAAAGAAAAAAAACCCATCTTTCTTGTCAGATTATGTGATCATTGTCATTTGGATTGGAATGATGGGACTGAAAGTTGGTCTTACATATTCACCGATTTGCATTTAGCTTTGTATTACTAGAATAGGTGTAGTAGTTAAAAAAAAGAATAAAGATATTTCTCGGCTCAGGGGAAACTGAGGTTGGGAAGCACAGTTTTTCAAAAATACTACCTCTATTCCACTAATACAAAGCGAAATGCAAATCAGTGAGGTTTTTCTTTAATAAACTGACACTGGGTTTAACTCATATAACATATAGTAGGAAATAGTAGGACAAACACAGGTTTTACCAGTAAGATTAATTAGAGTTCCACTGCAGGTTTAAGACAGCCAAGGTCATGCTGTTGTTCAAGTGTTAGGTCACACTAAATGCTTGACACTTCAACCTGTAGAAGCTGCTTTTTTCTAAGAAAAAACATTTTAAAACTGCATACATGTTTCCTGTATTTGCTATAAGTGTTACAATCAAGTGGCTGATAAATAATTATGTATGTATGGTCATTATAGCATTGCATTTTTAATTCACAATCTTTTAATTGCACACAAACAGCAAAAAAAATAAATAAATATATATATACATATATATGTATATCTGTAATCAACGCGTTACACACAGGCACACCCGGATGCATACACCCACCCACCCACTGTGTTTTACATAAGGAGCCCTGCAGAGCAGAGGGAAGGTGTGATCTGTCCCTGACCCTGGTCTGAAAATGGAAACATGGATCCACACGTCTGTCACGCTTCGATTCCAAACCTCTCCCGCAGCACATTGAATAGGGGACAGTGACAACGCAGAGGGCGATAAAGACAGAATACAAATACAGCAGCGAGATAATGATTGTAGTGAGTAATTTGACGAGGAGAGTGTAGACATAGTATGCACACTTTAGATAGATATTGTGCATCCATTTTTATACTCCCATAACATGTCTTCACCCTGTTGTCAAAAAGAATCAAAATGTGGCCTGTGAATGAATACATGCCAGAAAGCTGATTGATACTGTATATATATGTTGATAAAGTATAACATTTTACAATCTCCCACCACTGTTCTTTGCCCATTTCCTATAAGGGGTGGTGTGAGGATGCCACTGACTCCTGATTTACACTGATAAAAGACTCTCTCAGAGGCTCTAAGGAGAGCAAACATGGTCAAAACAAGGTCTTAAACGGCCACAAAGAGGCTTTGTATGTTTCAACCAATTCATCATGTCAATTTTAAATTTCCACAGTCAAATAATATGGGCTTTCCCCTCCATCTGGCGATATGTCACTATAAAAAAGTTCAAATTTGAAATATAACATTTATTGTACAAAACTATTTAACCTGCACTTTGTCTTTTATATGTATATATATATATATATATATATATATATATATATAGATATATCTATATATCTAGATATATTTGCCAAACAAATTGGCAAACAAACTGATTATCCGTATACCAGTTAATGAATGTTCTGCCAATTGTTTCGCCTCTACCTACTTGAACAAATAGGTCTTGAGAGGCTGATGAAATAGCTTCTTGTTGGTTTGCTCTGTTACCTCAAAGGTCAAAAGCATCAAAACAGTTTTAAGCTCCTAAACAAGACTAATGTACATGTCAAAGTTTAACTGCGTATGGGTCTACAAGTTCAGTACACTCATTTTTGCCAATCTTGTTATGGATGTTGCCATTAAATCAGAGGAAGTTTAATGATTTTAACACCCCCACCTGCAGTTTATCTCTTTTACATAGTGCTTACCAAAATAAACATAAACAAACAAACCTCAAGCACTGTATTTTCGCAAGTGTGTACTCTAAGGTCCCTAGCATTCTGTAGTTCATTAGTCTGCCCGATCTGACCCGTTTCCTGTTTTTGACCTCTGGATTCTCGCCTGTTGTTTTTGGATTTGTTTGTTTGTCTAATTGGACTCTGATATTTAGACCCTGTTCGTTTCACTGACCTAGTAAACTGAACGCTCATTTAAACTGATATTCTGCCTCTGTCGTCTTTTTAGGTTCTTCTCGGCCACTTTGTGTCACAGGTATATGAAAACCTTCTCGCTGTACTAATTTTCCATCCATATAAATGAATGCATTACTACCATAAAGCTTGTAAATTTGACTCCACACGACTCTCTTTGTCAGCATAGCAATATTTAGAATTTTTTTGCCGCACAGTGACTTTTTCACTCTTTGCACAGAAAGTGATTCAAGTTGTGTCAAGACTGATGGAGCCAAGGAGGAAGCACAACAGGAACAGAGTGCTACCAAAGTGAGATGGCTGCAGCAGGTTTGAGTATGGCCGAAAAATGTCAAAGAAAAAACATTTCAGAGGTGGATATTACTGCTAAGAAACAGAACACTCAACAGTTAGATAGGACCAAAATTCCAGCAAATTATATAGAGGCACCGATTTGGCAATTACCTCAGAATTCCTCAAGGGGCAACAGAAATCACACACTGGAGCTTTCAAAAGTGTAATATTGTATGACAAATTGTAGCTTGCTTTGTAGCAGTGCAGGTAGTGACTCACTGAATCGTGTTTTCCCCTCTGGTTTTACAGTAGCTTTCAACCCTCGCAGCTGAAACAGTTTAGGACGACAAACACGTAAACACCTCCCGCACACAAGGTCCATTGAAATTCAACAAAAGCAAAGGTGCCTGTCTATCAAAAGGTCAAAATGCTGCGGCAGTAGCTAATGATGAGGACCTGAATATGAGCATTAAAGGAACTATAGAGGTTTCCCTCAGCTAGAGCCACAATTGACAGAGCACTGATCTAATTCTGAAACTTAATGGTATGGATTCAGAGGGAGCTGAATCGACTATGAGGCAACAGTGAAAGAGAAGGTGTGTGTGTGAGTGTTAGCGGGTAACTAGTGAGTGAGTGGGTGCAAAAGAACGAGTGACTGGGTGAGTAAGGGAGTAAGTGATGAGGTGTGAGAGCAGAGAAACAGAAGGAGGCAGAGAGAGCAAGGAAGGAAGTGAGAAAAGGACTGAAGGGCAGGAGTGAGGATAAACGATGGAGAAAGTCGACAAGGAGGGACGTGTGTGAAGAAAAGAAGGAAAAGGACAGAGATGCAGGGACAGACTGAGACAAAGAGAGGAAGCGTGAGTGAATGAGGGGGAGAGAGAGAGAGAGCGATGGAGATTATCTTGGGAACTGGCCTATTTTTCAAATGAATGCATGCGAACACCACGGCTCCGTCACATTCATGCTCTGGAACAAAAATACAGATACAACCACAGATCAGATGATCTGATTCTCACACTCGCTCACACACACACAAAGCATCAAGTGTGACATTTGCACATGTCTAACACCTGCAAATATACCGTAAACACATTTCTGCCTGGGTTACCCCAAAAATGAAGTATATATATAGATATATATCTATATATATACTTCATTTTTATATGTATATATATATATATATATATATCACAGATCACACCACCCATCAGTATATTTAGAGTGTGACTAGATCACAGCATGAACGGTCTGACTGACAGTGTTTGTGTTATTGCCTCTGCTCCTTAATGACAATATGTCAATAAATTCTATATTTACATGTGATGAAATTCCCACTTGTCACTATTGACCAGCATTAGTGTGATGATGAAAATCTCAAATAAAAATAAAAAGCTGTCGCATCACATTAGCTGAACCATCCATTTTTCCATATTTAGAGAGTACAAACTGGGCATTTTTAGCTTACGAGGACATGGGAGCTGCTGTGCAATTGCATGTAGTTTGCATGTTTTCCTCATGTGTGCCTGGGCTTTCTCCAGGTGCTCCAGTTTCCTCCCACAGTCCAAAGAGATGCAGAGTTCGGGATTAGGAAAATTGGACACTCTAAATTGACCATGGGTGTGAAAGTGACAGTGAAAGGTTTTCAGTCTCTATGAGGCCCTGTGATGGACTGGCGAGCTGTCCAGGCTGTACCCCGCCTTTCGCTCTATGTCAGCTGAGATTGGCACAGCAACCCTCATGTGGAGGATAAAGCAGTAGAAGACAGATGGATGGATGGATATACACTGCCTGGCCAAAAAAAAAGTTGCCACCTTGGGGTCCTCTGCTCTGGATTTTCACAGCAGCCATTATAATAATGTCTGTCATTGGACCACACTGAACCGAGCAACTTCAATTAAGTTTTGAATGCCCCGGCAACAGGTGAACATAAAAAAAAACCACACAACTCTGGAAAATAACCCTTTGTATGTGTCATTAATGGCATCTAGCTGTGAGGAATGTGTGTGTATGTGTGTGTGTACATATGACTAGAGGGAAAATTAGAATATTTCTCATTAGAGACTCCACTGGAAACAGTGGGGGAGGTTGGCATGATTAAGCTGCTTAAGAACTTTTCAAAACATACAATCGCGCACAAATGCGTACACACACACAGACACAGACACAGACACACACACACACACACAAGTCCGTACTTCTGCTTTGGATTAGCTATTATTTCTCTAAAAGCACGCACGTGCACACACAACACTAAGGTCTCTGCCAGCTCCTCGTGGGCCTGGCAGCAGAATGACCATGTAAAACTGCCGTTTTGTGACATTTCCAACATGACATTTGTCTGTGGGACCATCTGCGAGGGCCAACTGGCCTGTGTCAACAACAAAATGCTCAATAGCCTACTGACAACATCATATCATATCATATCATATCTAAACAGATTTAATCACTATGTCTCTGCAAATATAATTAATTAAGTTATAACAGTTTAGAATGATTTAAATCAGGTGTTTACAGCTTTATCACAATGAATTACCCTGACGGTAGGACTGTGCTACAAAAGGATCAATAAAAGTATCAGTATCAGAAGCAGAATATTGTGATGTGTTACTAAATCAATATGGCAGCAAATGCTATGATGGTAGTCTTGAGATATAAACATCACCTAAGATGACGGCTTTATATAGTCCTTTGCCTTTGCTGTATATGGATAAAGAAGCTATTGTAGTAAACTCTGTACCCATGCACTGCATTATGTCATATTCTGTGGCTTCTTTATCATATCATAAGCTCTACCTGATGTATCTGTTTGATGAGATATAACATTAGCCATAACGGTTTATTATTAGCATTTTTACTTACTAATGACGGTAATTATGCTCGGTAGTCACTTATTGTGCTAGGTGAGAAAATATGACCACAACTGACATTAATTTTTTTTTATTATCTTCTGCTGTCTGTGCGACTGTCATTTTGACCTGCAATCTACTTGTACTGGGACTGATCTGCTTCTGCTTGACTTCATGAGAAGCCTGTGGACCCCAGGTCACGAAGCTTTAACAAACTGCTTGTCACAAAATGGCCAAAAAGCAACAACAACAGAATGAAATAACAAAATGTTTGCCTCTATATTTCTCTGTATTACTTCTGCCTCCTCAACACCCTCTGCTCCTCATCAGCATCAACAACGTCATCTCTCCATCCTCCCCATTATCTTACGGTCTGATGAACCGTGCTGAAAACACAACACACTGACCTTTACATCCTAGATCATGTGGAAAAAAAAACAGACTAAAATGATCCAGTTGCTCATTCAAGGGATGTTATCTAAATTGACCCACTGCTGAACCACACTCCTCTGCATTTATGACTGAAAACCGAGAGGAAAGCAAGAAAAGCGAGCAGCGCCAAAGAGAAATGTATCCATCTACTGAATTAATTAGTCTATCTATGTAGAATAAAGTACACACTCATCCACACCTGATATGTTTTTGGTTCCTTAAGGATGAGTTATTCACAGACACATCTCATCATCACATAGGCTCATATGTGTGTGAGACGGAGTGAGAGGGAGGGCACAGGGCAGGGAGGTCTTTCACATAACAAGCAGAGAGACAGACAGAAAGAGTCTGACATATGAGTTCAAATCAGCCTGCTCTAACAAAATGTACTGTACATGCATACCTGTCAGAAGATAAGTATATATGCGTCTGCGTGGTTAAACAAAGCCCTTTGATATGTGTGACTGTTTCTGCAGCTTTTAATCACAGATCATAAAAAGTCAACCATGCTGCGCCGGTGGCTCTCTATTCATTGTTAGAGGGACAAAGCGCGATGCGCATTTTCATGATTAATTGTTGCCTTGTAGACGGAACTGCTGAAGACGGAAGAATCATTTGGTTTGATTTAATTACGTAATTACCCTGTAATGATTGAGACTGACTTTGTTGTCTGAGAATGGCAATGTTGTGTAGATGTGACGAGACAAAGTCCAAATTCTGAATTGTTCCATGCATATATACATGTACAATAATGTGAAAGATGCTTGCTGTAATACTGAAGTATTCAAGTCACTGTAATTAAAACATTAAAATAAAATATATAAGCATTATATAAGGGGAGAAACTGATGTATATAGAGTGCATTATACATGAGTTTACACTGTGGTTGTATGTTAAAATATGTTTTTTTTGTAGTTTGTTAAATGTTAAAGATATCACATTAGAACAGAGCTAATCCAAGGTTACGTACCCATGATTTAACAACTTATTTGTATTTGATAAACAAAAAAGAATGAGATTAAAAAAAAAAGTAGATAGGGTGTATCTATATCTATACACTGTATAGATATTTTACTACTTTAATAGTGTATATATTCTTTGAAATACTGTATCAATATATTGTTAATTCACTTATTTATTCTATTTTTCTGGGGAAAATTGCAATATATTACCTTGCAGATGCTATCTTAATATATCACAATATATTAAATCATCACCCCTGTATCATGACATGTATCTTATCACCAGATTTTTGCCAACACACAGCCCACAGTCTTCTCAGCTAATCTCACTACAGTCGATGCTGGCTACGATCGTGAATATTTAGCTGTTGTGTGTCTTTCTGGAATAAATCACTGCTGAAACAAGAGTTTAGATGAAACTCATCCGAACTTGTCTGCATAAATGCATGTGATTAGATCGCACAGTGCCACCACAGAGTAAACTCATTTGCATGTAAGTGTATGATCTGGACATGGATCGAGTGAAATTTGAAAGAAAGTTCAGCCTGTGATTGCAGCCGAGTTTAGAATCCTTAAAAACCTCTGCACCTCCCTGTTCACTATGACTGTATGACATGTAAGAATAACATGATCATCTTCAGCTGATGACACATAGGCAGAATATTGAGTGTTTCCTGCACCTCTACAACAGAATACATCACCGCTGAGACACTGCTAAGGCTTTTCTAAGCAAGAAACCAGTATTATACACACTGCTGCAGATGCAGGATTGTTAAAACTGCCATTTTCTTTGGCCTGTGCCCGTCTGTTTGTTTGTGAGCATGAAGCAAAAGGAAACAGCTGAAACATTCTGAGGATGTGGGTTAATAGGGGTGCCAGCCCTCCTCTCCCACTGGTCCTGTATTAAGAAGAACCACAGACTGAAAATGTTTAAATGAACGGGGTAAATATTACACAGTTAGTGGGTAACCTGTATCACTGTCAGTAAAAATGTAGATTTAAAATGTTCGACATTGTCTTAAGTTGCTGAGAGGTGATGTACTTCCTGTTCAGATCACAGACATCTTTGGCCATACCACAGACTCTCGTTATGAAGTGTACATGTGCACAGTTTGCTCCTCAGTACAAGAGAAAGGAGCTCAAGGACAAACAACATTTGTGCTTCAAGTCACACAAAATGATGTGAAGAGAACAGAAAGAAGACAGAGAAAGAAAATTCAGTTAAGTTGCTAAAAACAACACAGTTTGAGACTGCAGGAAGAAAAGCTACAAGTGAAAGAACTTAACTCCGACCAGCTGGACATCAAACATCTGCTTTTAATGTTTTTAAATGTGAGGTCTTGCTTTTATCATTGTCATACTGTATATCAGTCATTCCCAGAAATTGGGACCCACAGATGGGTCGGGGGAAAAACTTTTTGGGATCATACTTTATTTTTTAACCAAATTAATTTGCTTACTTGAGACGTATTAAATAACACATATACTTTGATTCTGACACTTCTTTAATTCTTTGATCTGTGGGCGACTGTGGTGGGTATACTACATACCCACCATCGGTTATGCCCTAAATTAAATAATTTGAATTCGGTGGTGCTGTGGAAACAGAAACTGAGCTGCCATGATGGAGGATTGCACTTCTCTAGTTCACATTCGTGAGTGTAACCTCATGGAGCCCCGAAAAAGAAGACGATTGGTGATTGGTTGGTATCATCTGTCATGTCTCTGGGCCACAGCGCTGATAAAATGTATGGTTTTATAATCAGCTAATCTCACACAGTGACCATCAGAGGCCAGTGTTAGTGAACGGAACAAAGAACAGAATGATGAAAGACCCCTGGATTCTCAGCACTCCCAGGAAAGTGGAGTGACTCATTGCTCCACCACTCTATTTTACAGCCGCTCTGTCACAATTCCCTGCCTGACAGTCCACGGGCCACTTCAAAGCTCCTCTTTCCTCCACTGCACCTGAGGTCCAAATGAAACAACATGGCCACCAAACAGGAACAGATTTAAAAAGTTCTTTTGATGATTTTACTTTAAAAAAGAAAAGTTACACACTTAAGATTCATTAGAGAATGAATTAAGTTTTTAATACTCTTACATCTTGACTATGGCCCAGCAGTCTGGTCGAACGTTACACTGGACAAGTTTAAGAAACTGCAGATTGTACAAAACATGTTGTACTAAAGTCTGTCTCAGTTATCTGTTAAAAACAGATTATTGTACTAAATGCTTTTCTTCAGCAGAAATGATCATAATCATTCATTTTATTACAAAGACACACATCCCAAAAGCAACAACAATTTCAACCGATGCATGAACATACTGTATGTATGCATGAATGACTCCTCTGACGTTTCACTTTTACACAAACAACTGTCAAATGTTGTTAAAACTTTATCTTGTGGGTAAACTTGTCTTGAGGAGTTTTACCCTGAGGCCATACTGATTCTTTAACCATGCATTTGTTTCTTCTTCTTTTATTAAAGTGAACATACAGGACACTATTGTAAAAAAAAATAAATCCAATTTTATATCATAAATTAAACTGGGCTTTTATTCTTTGTCCTTTACTCTATCATGCCTGCACAATATCTAGAGCCCCTTCATATTTCGCTGCATGATTTACTCTGAATCTCTGTGACAAATAAAAATCATTAAAACCCTGAACCCTTGTGGCAGAGACGTTTCTGAAACATGCATTACAGTAATGTTGCATCACGGTTTGTATCATCGGGAGCTTGTGTGTGCTTCTTGTCTCGCCTTATTGCTTTCACTTATTGTTGTTACTTATGTGTGTGGAGATATACATTTGTAAGGAAAATATATTGTGTAAGCATGAGTGCAAATAAGCACATCTGTGGAGAGATATACCATAATTGCAATTGTTTTTGAGGAAAATAATAGCTGTTGCTATACAGAATATAATGGTAAATTCTAATTAAGTTAACTTTATATCAGGAATTCACTCAATTACCTCCACATATAGGTGAAAGACTGGTAACTGCGGCAGCAGTGATCTTCCTGAGTGAGTCTGCTCTTTACAAGGCTGATCCAGTGCTGATTTGTTAACTAAATCAATCGTTGTGTGCCTATGTCACAGTGCTGGTTGTTTAATGACACACCGGGTGATCCTTCACTCTTATTACACTGTAGGTTTATTAAAACCTTAATCTGGATGCTCACTGATAGGAGTTGCTCACTGTGCTACTGTGGACCGCAATGCTCAGTCAGAGCATATTTTACTCTGAGGAAAAATCTGTGACGACCATCAGTCTGTTCCTGTCAAGTTCCCAACTCGAGAGAGTGGACCGTTGGAGTGACCGAGAATGTGTGCTTTTGTTGATTGGTTTGGATTTTTTATTTTTTTTTGCTCCAGTCTGCCTGCTACTCTCCCTGCCCTTTTCTTTCCACTACTGTGCTGGTGGTTTTAATCAGACAGAACAGCTGGGGACATGGTGATGAGAGCTTGTCTCTAAGCCTGGCTGATTTACTGGCTTCCCAGACCTTTTTTACATCTCCCCGGCTAATAAGGCCGGACTGGCAGCTTCGCAAGAGAACACAAAGACAGGTAGTAGACAGACAGCTGGGAAAATATACAGAGATACGAGGAAAAAACAGACACTGAAACACACTATATGGATAGATACAGTAAGTGGGCCAAACGACAGATAGGCAAGCTATTAATTTAATTTTCATGTGCTGCCTACAAATGGCTTTATGGCATTCACAGCCTGGGATATTATACTTTTGCTAAAGCTGAGTTGTAACGTGTTTACTGATCTTTCCAGCAATTGCAGAAGGTAGAAGTTATCCATGGAATTATTACCTTGTGTAATCTATTTCCCTTGTAAATCATATTGTTTCCCTGTTGTTTTTAACAGTCTATATGAATAAATCTGACTTGAAATTATTGGACTATAATTTAAAGCTAACTTTTGTTTATTTATTATTATTCTGCCCCTGTTTGGTCGTCATGAACAGACACAATATAACATTATTTGTATGCTGTGTCCTTCATCTGAAAATGGGCTCAAGCAATACTATCAGACCTGACTGTATACAGCAGCAGAGAAGAGGCAGGCGGGGGCAAGAAGCATTTATCCACTGTCAAAATGCTTTTGACATAAAACAAATCACTTCCTGTGCACAGTATCGCAAGATCTAAACATCGCTATGCAGAGAAACACTGCTGACAATATGAACTTGACAATGTTTCAATGTGACACAAGTCAGCTTTTTTTTCAGGTGTTTTGCTTAATTTCATGCAGAATATTTACCTTTTCTGTTACTGTCTTTGCATTTTGGCAGAGCATTTTTATCCTCATCCATTTTCATTTGCTAGTTCTGGAGTTGAATTTATGCTGCTGTCAGTATTTTCATCCACTCCACATTAGACAAGATGGTTTTAAATGAAGTGACTATAGGTTATTCACAGCAGTGACATCCTGGATGACTGAATACTACAAAAACAAAATACTAAACTTAACACTTGGAGAGAGTGCACCCTGGATGTGTATAATTCATTTCCATGGTCAATTTTCACAGGTGTTTTCATTTGTCTCCAATGAGATGTAAAACTAAATTCAGTAAATTTGTGGTACATTCGTCATACTCAATTTGTACTGGAGCTTTGAGAAAAATCAGTTATGACTTAGTTTGAGGTTATGTTTATTTAATATTTAAAATCATTTATGATATCTCAAAACTGTGGAGGACTTTGGTGACCTCGTGTACCTGCACACCTTCAACCTGACAGGAAATAAAATTAGCCAAAGTAAGTTTGTGCAGTATCATTGACAAGGAATTGTTATTCTGTTACTATCTGGCATGTGCTAAAATCAGTCCAATAACACCAAGCAAACTGCAACTCACTCAAACTGAGAAACTGCTGTCAGAAAATTGACTGTGGGCAGGAGGGGGCCTTAAATGTCAAATTTGAATGAAGTCATTATCATCCAAGGAAGACTGTGTGGGAACAACATCTTTATCCAAGTGATGTTACTAGTCAGTGTTAGTGGGTCTTGGTACATTTCCATGTACATTTACACTGTACTGTTCAATTGGACTACTATCCTTTTTCCAGTATACAAGCTCAAGTGGGGGATTGATATCTTGACTGAAGTGTGCCAGCCTCCACTATGGTTTCCAGTTTAGCTTCCAGATAGCTGTTAGCATGTTTAACAATGAACCAATCAATGAACTTTAAAATATTGAATTCTTTAAGTTGAAAGAGAATGAAACCGGTCTCCTCGTCAGTACAAAAAATGTACTAGTCTGAATTCCGTCAAATTGTTCTAAACTGTGTTTGAATAACGAATTCCCCTCCTCGCCTGAGGCGGCGCTGTATCAAGAATTACTGAAGGAGAAGACAATACAAACAATGAACAAGAACACTCATGTTTCACTCAATGCACACACACATAAGAGTAAAACATGGAGCTCAAATCCTATTGGTCTTGTTTTTTGTTTTTTTTTAGTTTTACGTGAACATACGATACATATACGCTGCAAAAATAATCACAAACACATATGGACTGCTAACAGAGATAAACTAGTAGGCAGTAGACTTTGCAGAAATAGTGGAGGATACAGACAGAGAGAGAGAGAGGTGGAGAGAGACAAAGATGGTTTGTCCTCTGTGCTGTTGACACAGAAGATGATGATAAATATACTGTGCGACAGTCAACTGCCAGACAATCTTTGTGACAAATAAAAAGATTGGTAACATTTCCAGAGAGTCACGTCTGCCAAACCACAGCTAAACACATATGCAAACAGCTGTACCTTGAGCCTCACACATTAACCCATGTGAGCAAAGCATGTGTTAAACACACACATCACACAGGTGCACATGCGCAGACACACTACAGTCCGTAGTGCCAAATTAAATCCCACATTCATGTGTGTCATGCGCACACACACACACACTTATCCTATTACTCTCACCTACGATGGTTGCTAAGCAACAGCACATATCCACAGATTGTTTACAGAGCCTGGAATATCGTTCATCTGAGAGGGTAGGTGAGACAGAGACAGATGACACAATCTCCTCAGATTGAAAGATGGAAAAGAATAAAACTGGAAGTGGACAGTAATGCAATGAGGCCCCTGCTCCCTGGTGTATGTTGTCTTACGGAGGATGAAAGAGAGGTTTTGTGATTTAATACTGTGCTGCCAAACCAAATACAGCTGTCTAGATCCCCTTTGTGTTGAATGTGAAGGCAGGTGTCATGCAGATTCAGTGTCAAGTCATTAATTGGATTTGACCTGAAGGGGAAACGGAGAAAATAAATCACTTGAACTCTTGTTTTCAACGACAACATAACCTCACAACAAGAGAGGCTTTGACCCACAGATTCAGGGAAAATGTCAAGGTCACCCTAAACTCATCACAGACTCATCACATAGGAAAATGACGTCCACAAGACTCTTTGTGTTTCTCAGTATCGCAGGGTTTTTATTTTCATGTCTTTAACTTCCTGTTAGTTTTATGTCACGACTGATGGAGGGAAGGCATCAGTATAACAGCTACGGTAGTAAAGCAAGCCAGTGTGACGCCAACATACTTTACGCCAAGGAATTAACTATGGTGACTGATGTATCTCACTACAGTGAGATTACCTCTTCCTCTTTTTTAATTATAGGGTTAATTATACCCTTACTGCACATTACAGCTGCACATAGTATGTAAATGATAGTTTGTAGCCTTGACTGCTGTGCAGTAGAATGTATCGTATTCAATGAATACAACAATGCATTATTACAAGTAATAATGAATATTAAACAATTAAATGTTCATAGTACTCAACATACAAATTAAGATTATATGTCTTAGAATATAATAGTTCAGGACAAGGCAGAAGATTGAATTATAAATGTTAAGTACGATTACGGAAATAATGCACATTGTGCTTGTAATTGATCATGTGTAATTAATTAAATGAACATTTTCAACACAGCTACTAGATTAACGGAAACTATAAAACCTTGAAAGGATTTAGTATTAGATCGCGACTCCTTGAATCCAAAACAACCATGTGCATAGTTTGACATGGATCACTTTGATGTATTGGGAGTTTAAATCAGAGCAGGTAGTTTTGACTCACATGATAATGTTGATTCCTGAAAGCTGCTGGAACATTTGCAGACCACAGCCAACCAAGAGAGCTCGGCGAGTCGGGGGGTAGGTCAGCATCCGCCAGATCACGGGGCCATCTGGAGAAACGAGCAGAGGCACAGCAGCAGAAATTGATTTCAAACTCAGCACGACTTCACAGCGAAACACACACTGGGTTCTTTTTAATAGTTAATTCAAAAGCATACCATTAGAAGAGAGTGGCCACAGGTGTATTCAGTCCCACATAACTGCCTTTTCCTTCTGCAAAGCTAGTTTTGCATTCATGCAACAGTACTGCAGTGCTTTTAAACATAAACAAACATTTGTAAGTTTCTTTGTCAGCGTTAGTAAAGTGAGGCGGCTGCAAACAGGCTGGACTATGAGTGAAAACACAAAGAAGCACCCATGAAAAGTTTCAGAAGTGAACTCTACAGCTCAGAAAATCTGGAAAGAAATGCTTCTTGCCTCGTCCACTCCACACAAACACTACCTCAGTCAGCTCTGGCTGTTTCGCTTGACAGAGCGTGTCTTCAGATGAAGGACACAGCATCGAATGTCCACCAAAAGTTAACTACTGCAGCTTTGCTGATCAACAGATACATTGACTCGTTCCTACAATCATAATATGCTAATTAATTGGGCTGTATAATGACTGTCACCGACGTTTCCTTATTGTAAGTTACAGTGATGCTGTTCTGTTGCTTCTGTGGTGCTGCCCTTGTGTTTCTTTTCTTTTTCAGATGGTGGAAATCTCAGTTTGGGATGAAATTGGCTCAGCAGCAGAGATGGACTGTGATCTCAAACACACGCAGAGAGACGCAGAGGGACTGAACAAACAAGTCTGAACGCACGCATGCAAAGAAACCCAGGTAGAAACAAGGACACGCATACATAGACATACATATTACTAAAAACAAGCATGACATGAGCCTGGCTCTATGAGATGACACACAGGCTTATTATCTGGGAGCAGCTGTGTGTGGGAGAAATCTGGACCAGAGGACATCTCCTTTAGCTGTTTGATAAGAGGGCCAGACAATGTGAAATCACATCCCCCAAACTGACACCCAAACAAACTTTAGCCTTCTTTTTGATGGCCTCCTGACAGATTTTGAGGTTCACCATCAACTTTGATCCTTCTCAATTTCTTTTTGCAGCCAGTCGAGTCGCCCCCTGAGGCTATTGCTACTTGCGTCCTACAACCTAGATTTAACTTTTCAAACCCTAAGACTATGTCCATTTTTATAAATAGCCTGTGGCTGCAACATGTGGCACTGCAAGAATTAACATCAGGCACCAGAAAAATTACTGTCAATAGAAAGCAGAATTTGAAAATGGGGTTATTGATTATTCATTGTTGTTGACAAAAGTCGATGACAAAATTAGATGCCGACAAAATTGTCCGTTACGCAATTGCACACATTTTTCCTCGCTGTGGAGCTAAACAACATTGTTTTTAATCGAACGAGTGTGATCTCACGTTCTACCCGATCTCTGCTGAGTGTGACAAACGTGATGACAGATGCTTCCGTGAGATGCCTTTACCAGCTATGTTAGCTCCACTAGCTCTGCAGCGAACTGCAAAAGTTACCAAGCTATGCCATTTATGGTGAAGATCCAGAAATATCTACAATGTTTTCAGATGCTTTGGTGTTGTGACTGTTTGTGTCCTCCATTGTAAAGGAAAAAAACATGACATCACAGCTGATGAGGAAAGAGGGCATGGCTACAAGCCAGGATGTGCTGTGCTCACAGCAACCTATGTTGGACAACTTGGTACTGACTTAAAATAGTCTGATGCACTTCTAGGCTGTATATTGTTGTACAAATGTGGACCTTTTTGTTGTGATTCGGTTCTCACTGGGCAGCTGTATGTTTGCCATGAGCTGTTACGACTCTGCTTCTAAAATCAGCGTTTAATGTGAAGCTGAGTTCTAATTTCAGACTGTGAAGAGGAAGTGATTAATTTATGGGATGAGCCATTTCCACAGCAGTGACCAGGTGGAGAGTGATTGGTTGATCCCCAGAGACCAGAACAGAGGACTCTTAATGTGATTAGTCAACAGGCAATGTCAAGATTCGTGTGCTGAAATCATCCATCAAGAACGTAAAGACCTGATGACCGCCTGAATAAGAGCTAATAATTTTAACCAACACACAATCGTACGCAGAAAAGATCACATAGGCAGATGATATCCTCCCTCTTGCTCTATTTTCATCTGTGAAAGGGGCTGATCATATATTTTACACATTAAATGAGCACGTTCACACTCGTACGTATAACACAAACTCACAGAACACACAGCCTCATTTCCTCAGCTGAACACCACCAACTGTAATTTAATCAGTTCAGTTATTGCAAAAGAAAGATAGTAATGAAGAACAAGTGAGCGAGCTAGCAGCAAGCCACAAGTGCAGTGATTAGGCCTCACAGCACTGGTAATTGCAGTATTCACACAGACGCTTTCAAACAATATCTGCTTCATGTGTTTCAATATCCATTTTATTTTATGCTGCCGGACCACTAGTTTAGTTGAAAATAGGAAATGTGTTTTATGTTTCATTATATACATTTATACAAAAAAAATACACACAGTGTCATGCTGATATACCAGTTCCTATGTTATAAGCAGGGAATATAAGCATGCACGCGCAGCAGGGCTGAACGATTTGAGGAACATATCGGATTACAATTTCTCTACCACATATTGAGGAAGCGATTTGATTTGAATTATAATTCATAAGCAAAGCTTCAGTTCAACAGTCAGTGTGTTGTAAATGTTAACAAATGGGATACAATAAAATGAATAACTACACTACTGCAAGGATGAGAACTTGGGAGGCGTTTCCTGCTTCCAAAACATATTACAAATGAAAAGTTTAAGTTTTTGTTTTGTTTTGGAGAGTAAACTGTAAACCCTGGGTCATATGCGCTTCATAGGGCCCATCTTAAATTGCAACCATTGTGATTTGCTATATTGTGATAGCGTTTGGTAAAATGTCAAATTGTGACTTTATTTTACATATTGCAGTTACAATTATTTAGAATTAATTAACTGACAGTGTCTGTTGCATTTCATCTATGTTTATGTATGGTGCACCTTCACTGGGACATAGTGTCGTGACTTGGGCAGAGGGCAGTGCAGCTGCAGTCATGATGATTCTGCTTGTGGATCAGGACTTTTCAAATGCATCAAACAACGTCGAAACAGAAAAACGTACTCCTCGACAAACCTCCTCTGGAAGTGAACTCCAGTGACTGGCAGAAAGCAGATGCACCACGTTTCCCCGGGTTAGTCGGTTTAATATCTGTGAATCCCACAGACACTTGTGTGTCTTTGCAGCAACACTAAGAGTTGGGCGACATGGCTCATTAATTAATGCACCACTAATGACTAATGCACAGTGTGTAATTTAAAATATAATTTATTCTTAACAATTAACCCACCATCTTTTATGAACTCATCTAAATAACAGTTTTGCAAATAACATTTGCAACCCAAATAAGAAATAACATGTACAAATTGCAATTTTTAAAACTGGCATAGAAGACAGAACAATCAAAAATAGAACGATTGAACTGTTGTCTTTGCTCATTGTTTTGTTTCAAACTGCGACTTCAATCAGAAACAATTAATTGTTCAGCCCTAACCATGTACACACACAATTCTTATGTCAATCTGGGCTCTTGTCACGATTCTCTTCAGTTTCCTTCACAGTAGCTGAGTGGGAGAGCGAGTCGTCTCTCAACTGAAAGGTCAAGGGTTCGACTCCCTGTTCCACTACTCTACATGCTGACGTGTCCCTGGGCAAGACACTTCACGCCAAACTGCATCTGACAGCTGTGCCAACAGCATGTGAATAGGTATGAAAAACATGTGATAGAAAGAGCACTGAATGGGTGTGGATGGGTAAAGGGAGTGTAAAGCAGATTTGAGTGGTCATCAAGACCAGAAAAGCACAGTACAAATAAAGACCAACATATATTTCCCATCTAATCATGGACCACATTACTGTTTGCTTGTATACTGAGCAAAGAAAGACCATGGTGCAATTTTTATGAAATGCAAGTCCATCTGCCTCTTCCTCGTCTTTGATGTCTCGGGAAGGAATCTCCAATTAGCTTCCCTCCTTGACAACCTGTACCGAGAAAATCCCCCATCTTCTTTGTATAGCAAGTCCTGTGGCCAATTAGGGTGCCCATTTAGCATGGTTAATCCTGTCAGATATATATTTTTACACACACTTCAAACACGTGCCACAACCAATTTAATAAAATATAGAGCAGAGAAAGAAAAGGAGGCGGGGAACAAAGTCTCAACCGGAAGAGCATTGACAGGCATCCATTCACAGGTGTGATAATTACTGATTCCCATATTGATTTAAAAAAAAACCTTTTGTAAATCAGGGGGAATTATACAGATGGAAGCCAATGCTTTTCAAGGTAGACGAAAATAGCACTCTTTCAATCCATCCAATCATCATGTCCAGGGGACGTAAGTGGTTGCAGGCAGGCTTCACTTATACAAGTGAGTGGAACTGCAATCAAAGAGCGAAGCCTGTGCAGCCCCTCTGCCTTAACCTCCACCTCTCCTCTAATTATTTCTTCCACACTCTTCCCCTTGTTGCACCTTCCTCACCTCCTGATCAAAATGGGATTGTGACACTTTGCACTTGACACATTCAAGATCAGAACGGAAAGGTCGGGAGGACCAAAGAGGGAACAGAAATCCACTGGAACCAATGTGCAGCCTATAGTTTTTGTGTTTAAGAAGACTGACACCACTCTAATGCACTAAATTTGAGGCTACAGCAATAGGCGGCAATTACCTTAGAAATAATATCCATGCATGTTTCACTTCATAGTCCAGTTTGGGTTGGTTAAGACGCCGCACTGCTTGGATGATTTAATCTGAGCAGAACATCCCCATGTTCAAATCAGCATCTGAAGTCATTTTTATAGACTCTGTGCCACTAATTATCTTGGTGTCTACAAAATCCAGTTTAATGAGCCAAAGCGAGGTTATGGCAAGATTATATGAGATTTTCAGACTCTAACCATGTCTGAGTTTTCTTCTTATTAGTATATTAGTGAATAATGTGAGTATCTGTTCATTAGATGTCTGAGAAGGTTCTCAAATATCCGGGTCATAGGCCTTGCTTGAGTTGAAGACATTTCTTCTCTGTTCCAAGCAGTTTCTTCATTTCAAACACACTGGTGGAAGAATCGAGGTATTTAGTCTGTATAAATATGTATTAGATTTGAGATGAGAAGAGAGACGAGAGGCAGACAGACAGATGGATTGAAGAAGTCAGACATACAGAGGAAAGAACAGACAAACACACAACACTGGACTTGGACTTCATACTAATTTAACATTAACACATCTAAGCAACGTTTCAATAGGCTGTGTTGGCAGTAACAGTAACATTACTTTGACTAAGTGAATAAGAATTGTAGAGAAGGTAGAAACACAACTGCTGTGAATCAGCACCTTGTTGAAAGTAATGGTGTGTGCAACTCCATCTCCTGATCACACCAATCTGCATTTTTGGCCCCAACATCACCCATCTGTTTGCTATTACTCTGCTTTTTCTGTGTTTTACTCCAGAGAGAACAGGTAAGTAGCAGATAAGTAGCTCAACAGGCACATTTCTGCATGCCACTCTTATTCTCACCGTTGACTCCAAAACCAAAGGAAGCCTTGACAACCATGAGCTCAGATGAGGTAACCTGTTATAGTGAAGTTTTCTAAATGTTTTTTATTTATTTTTTATAAATGTTCAGTGACTTCAAACGTGGCAAATATACACAAAGATGTGTCTTTCTTCAAACCAAATGTCGAGATTTGTGTTGTGAAAAGCAGGTTAAGATTTGCAATCTTTGTATGAGCGGGTGTCACGACTAAAGCTACAGAAAACAAAAACACAGACAGTGCAACTTTTCCCAGTTTTAGAAAGGTGCTTAAAGGTCACAGGCTGATTAAGAATCAGATCATACCAGCAGAGGCAGTTGCAGCTGAGAGGTGGACATGACACAAAGGTGCATACATTTTTAAATTCCATCTGATTTTCCAGCTGAGGTTTTTTTTTTTCATTAATATTCAGCAGTTAGACCTGCCGATGCACTATCCATCATCAGATGTAGAGTAACACAGCAAAAAAGTCCAAGAATGAAACTATTTTTAATTTCCTGCATTTCCTTATATCGACATTTAAGTGACACAATCAAGGAAAACTTTATTTTAACTGTATCGCAACATGTTAATGACATGCTGGTCCTCTATCCATCCATCTGTGCAGGGCTTTGTGACGGATACAGTAAAAAAAAACACCACCTCTTCAATTATTAATAATCTGTTCTTACATTACAGGGAAACAGAGAAGTGAAATGCTTTTGGTCACTATTTGCTACTGTTGCTTTTCCTCCCTGTTTCAACTGTTCACTGTGAGTTAATGACATTTATAGCACAATCAGTCGATTTCTTCTCCTTTACATACAATTTTCAAACAGAGCTCTTGGATAAGGTTGTTCTCCCAGCTGCTGCTAACTTTTTTTCGGACAAACTGCACCAAACCATGCCAGACATGGCAGACATCATATCACTGCCCTGCTAAACTTCGATATCTACCTCGAGCACCAAGCGTCAGCACTGCCCACCATTAGGTTAAAGCGAGGGATACATGCAAGTGCAGCATGATGAAAATTTTCTTTGCACAAAGGGTTTCAGATATGAATTAGGAGCTTACTTATCTCCACACCACAGGTACTCTATATGTCACAGCACATAAGCAATATCCAGCAGCTTAGAACATTGTGGAGGTTTATTTTTTTCACACTGTTACTGCCTTCATTTTGCTGCAACAAATTAATTTCCCCATCAGGGATTAATAAAGTCTTATCTAATCTTAACTTTGACTCCATACCATCCAAACTCTATATGTCCATACTAAATTAAAGTATGTCCTGCGTTTAACAGATATGAGATTTTATTGACAGAAATTGAATATAATACACATAAGAATGTATGAATCAATGAATAATCACTTGATAATAAAAACTGCTTGGTTTTCATAACTGTAATGTTATTAGTTCACACCTAAAATCAGAATGTGTGTTGTTGATGATGTGATGATAAAAACCATCCAAGTAAGCAAATACACACAGCTTAGAGTGTTAAAAAACAAGCAGGACCTTCCTCAAATCTTAAATCTGTGTGACAGACACCCTGAAATCCCTAATATTGTGAACTGGTAAAGTTTATGATGCCCACGTACAGTGATGACAGTAAAGTCAGTAAAATGACTGAGCACCAGCTCATCATCGCAAGATTCTCTCTCCACATTCTTCCAATGATGTTGATTTCCCAGGTCCTTGTAAGTAATTTGCTCAATCATGTTATACTTGATGATGTAAACAGAGATGATGCATCAAAATGTATCTTCAAATTATTATTGTTTCTACAGCAGCCCCAAAGCGTGGGTGCTTACTACTCAAAGGAGGACAAACTGCATCCTTTCTGGTATACAAAGGTCTTAATGACACACTTGTAAATAAGAGCTGAGAAAAGGAGTCCCGAATCTGATGCAATCTCACCTGTAGGTGCCACAAATTCTTATACTCTGGACTTTAACTTAATGTAGCGATAACTCAATACTTTTTATTTTCTGATACTGATACCAACATCACACATTTTTACACATTTTAAACTACCAAACTTAAATAAAGAGGCAATAAACAAAATAAACAGTCCACATGCACAATACAATTGTTACATAACTTACTATTGTATGCTTTTTTTGTTACTGACAAACATCAGACCAGCTTGGGTTGACAACACATTGCATGACACAAACTTCTAATCTAAATAAAATGTAATGAAACTGAAATATGGTGATGATAATATTGACAGTTCAACAAAGGACAATACGAACGCTCAGTCACATTCCACCCAAGTCAAGAGTCAATCACTTAGCAGATGGCACACATTTTGAATGCAGAACAGGTTCAGGCTGCGCAGCAATCTGTGTATGAGAGGATGAGTAATACCAAACATGACTCACAAAAATAGAGTGCTTGGCGACATCAGCCTTTCTAAACGACTCATTGGCGAAAGTGTGTGTTCAGCAGCAGCATAGCAGAGAGTGATCTGCATTTCAAAGCATTACAAAGATGACGCTCATGCCTGCCGGGTGACGTGGCTTGTGATCAATGGCTATACGTCCTCATATGTATGTTTTTGTTATAAAATGTCTTACTTTTTGTCCACACATCTCTGGATGCATATGATCAGGTCACAGATTTTTCAAAACAATACCATTACCTGCCACTACCAGAGGTGATTGCAACATTGACAATGAACCGTATCTATGTAGCCGAAATCTGTGTTTTTACATACATGCACAGGAGACGAGCTAATATTTGAGCAATCTGCTACAAGTCAAGTGGGCGTGCCCAGTGTACAGTATGTGAATAATCATGTGACATGTGTCTTGACATTCAAGACGGATACAAACAGGTTGGAGTATGACTGAAAACACAAAGAAGACCCATAAAAACTCAAAACATAACAAAAACACTTCTTGCCTCTGCAGTGCAACTGTATACACACAAATGCTCCCTCAGACATTTATGCTAGTCTTGCTAGACAGAGCCTGTTTTCAGATGAAAGATGAAGCATACAAATAATATCACATTGCTTCTGTTCACAAAGACCAAACAAAGGAAGAATAATAACATCAGCAACAACAAAAATCACCAACAGTTATGTACTACAGCTTTAAAGCACATCGCTAAGAATGGACAAATAGAAATCAGATGGACAGAGAGGGAAAGGAAAGGGGAAGTAGAGTAGAGTGAAGAAGACAGGAAGGAGAAGACAAATGAATAAAGAGGAAGAATTGCAATTGCAAAAGGAAGAGGAATAAGAGAGAAATGTAGAAGAAGAGAAAAAGGAATTTAATGAAAAGGAAGATGGATAAAATGTGCAGTCACACAGGTTTGGAGTGAAAAAGAGGTGTGAGGACAAGCAAGGAAGGAAAGGATCTGTTGCCCTTGGACGTTATTGTATACGAAATAACTTTGTTTGTTACTAAAATGTTGAGGAAACACAGTCGCACATTTGGGTACAATTCTGTAATCGAGCAAAGTCTACAGGTAAAAATAATCATCATCATCAATCATTTTTCTTTTAATAAAAGTGACAACAGAAGAGCATCCAGGAGTCCAGGAAACACTTCATATTGTCAACTCCTTGTCCAACAGCTTTAAACTTGGTCTATTTACTACATGAGTCACTCACACTCTCTTTGAGCAGCCTTGAGGCAAAACAATTAGGTTTACCTAACGCTTGGCTTGTAACAACTGCACCATCAAACATTGAGCGATTTATGATGCACTGAGACAACTTTAGCTCAAAACAAAGTCTCCAGAAGAGGATTAAGTAAACAAATCAGTATCTGATTGATCCACTCAAGTAATGTAAGTAGCCTGGACAGAGGAGACATTACAAAATGAATGGAGCGAAAGATATAAGATATATATATATATATATATATATATATATATGTAAAAAGTTCATTTCAGGGGAATCATGGCTGAAACAGTAAGATAGAAAGTGAACGACATGGCCCTTTAAAACTTGTTATCATGTCTGCAAAGTGCTGGTGCAGTTATTTGAGAGTCCCGAGGCATGTGAGTGTAGAGCGAGGAAACAAATGTGTGTTGAAGAGACAGATCTTACAGAGATTTGTCTCCTGTAGGGGATCAGAAGAGTCAGTTGCTTTAATGAGAAAAGTGCTTCTTCCAAATGAGGGTGTAGAGTGGAGATAGGAAACTTGTTTTTTTTCATGATTTCACTCCACACAGCATTTTCATTTGGAATATTTCTTTGAGTTTGTGTGTTTTCTTTAAAGGAATGCTCTTCTTATGATCAGATGTACTGAATGTGTCAAGAGCAATAAAGGTGACAGAAACAAGATAATCATAATATCCATGACATGGCCTCACTACTGTGCACTTAGAATGTATGTGATAAACACAAGAATGTCAAGTATATTTTTCTTAAAGAGGGTTTCTGTCATATTAAGTTCTTATCACACAGATTAACTGCATGTTCAAGTGTTAATTGATACTGTTTGTTTTTATGATATGACTGACAGCTGATATTCATGAACATTTGGTTGGTATGCTTGATACCATGGCTCCACTTCCACTTCACTAATTTAACAATGTTGATATCCATATATATATTTATATTAGATTTTATTTCTACATCCAGGAAACTTGGAGCTGTGTGAAACAGGAACAGCAGCTGTCGTGATTGAACATGCAGACACATAGTGGTGCAGCGGTTTAGGAAGCGCTTGATTCACTTAGCATTTCAATGGCAAGAAGGCGCATTTTTAATATTGAGCAATAGTGAGAAGATAAAATAGTTTGTGCAGCTCCACAGAGCTTAGAGGTTTATTTTTTAGCAATAGAATCCACTTTCTGTGGTACACGTTCTAGGTGTCTTAAGCCTTAATCCAAATCTACGCAAATCTTTCACTTTACTACTTAGCTGTTGTGCTTTCATCAGTCAGGAAATACAACGGGTCATAAGATCTAAACACTGCTATTCAGAAAAAACATGTGGAGCTGATTGGATCAATCAACACTGTGTGATCTCATTTGACAACAATTTGATTTGAATGCAACAAACATTAATTTGATGAATATTTAAGTTAATATTAATATTTAAGTTATGTGCTACAGTATTTGTTTATCTGTTGCACATCATATTGTCACCACAATATTCAATAATGATATCACACATAATTTGTTTTCTTTATATAATACAGCTCGACTCAATATAATGTCACCTACACAACATGGAAACAAACAACATACCAGATACAACATTTGTATCTGGTATGTTGGCAACAGTTTTGCCCGGAAAGATGAAGTGTAGATGGTTTGTGGATACTAATATACGATCAGTGGGATTAACCTACTGTACTTTACCTAAAGTAAAGTAAAGGAAAGGAAATCAACTTCCAGCTTACATATATTTTTAAAGATTTTCTCTGCTGTATTTTTTGATTACTGATGCCGCCAATTATGGCACAGAGCAAATCCCCAGTTTGAAACAACCTCACTAAACACGTTTGCTGTAAAATGCATCCCTGTGCTGCAACCTTTTTTTTTCCTTAGATAGCAGCTGCAAGACACACACATGCCCGCATGGGTACACAAACACACAAACAGGCACAATCCTCCATCCATTCCCACATACGGGTTTTGGCCAGTAATTATATCTCTGGAGGAGTCATTCAGTCATTCTGCAGGTAATTAATCAAAATAAGTTATTGAGATTCATGACATCCCAGCTGTACACCTGCCCTATATGACAGCAGTCTCCCTGAGGGACACACACACATGCACATGTACGCACAGCCACACACACACACACACACACACACACACACACACACACACTGGGGTGGAGAGGAGAGGACATTCACCATAACCTATGTCATGTGAATTTTTCATTTTCCTATTTTTCATTAAAGCTTATGTGAAATATAAAGATAGAAAAATGACTGATTAATAACCACCTAGCATAAAACATTTCAGTCATAACTATTTCTGTGCTTGTTAATTTGAGTGTGGGCTCAATGAAGCTCATGTAGCCATGACATACTATATAATTTCAAGCATTTTTTAATTGAATAAAGCATTTTCTGGATGAGTCACAGCTTCTTTGCCGAACATGCAGTCATACTGTTAGTATGACTGCATGTTCAAGGAGCCTTCATTTTAATCACACTGTGCTCTGTAATTCAAATGTGTGAAAAGCTCCAGAGGTGCCATTAGAATTGCTTTGCTTTCCCACCATTGTGAGGGATTTTTATAGTCAAGGCAGAAAAAAAAAAAACAGGTCTCTGAAAATTCTCTTTCAGGCACCGTCTCAAAAATCCAGTTTCAACACTCTCGCTGCTAATTTTTGTCTGAAATCACCACATTCAATGTCTGCTAAGAGCAAACACTCTTAAAGCAGCAGAAATGTGTCAATATGCTTCAAACTGTAATATGCAGAAGTAAGGTGAAAAGCTATTAATCATACCAGCGAGAATGGTGCAGGTGACAGAATGAGGTTGTACATGTTCTTGCTGAGAATTATGGCCAAATAGAAGAAAATCAAACTACCAGCAAGCCAATACAATCCATACAAAGACCACAGTGTGATTTCTATTTTGGTTGTAATTTCATGGGGGTTTATTTCTTGGTACCAGTGAGTGGTAATACAAGTACTATACAAAATATATAACATTTGTCTCATCATGTTCAAATATTTGCATGCAGGAATGTTGCATATTATATCTTTTTTGTACGTTATTCACGCAATAATTACAGGTTTTGGGAAATCACAGAACTGTTTGAGTGAGAGGTTGTTCCAATTGGCTGTTCTACTGATGAGATTCCTAGTCCAGCATTGCCAACAACTGCCTATGCTGCAAAGAAACCGAAACATCCTCTAGAGGAGAGTCATGCAATAAATGCAATAAAACATGTGTCGATAGCAAGGTTTCCATTCAAAGGCATCGCAGATTTTAAAAGAAATTTCTTACAAAAGCGGGAACTTAAAAGTGGGAATGGGAGGGATGTTTCGGTCACATCATTTGTAGAGATTCTCTTTTATTCGTTGTGTTTTCATGAGTATTTCAGGGATTTCAGGGATGATGGATTGCCTCAAGTAATTTGTCCCATATTATGTAACATGTCTTTCCATGCTCAGGACAGAGACCAACACTGGATTTTATCACAGATGCAACGTAGCAATCAGCTGTTTTCTAGTAACCCTGCCTACTAAAGCTTTAATAAAATGCATCCATTCCATCCATGTATCATCAGCAAATCCCAAATCTTTTAGCTTCTCCAGAAAATGTTATCTTACCTATTATAGATGCTCCTCAATGTATATTTACTGCATAGATTGAAGAACCTATACATTCCTGCTCCTACTAAAAAAATCCATTACAATCCTGCAGCTGAATAATTTGCAACAGCATTAAACACTGGATAACTTGAATGTGAAGTTTAATGCATTCATGAGCCACCTTTGTTTCCAGAATAAACAAGACCTAAATAGATATCAATAACTGAAGTACGGAGACAGATAATTCCTTAATCTCCCCTCTTTGCGTTTATCAGAAGCAGCTTTTCTTGCACTGCATTCTCTGCTAATGCACCCTCCACAATAATGTCCCACAAGGGACGTTGGTTTCATTTCCCTGCACTCCACCGTGCTGCTGACGCCATCAGCTCATTGTTGTTCTAACTGATGACAACACAGCCAGAAATGTGTCTTTGTTTCGCTTGTCTTACATGAAAGTATTTTCTCACGTGAGATATATATTTGTCAGGCAACCTCTTTTGGTTTGGGTTTTCAACACGTGTGCACAGTTGGAGAAGGAGTAGCATATTTACAGAAAAGCATATCGCCAGAGGATACAGTACCTTTTAGCGTGTTTAGATTAAATTAAATCTTGATTTGAGAGCCGAGCTGTCAACTCACTTTCTATCAGGAACTGGTGATGCTGGGATGTGAGCTGACTGCTTCCAACTTTGAAGCTAGTTAGATTTATCAAACAAGGTACCTCAATCCTTTCATCTGTAGGAGTCATGTTTAATTTATTATGGCCAAAGAAGGAATCTATCAACTTAAAACGAAATGTGTAGGCTGTGCTTAGATTAAAGATATTGAATTGGGGCTGTTGTTCAGTGACTGCAAACACTTTTCACCTCTGTATGAGGCCTTGGTCTCATTAAGATTTTCTTGTGGGTTTAAACAGACGCAGAGCAGCAGTGGAGTTTCATAAAATGTTCAAATATCATGAATTATTAAAGTTCAGGGGTGGAAAATGTGATGTAGGTAGGAGCTAAACCTCCCTCATTCAGACACAGTGTGTGGAAAGCATTTGCACTGCACGTCATATAAGAAATAGAAATTATAAAACCATACAGCTAATGACTTGGAAATAAATGGCATATTGCTTTTGTTGTAGCATAACACACTGTACTTTCAAACAAAGTGGAAACAGGAGCTTAAACCAACGACGAGTCAAAATGAGAGGCAGGTTTAAGAGGAGATTGCTTTGCACCACAAATATGAATAAATAAACATAAATATTGCTCCCATAATCATAACACTGCCCAATTCCCCACACCTTAACTGACATTGTGAATATTACTTTACATATATTATATATATACATATATATACATATATATATATATATATATACACATATATACATATGCCATAAAAGCACTAAATTAGTTCAAAAAAGCCGGTCATCCAGCTGGCCTGGTCACACCCATGGTGCTTGTTTCGTGTTCGTGTGGGTAGGAAGAACGTTCCTTGTGTTGTCTGTTGTTGTCTGATGGACTATGTTGTTGTCTGTCTAGGTCTGTCTATATTAGGTGTCCTGTAACTAAGTGCCTCGCGATTGTGATTGTGCTGCAAACCCAACTGCCGCACAGGGATAATAAAGTTATCTACTACTGCTCTATGTAGTCTCTACTTTAAATCAGACACTCTCTGTTTTTTTAAACTTGTAAACTTTCTAATAAAACTACATACATTTTGACAATATGTGCTTTCATCTTAATCAGTCTGTTGGCCTCCAATGTTCATGAATCAGTGACTGTATTGTAATAACTGACATCAAGGTGCTTCACATTGACGGATTGTTTTCATTTCTCCTATTGAAATCAAAGCCGACTGGTGGAAAGAGAATGAAAGCTATCTTTCTTTTAAGGACTATTTCACCACCCATCTGGGAATTGCTCCATAAAATGGAACAAATCAATGTTTTTTTCCATCAATTCACTCGGTAACTTCTTTGATTAAAGTTTGAGGGTTACTGCTAATGAATTCTTCCTGATGAAGAGTAATCTGTTGGCTTGTGCTACTTTCTATGGTTTCTGCATTCACGTGGCTATTATCAGGACTGTGCAATTTTGGGAATTGCACATTTTCTTTGTTCTAGATTTGAAGCAACATTGAGCATCATCACATGAAATGACTAGAAAATATGAACTACTCTAATGCAAAAAATACATCAAAGACTTTCATTATATAATTTTGTTAAATTGGAATTGAAGAGTGAATTAAAAATGTAATGCATCTATTGCAGCCATTTATATTTTGTTGATTTTCATGATATGCAAATGCTCATGAGGTAACTGGATGCACATTTTTCACGCTACAAGTATGTTCATTTTTTTTATCTATTTAACTGTCATTAGTGTCATTGAACATTAATGAACACAGACGTGTAAACATGCCAGATTTAAGCCAGTGAGTTAAGCCGCTCTGCTGTCTCCATGAGATAAAGCAAACAAACAGATATGGGGAATAGCAGCATAGAATGTATTCCAATTAATATGGACAAACAAATGACAGAATGTGCAATGCAGCAAGGCAAACAGGAAACAGGGAACACATGTTCCAAAATGTTCATGTGACTGGTGAACAAGTCCTTGTGCTTAAGTGCTCTTTTTATTGCACAAAGATTTGAAAACCCTAACCCTAATTCCTCTTCCTGGTCTTACTGGAATGTGTCCACATATACCCATGGCTTAAAAACTGCAGAAAACAAGCTTATAACTGAAGACGTGTACATGCGCCATAATGTTTACTTGTTGTTAAAATCCATAGGAAAGTCCTTGATTTCAGTATTATTCATAAATTCAATTAGCAAACAACAAGTTGAAAGCCTGAAAGTCCCAGTATATCCCATTGCTGCTGAGCAGAAAATAAACTAAAGTGAAGACCTCCAAGTCAGCCGAATGGTCTTGTGACCAATATTCCTCTCCTCTGCTGTTGTTGTTGTTTTTAAAAGCTTAGCATATTACTTTTTGAATCCTGTCATTAATGTCATATACTCTACCAAAGCTCAATAAAATATTATCTACAGCATGGTGCTGCCTCCATCACTCAGTGCCCATGTAAGCCCTTTGTTTTTGTAAGCTTACAACTGTCTGCTGTTGTTGCTTGAAACAACAATTGTTATGAACAAGCCTTCCAAAGAAATCAATGTGTTCAATGGTGTAGAATGGCAATATAATGGCTGGCAGAACTGCCCTGTAATATTGCCACTATACTGCTTTTCCATCATAATTGCAGCCCCAATTTCTTCGATTTTCCACTTCACTTTCTCTTTGTCTTGGACCTCTTTCCCGCACACCTCCACCCCCCACCCTAACACCCCCTCTTCACCTCTCAGACTGGAAGTACAGTAATTGCCGCTCGTTGATTTGAGCACGACACCTCATCATCGTCAACACATCTTTGGGTTTGCTTCAGAAGATGAAGTGGGTACTCAAAAGTTCTTCTCATTACTCCCACCTAACCCTGATAGTTAAGCACCAAAAACACAACAAATCACTCATAGATTCTACAACCGAACTATGTTACAACATGACCAAATGCAATATTCAAATCAAAATTTGTTCCAATTATTAGATAAGAGACAAAATTCACTGGCTCAAGATTTTGCATGATTTGGAAGACATGGGCTCAAAATCAAACCCCTATATTCAAACATGTAGGAAACATTGATTCAACTCAGAGTTACGAAGGCTACCACAACCCTGTAAATTTATACTAAAAGTCCTAATTAACACTATCCAGAGGAATAGGAAATGACTATTTTATCTGGAATCTAAAGGTCATTCATTCTACTGCTACAAATGTTAATAAATGCATGTTTGATTCTGCACTGCATGTAAATGTGTCAGACAGAAGGTACTGACTGTAACAGGAGGAGATAATGGATAAATTTAATTCTGTTCTATAATATGTTCCACGACAATTCTACTATTAATGTCTATCAATATGAAAAATAGCAGCTTTCCTTTCACTGAGCATTAGGAAACTTTGGAAATCCATTGCGTGTTAAAGTGTGTGTGCATGTTGACAGAAACAACGGGAAGAGAGAAGTGTTGTTTCCATGGTAACCAGTGATGAAGGGGCATCGTTTGCCCTTGTTTTTCCAGGTGATAACATACACATTTCAGTTGCTACAGGTAAACATGTTTGTCCTCGCCAGAGTCACGACCTCATAGACATTGGGTCATCACGCATAATCTCCATTATCTACATTATTCTGGACTTCAGGTTACCTGTCCACTCTTAATGCTGACTAAAATTCAGTGGTTATGTTAGGGTTAGGTGACATTTGATTGGTTATTATTTTTGATTATTTGAATACATTTTACTGTCATTTCTATTTTGTTCCACTGTTTATATATACGTTTGTTATTTTTGAGTTTGAGTAAAAACAGTAAAATAAACACACTCAACATTCACATTTGAACAAATACTATGTTGTTGGTCAAAGTTCTCCTGAGTTTACCACGTGTGCAGGCTGACCTCCACAGCAGTTCCTAACTACCACAAAACTACCACAAGCAACTCTACTGGACTGAGATCTTTTTGAATCTTGATGTATATCGGGAATGAACAGAGAAATACGAAAAAAACACTGATGTGAAGAATCCATCAATGGTATGCACATGCACTCTCTCTCAAGAACTGTTTCAATAAAATGCATACAAATAAAAAATTAAAGGACGTTGTAGAAGTACACTGAACTCCTCAGACAGATTGTTCTTAAGAAATAACTCCACAGAACTTAATTAGAAATAATATGAAATCAGACAATTTCCCTTTACCATCTACATGGCTGTCTGGTTGCTAGGCGACAGCTAGTCTGCAGGTCGTATATCAGCCCTCAAAAAAAAAAAAAAAAGGATGTAAATTGCAAACGTACTAGCTGTGCAGCCATGAAATGACGTGGCACAGATGGTGGTCACATATTAAAAAGATTCTCCACGTGGGATGTAGTCGTGAGAGACCTTGAGACCTCACAATCGCAAACACCAAACACAAGCTGTTACTAAATTGTGTTACGATATATGTGTACATATGTGTGCTGCAAAAACAAAGAAAAGAACTGCGGTGACCATAGGAGAGAGGATGAGAGGTGACATGGGCAGCATTGGTTTTTAGTTCTACATCCATTGATGGGATGTATTGAAAAGGTCAAATAATGTATCAAGTACTTCCTGCCCTTTCTGGCTGATTCCTCACAATGTTATCTATTTATTTAAAAAACTTCCTTATTTGATTTTCAAACTACGTGAGTTTTGCACAGTGAGCTGACAAAATAAAACTGATTTGAACATTAGAGTACAAGTGACCATGTGTTTTTTTTTATTTAGAAACAGGTGGCAGAAAAGCAGGTGCCACGTTTAGTATTATGGGTTAGAGTTTAAAATTAAAATGACACAGTTGGATGAGCATTTGTTCACATAGCAAATCGCTAGTCAAAGGTGTCAAAGTGAACAAGAATTTCCTGAACATTGTTAAAAATAGAAAGGTGAAAGATGATGATAAAATGAACTACCTATAAATTCTAGGAACGTCTGTCTTTAATTCGCATATCTCTCAAACCGATGGTCCGATTTCAAAATTGACAGGTGTCTTGCTACGGGCGCGAGTAAGTGCAGTGTCAAGTTTTATGTTATTTGGATAAGTAATGCAGAAGATATTGTTAAATATATCGGTAAAAGAAGCTCACATTGGCTTTCGCCGAGCTACTGTAGCTACTCCCCCTCTCACTCACACAGCACTGTGGGCTACCTGAGAGGATAAGTGGGTCTTTTGGTAGAGTTGAATCTGTGGGTGAAGATGTGTGGGTGATTATTATGTCTGACCTCAACAATAAAGACTCACTGAATGTGGTGGATTTTTATAAATGCGGTTTGCTTGCAACAAAAAACAAAACACAATGACTCAGCATGACAAATACTTACAAAGTGATTCTCAGAAATTGTACAACTCTATTAGGGATGGGACAATACCACTTTTTTGTGTCCGATACGATACGAACTATATCTACTGATCCTGATATTAGTCCAACACAGTCATTTTAGACCATGTATGAACTAAGAAGACACAATTCTCCAACTGTGTAACAAATATTGTTCTCCCAAAAAGAAGAAATAAACAGATCAAACATGATTCAGCTAAAATGTTTTTGCTAATTTTTATTTACGTTTTTACAGTCTGTGAACAGTGAAGCATGTGATATATAGGGGTTTTGGATTGTATGAGAGTTTACATTTTTATCCGTCCAATATCCGATCCAGTGATTTTTGACCAGTATCGGACCGATACGATACTGTCCGATACCAATTCCCATCCCTAGTTTCTATACTTAAATGTATTTCAATGTTACTTTTAATTATAACGAAGTACAATTATTCTTATTCTTATTATTATGAAGAATAATAATAATAATATTGATGGCTTTTATTTATTTTGTGCATTTCACATCCACATAGATGCCACTTTGTTGTTGTCGCCCAAACTAGATTGTGTTGTCAATACGAATCAATAATGCTCCTAAGCCTATTGAAAATAGCTCAAACATTATCATGATGCACACACACATATTTATCCTTGTAAAGCATCCTTGAAGAGGACACAAACAGATGACAAACAAGTCTTAACCCTAAAATAAAGCCCTCACAAAGTCAAAATGACCTCACAAAGATAGGGTTAAATCACACTTTGTGATCACAGCCTACTACAGACATGTACACAAACAGAATCAGTGGTACTGAAACAGAATATGAGATAATAAAACTCAATCATTCTGACAACTTTGGTCAATACATCGGCTCACACTGGCAGAGCCTCATATCAAACTGTAGCATCCCATGTGGTCAGGTAAAGGTCAGCACACGCAATAAGGAAGAACATTTCTCCAACAAGCTCCTCATCTTTCTCCCCAGTCACCTCATTGGTTTCTCTCTCTACAAAGATAATCCTAGTCGTTGAAAGCTGCAATGACGTAAAGCTGACCACAACAACTCCACTTAAAAGTAGGGATGGACATGAATATTCAACTATTCTTATCACTTGAGGCGATTATGTATGATTATGTTTAAAAGATAGAACCCTGACCAGAGACTGCATTGATGAAAAAAAAACATTTTGTCATGCAATCATCCATCTTCTACTGCTTTGTCCTCCACATGAGGTTCGCGGGAGGCGTTGTGCCAATCTCAGCTGACATGGGGTGAAAGGTGCTGTACACCCTAGACAGGTCACCAGTCCATCACAGGACCACATAGAGACAAACAACCATCCACTTTCACACTCACACCTACAGTCAATTTAGAGTGTCCAGTTTAATAATCTCCCTATAGCATGTTTTTGGACTGTGGGAGGAAACCGAACACACACACACACACACACACACACACACACACACACACGGGAAAAACATGCAAACTCCATGAAAGGCCCTTGTTTCGACTGGAGGCAAGAGTGCTAACTACTACACCAACCGTGTGGCCCCCTTTTGTCTTCAATGACTACCTAATTTGTGACGCATATATTACCACAAACAAGAAGTTAGTGTGTTGCAGAAAATTATGAAATTCTCAAGGTTTCTTGAAAGCATGTAGAAGCCTCTCCTCTCAACCAACAATCTGGACCCCACAGAAGTGATACAATTTACCTGGGTCACTGAATGCATCTTATTCACTGCTACTTTTAGCTCAAGGTGCTATGAACCCTGCATCATTCTAACTGGCTCTCATGCACTGGGGTTTGTTTATGTTTGTTTTGTCTGTCAAGTTTAGCAGGAACAGTGACGTTTTTCTCCTCCCTCAGAAAGAGGCGCTACATGTGTTTGTGTGTGTGTGTGCGCGCAGGTGGGGGTTTCTCACAAACATTCATCTAACACATTCATCACTTCATACACACTGGTCCACAAAAATGAACTATGTTTGAAGTAATATTTGTAAATGTTGTAGAGCCATTGCAAAGGTGACAAGTGACCGGTTACTTAACCCAGTCCACAGAAACTCAAACTCCAGTAGCCACAGTACTGCTCACACTGCTTGAGAGACAGGTCACCGCCATTACCGCTGGAGCCAAGAGAATGTTACAACTGACTGTCGTTTAAGTCGGAAGTATATAATTTAAAACTTCATCTCACTGCTGGAGGAGAACATAAACTGTGAGGAAATCTAAGTGAGTGAAAAGGGCGGACTGGCACCTTTGAGGTTCAGGGTCGAGCCTCTGTCAGCTGTCAAGTGTTAATAACAGGGGCAAAGAATTACTATGTTCCTTTAGACGGGGTCATCCATTGTTATGGTCTTTCAGAGAGCCTTTGCAAAGGTGACAAGTGACCGGTGACTTACTGTTACAGATGGTGCCAGAGATCTGTGCTTGGAGAAAATTCTAGAAGACTGTGATGATGATGCAGTTTAATATATTATATTGTATTTGCAGACCAAAGTATTTTTTCTTCAGCCACAAACGAGCAAAGCTAAAGCTACCTTACAGCTGGATTTATAGTGAACTAGAAAACTTTGTTTACTTACTTTGTTTGGTTTTGTATGATTTGACACTAACAATAAAGCTATTAATGATTTTCATGAAATCAAATTTCAAATTCCATAGAAATTATCTACATCCAGTTATTCATAAAAAAAGTAAAAGCTGAAAACTGCTAGATTGTTTTACTATGAAAAAAGTAAAATATGTTCCTTTCCGACTTTTGATTAGAACCTGAGTCAGAATCAAAATAATAAAACTTTTTTTTTATCGCTCTCAAACCCTCTGAACCCCCACTTTTGACCCCCTTACCTCCTCCACTGTCCTTCTCTTCCTCGTCAATGCTGTTCTTGATGCTGTCGTACTCCTCATCGATGTTCTGGTTCCCTCGGATCTGGCTGAGCACACGGCGGGCCTTCTGGGTCAGTCCACGCTGGATTAACCAGCGAGGACTCTCCGGCAGGAACAGGAATCCCACGAACTGGATCAAGGCAGGAATCACTGACAGGCCCAACATGTACCTGAAAAGGCAGAGAGGTACGGAGAAACTACATCACCACAGTCAGCAATAACAGTTATAATGTACTGTATTATTCTGGAAAAGTATAACCTTTTATGAACCATAGGGCTAAGGTGAACAATAATTTAGTATCTAAATAAACTACATTTACATGCATACAGTCAATAAACTAATGAAACAATTGCCTCAGGATCTTTTAAACCACACCTCTATTGTAACATATTCTATTTTCTTTATATTTATTTAATTATGGCAATTTCTTTGTTTTTATCATTTGTCTTTTTTGTTATTTCCATTTTAAAATTGTATCAATTGCAAGGTTGTTTTTTCGTTTGAACTATTCCTGCTGTGTTAGCTCTGCTATGTTTCAAAACCATTTGGTTTTCTGTAAAGCACTTTTGATTACCTCGCTGCATGAAAGGCGCTATGCAAGGCCTTGCCTTGCCTTTTTAACTGCTGACAGCCAACCAAAACTAATAGGCATACATTTCCACTGTAATTAAGGAATAACATTACTGAAACAAAACCATCCGTACACTGGAATATTCTGTTGAGAGTGAAATTGTTTCTCTGTATCCTCTCATGTGTGCAAGGTGTAGAAGGCATGTAGGCAACGGGTAGAAGAGAGGTGAAGGAGATTATCAATATGATGGCTTTATCTTTACAATTAGAAGCAACAGGAGGCTGTTTCATGCGTCCTCAAAGAGTGGGGGAACAAAATCCATGTTTTTACCTCAGCAAAAACAAACCATTCAATCAAGCTATTATTCCGTTCCATCCTCCAAGAATGACGTCAAACTTCATAGTCTAAACTCAGTAAGTGCCTGCGAAGAGACATTATCAGGAACGAATCACACAAATCCACAGGGTTATAAACGATCTCTTCAAGGAAATGGTCTCAGCTGTCTCCCATCAGAACTGCTGCTACTGCAAATCCTTCTGCAAAGGACGATTCTTATCTTCAGCGTCTCACAACGTTCACACGCACTGGAGGCTACAAACCAGTGTGTGTTCAGTGTGACGACAGGAAAGGACACAAGCAGAAGCACAAAAGAGTCAAGAAGGTAACGGTTAAAAGAGAACCCAGACAGAGGCATACTGTATCTTTTCAAATAGAAAGTGTGGCTGCTCTCAGTAAATGTTGCTGCCCTGTGCATCAGTTGACATTTCAAATGAACGTCTGTCCTGTAATGACTTTTTCTGGCATTTGATATGATAAAAATGCTGATATCATATCTAATGATGAGATGATCATATGGTGAGATTATAGAGAGCAATTACAACAGACTTCTCACTGTATACAGTCATCTAAGAAAACCGCATGTAACTCGAGATTTTGTAAGGACAGGCTAGCTACCTATACTGTAAAAGCGAGTCTGAAGCCCTGCATTTGATGTGTGTGAAATGTGAGTCTGTGTGACTACTGACCTCCACCCATCGCGCTGCAGGTAGCTGAAGGCACCATCGATGAGGCTGGCAGTGAACTGTCCCCCGGTGATGAAGAGGGTGTTAACGGTCACCAGCTGACCTCTGAGGTGGGGCGGAGAGGCCTCAGCGATGTACACAGGAACTGTCATAGAGGCAATACCTGCACAGCAGGGACAAGAAGAGCAGGAGAGAGGCAATGGTTGGTCTGTGGGAGGTACTGTTCGGCATTTACAAGCTGTTTCTAAATGCACTGACTGACACTTGCTTTAAAAAAGCTAAACTCTCAATCAAACAAAATCAACAAAAGACCAAGTGTGACTACATCAGGAAGCAGTGTAGGATCATGGGAATTGTCCTGAAGTCTTGTTTGCTTCCCATGTGCATTTGTGAATTACGGGTAGAGCTTGTCGTACATGCGGTAACTGCAATAGGTAGGTGTAATTAGTGTCAATTACACATAATCAAATGAAATAAGTTGATTCAAATGAAACATTACATTGCTTAGAATAGAAATAAGGATTTCTATGGCGTTAAAGAGTGTTTTGGCTTACAAAAGCACACTAATGAACAAAATACAACAATTGTGTTGTTGTTCTTTTTACATAGTTTACTGCAGAAATGTTACATATCTCTAGCTTTTAAATCACAAGTTCAGCTGTTTTAAAGTCATTACTAGTGATTTTAATTTTCCAACTATTTATGTGACAAAGTTACTTTAACCTTTCACCCTGACATGAACAACAGTAATAGTGAAATAAACTCTACAGAACCAGAACAACAACAAAACAGTCGACCTCAGTAATGGGTTGTGCACCACACTGACTGGGCAGCCATCCAATCCACAGCTCTCAAACACACACACACACACACACACACACTGGATACACATTCACAACAATGCACACTGTAATAACATACACACAGGACAAACAGCATGTGTTTGCACAGGATGGATCTGACGACGAGGTACCATGAGACCTCAGCTTTCTGCAGCTGGCTCCTGATAAGCTCTATTAATAGTCTGCCACTGCCTTGTACACCACCCCCAACCCCCCTTTCCCTCCCTGCTGCCACCACCCTGCCCTTAACAGCCGCCATGACTACATGGCTACCTGTTGCTATGGAAACCACTTGCAGAGAAACCAGCCTTGCTGTCTCTGAGCGGGCACCACACTGTGGCAGCTCTGTGAAGACTAATCAATAGTTGAGAGTGGGGCAGATTTCCTTTTCATTTTTGCTTGTTGTCGGCTTGATACAAAGCATCTCACGTATGAGTTTTAATATGAAAAAATCATTATCAAAGAAAAAAAACAACTTTCTTTTTTAAACCACACAGTTCTATTGGGGCACATTCATATTTCAACACCCTGCAGTTATGGCTCTGTCTAGTGTTCAGTGCTGAATGATTGAATACTCAGAGGAGAGGCCCTCACAGTTTCAAACCAGTTTTCGAGTGAGAGACATAAATCATGTCTCTGGCATTTCCGCCCCCAAATTGATTTAGTGACTGTGCAAACTTAACCTGAATGTTTAGTCAAGTCTTTATCTTAGTTTGTTTACAGAGGATTATCATCTGATGGCAGAATTCCAAGAACCAGATCCCCGTCAAAATCGAATTAAATGCTCTCTGGCATGAAGTCTGTCTGTTCAGGGCATTTTGATGGAAGTCCAGTGATATGCTTTTGAGAGATGCTGCTGAAAGACAGACAGAAAAACCTAAACCCCTTTGAAATAAGCTACAGTCTACTTGCATCTCTGACTTTTACGACCTGTGCCAGTTTGAAAGAACAACATGGCACAACAAGGTACAATGCATTCATTTTCAAAACATGTTAAACAGCATGATGGTTTTAAATAATTGCTTTAAAATCCAGTGGTATGTCTCTCTAACTGGCAGGTGAAAACGTTCCATGACTTTAATTAACATGAACAAAATATACATAAACAAATGTCTGTTGAATTCAAATTATTGTCATATGAGTTCACAACATAATGCTGATGATACTTTATTTTATGTCAAGACAGACAGATGCAACAGCAAAATTGTGCATGTAAAGCGAGGCAAATACAAAAAATAATAATAATAAATAATAATAATAAACATGTAAATAAATAAATAAAACACAAAGAAGTGGTTATAGAAAGTTTCAGAAAAAATGTATACTACTAAAAAACACAGCCGTTCAGCAGTTTGACAGAAGTCCTCAAGTCCTATTACATGCACCACTAACAGTCTGTAACATTTTAAACAACTGAACAGTATCCGTGGATGTAAAAGCAGAGTAAGAGAGTTAATTATGGTTTAATCACTCGGCCTTACAGCCAGTTTTCCCCATTGGTCACTTGGTGTGTTACAACAGTAAAATTCCCTGCAGCCCACAAAGCTCCATAGACCTACACTGTAAAATAAACATCTGTGCAACACCTGTTGAAAATATACTACAAAGCCAGCAGGGAAAACACAGCTAGGAAACTTGTTTGACTTTCTGTGCGTATACTATCCAGCGACAGTCCTGTGCAACATACAAAAGGATGCATCATGCAGCTAATATTTTTTCATCGTTGATTAATCAGCTGATAAACTTGCAAAAGCTTTTTCCTCCAAAACCCATGATCACTGAACACCACATTTTGACTATGATCTGATTTCAGAGCAGTTCTCCAGCTGTTCACCTACCCACCCGACAGCTGAATATGACTGTATATTTCTATACTTATGCCAGATTATGCATATGCACACACCCAAAACATATGCACAGACACACACCACACACGCACACAGATCCTTATCAGCAGCAATGCCTCTATCTATATTCCCCTCACACAAATTGACCTCCTCCACCCTCTCCTCTCTGCTAGTTTTCCCTGCTGGTTCCTTGGTTTTATCTATTTAAGCCATAAGCATCACCAGGTTGTCTCCATGCAAACCTCGCCTGATGCTACAAACAGCCTGTGCACCTGTTAGATACTACATCTGATGTTGATGCATCCATGGAGAAATTAATAATTTCCATTCACATCTTATAATACGTGGTGCAGTGCAGCCCATTAAAGGTTATACCATTGCAAGCCAGTTAGCTTTTGCTGCATAGTATTGCTATGTTGCTTCAGTTTATTGACCTTAGAAAATGAAACTGGGACTGAAACTCTCCCAATTTAGCCCAATTTATTCATTTATAGTTATTCATGTATTTTATATCATTCATTTCCTCGGTTTAACTCCATTTAGATGCTGGATTTTCTTTGTGGTTGTACCACCTACTGATATATCCTCAAGCTACTGATTAAATAAGTGATCAATATTTGTAATTAACTCAGAAGCTCCTTGACTAATCAAACTGGAAAGTTAACGGGAAAGTTGAATCTTTATCATAACCAGTATTATTTGTAATTATCAAGTAAAATGATGATGATGAAAAAAAATGATTTAGCCATTATATTTATATTAATAAGTTAGTAATACGTTAATAAGAGGAGTTTATTAACTTGCATGAATAAGAAATTCCAAAACAAACATAGGTGCACTGTGTTCCGTTTTTCAATAATGAGCTGTCATTTCAGAACCAGGGACAGCTCCAGGAACCCTGTCTCTGTCTCTCTCACTCTCTAACACGCACATGTGCACACACACACATGTAAAAAAGCTTCAAAATAATTAATCAATTATCAAAGTAGTTGATGATTAACTTAATAACTGATTAATTGAGTAATTGTTTCAGCTCTAATCCTCATCCTAATCATACAACATGTCTTCACCTTAAAATGTAATAATTTATGTTATGGGGACTTACTTTTTGTCCCCCATAAGGAAGACAAGTCCCCAAAATGTGTCTGTGCTAACACATTAAGGTCCTCACAATATGCACTGCATTGACTTCCAGTTCAGTTGGACACCCTACACAACACGTTATCCCTAATATTAACCATGACTAGTTAGTGCCTAATCCTAACCTAATTGCACTATTTGCGTTTTATTGTATATTTATGTATGGATATATGTTCATTTTCCCTGTGCAGCTGGAGGACCGCTCCAACAAAATTTCGTCTTGTGCAATGACAATAAAGACTATTCTATTCTATTCTATTCTAGCTTTAACCTAAACATAATTTACTTCTTAGCCGTAAACCTAACCAGCCTCAGAAATGAGGGTGCAGACCCAACACCTAAATAGTGTGTTGCTGTGTGTGCAGAAAAATTGAGAGACACAGTCATTGTCTGGTCAGGCTCAGCCTGCAAGCAGCACAGCATGGTTAAACAAAGGATTTGTCTGGTCTAGTGAAAGCAGCCTTTAGGCACCAAGTACAAAGCTCGACACCGACTCACTTGATCAGAGTGCAAGGCAGATACTTCACTAGTTCCTCCATCACTGTGATGGAGTAAGAACACAGACAGGACATTTTCTGCTGCTAAGTAGCTGGTTGTGATGGAGGAAGCTAATTAAAGGCTAATGGAGGATCCGTGAAAATGTGGTGCTCGAGGAAAAGAGTGAACTCCTGCAGATGAAGCTGCTACGGTCTTTTAACTCGGAAAGTGGTGGGTAAGGCGATTAAACTAGCAGTAAATGCAGGAAAGGTTCTTTTCCTTAGTAAATTTAGTGATGTGTGCCTAATTTCACATTGAATTTTTTCAACAAATTTGTTTATCTAAAACCATATTATGTGCTTTTCCATGACTGTCAAGCTAAAACCAAATCATTTCCCAAACACCTGACATTTTAGAGAAGTGGTTTCCACATTACAACAACAAATATGTATACAAACAAATGTCTCATTATGTTCCCACTTAGCTTCCACCTTGTTAGTGCAAGAATTGTGATTTCATTACATAAACCAACCAATTAATTAGTGAGCCTAAAGGTAATAATTAAATGTTATTACAAAGTAATTAACAGCACAATTTCATTTGGACCCTTCATCTACTGCTTTCAAGGACAATACACACTACATTTTCGACAGCTGGATAATTTAGCCGGAATACATGATTATACACACCGTGTGTGTGTGTGCTTTGGTGTGCATATGTGGATTTGTCTGTGAGCAATTGTAAGAATTCATTATGTTCATCTGAGAGAAGCCTTTTAAAATGAAAAACTATCTTGTGAACCCTTCAATTATTACGACTGCTGACAGAGAATCCACTGCTTGAAGGGGAGATTTGGTGGGAGCACTACAACCTGAGCTGAGTATCACATCCTAGAAAAAAGAAAAGCATTCATAGGGAAAATGTTTGTTAGTTTCGCTCACTTGTGGAGTTTTACTGAAAACAGTGACGTAAAAATATTGCTGAAAATTAGTTTAGAATACAAATATGAGAAAGCAAATGGGGCATTTAATGTGGCAGTAAATCAACCAAAATCAAAGTATCTGCAAAAGGAGCTGTTGACATATTAACTCAGACTTTGTAGTTAAAGTCTGACCATGGTTACCAAAGACTTCAATACTTAGGATGACAACCTTTATGGGGTTCCCGTTCAACAACTTATTTTACAGTATCTGTCTGCATGGAGATATATCCTTATAGTTAATGCACATTTATGCATGTTTCCATTTACTGATGTAAAATTAATATTGGGAATTGGTTCATTGAGATAAACAAAAACACTAGTGTCCACTTATATGTGCCATAATATACTGTCCATTTTTCTCTAGTTGGAAATACAATATTTACAAAATCAATATCATAGATTTCCATCCAAAAGTTATTTTTTGCAACTAGCAGACCTACTGCTGACTGGACATGTAAAATAACCTAAGATAACGCTAATAAGAACAGATTTCTGCTTTAAGATTGAAACATCTTTCTCGAAATATCCTGTGCTACAAAAAAAACCCTCTAAATTTGATTACAGTTGTCAAGTCATGTAATAAATCACTGTCAATCCTGGCAGTCTAGTTCAATACTGTCTGTCTACTCAGACTAACAACGACTCACATTACACAACAGTCCCTGAGCTCAGGCAAAAGGTCAGCACAGCGAAAACTGGCCAGAAGCAGATCTACCAGAGGCTTATGGGTAGCAATACAGGGAGGCGGGGCTTAAGGTATGGCCCCTCCTGTTCTGATGACCTTTTTTTTTGGGGGAGTTCAGCTCAGAAATCCTAAGCAATCAGCTTCTCTGGGAAGAGGCAGTCATACTGATAAAAGAGTAAAGGTGAAAGGCTTGTGCTGGAACAACTGGATGCAATGAAAAGTGCCCCCTTATTAGCATCCCTAGCACTAATTGCGGCGCAAGAATGTGTCGTGATTATCTATCAGCTCCTGGCTCGTGCATGCTTGAATAATGAAGATAACTGCATGGGTAAACATCGTGATGGCAGAAGGGGAGGAGATATTTACAATGAAACAGCCAATTATAATAGCCGAAATGACACGGGTGATTAGTTTCCTCTCTACATTAGCAATCAGGGTGTGTGTGTGTGTGTGTGTGCGACAGAATTTTCAATCATGTTTTGGGAAAAAGGAAGCACCATTTTTATCTATAATGTCTTAAAAAAATAAGTATCCCCTACACCTTTCATGAGCTGCAGCTGATTGTAAACAAACACTGAAAGCAATAGCACAACCCTGCCATTACTGTCCTGCAGGGTTGTCAAAACTAAAGATACTCCGATACTAATTGATATTAAAAATAAGTATCAACTTAAACACTCATTTGCAACATTACTGATACTAACAATGCTGTCTTACATTCTGTAACGTTAACAGACCATTTTATTCAACAAGATAATACAATTATTTGTGTCTGGAGATGAGAAGAAATGACAAGCAACAAGATAAACATTGTATCTTACCAACTCTATTCAATTAAAATGGTGCCAAGTCACCTGAAGCACAGCTACAGCAAAAATTAAATATATATAGATATACATACATTTAAAGATGTATTAACTTAAATGTTTTGTCGATGAAATGCTAGAAATTGTGAAGTTGAACATAGGATATTTAAGGACAATCTTGACATTGACTTTTTTTTTAATTATGCTACAAGTAACATCCTTTTATTTAATTATTTTACACACGTGATCATTACAGTGCGTTTTGGTGGACAAGCTGAATGATTTAATGGCCAAAGTGGTGATAATAATTAATACATTTGCTGTAGATCTCCAATAAGAAAATGTGATTCCATCAAAGTAATCCACAGTATTTCCCAATGAAATATAACCTATACTTCATTAGGCTTCATTTTGGTGCTTTAAATACAGCGTGGTGAATAAATGGTTAGACGGAAAAAGTAATGATGGACAGGATTCAAGGGGTGGCCAGATTTAAAAATGGAGAATTGAATAAAATGGAGAATTTTATAAACATGCTCACAATTCTGTATTCCAGATAGTGGGTATAATGACTTGATTGGATCCCTCTGTCTAATTTACTGTGTTATCTACTCAAAGTTATGCTTTTAATATTTTTTATAATCAGAAAAAGTGGCAGTGGCTGGCTCTGATAAACTGCACTCATCTCCTATGAGGAGAATACTTGTACTGAGAAAATATGTTTTAAGAATTAGCCTGTAGGGATAAACAAAGAAAATACAGCAGCCAGAACAGTCTTTACAGAGCTAATTCTGCTTGAGAACTGTTTTAATATAAAACGAAAGGCTAATGTTTTATATAGAATCAGTGGTGTGTCACACTATCTATACACTGTTTATCTTCTGAAGCCAAAACATCACAAGAAACGCATATATTTATTTAGGTTTTGTCTGTTTTAGTTGTTTCCTCACTGCATCCAAGCTCACTTTTCACATCAGCACTGCTGGTAAATCAGATGACCCCAAAGGGAGTTTGCTAAAATAAAAATGTTCTGCTTTAACACATTATCTCCTGCTTTCCACCAGCCATTTAAGCAGTAATGTTTCCTTTTTAACTAATGGAAAAATTAACCCAGAAGCATTCCCTATCTGCATATTTCTGATGCCAGATAAATAAACATGCTAATTGGGAGTATATGTTGCACAACACATTAGAAATAGCACTCCTTAAGCCAATCTTAAGGTAGAGGAAGTCAACACATTCCTCTCCGATTCCAGAAATGAACTAAGGTGAGAAACCAGTCTGAAAGCCCTCCACGCATCACAGAGAAGAGCACTTACTATACTCTCAAGGAGGCAGCAGCGGTCAAGTGCTATCAGCAGGGTGCTTAGCCTAGGAAGCCAGTTCTAACAGCCCTTTGCACAGAGGATGTGACTCATGAGTAACAGCAAATTCAGATAGGAATTCAATAGGCATTTACATGCATGAAAGAAATGAGAAGAAAGATGTACAGGTGTGTGTGTGTTTGTGTGTTAGGGATAGAGCAGCCAATCTAAAATTAGTGTCTAATTGGGACTGGTACTGAAATATCAGAAATGTTCAATACAATATTATCTGGACTGTGATACAGATACAAAACACTTGGGTTATTGTGGGCACATGTGTGCAGAAGTCTGCTAGCGTCTGCATGAGGAAAAATTAATCATCCACCCATTTCCGTGTACACCACTTTGATGCCACTATGGGGCCAATGCACGTTTCCTATGGTTTAACACTTTCCAGTCACTTTCAACAGAAACCACTGGTACTAAAATGGAATGTGAGATCAAGTGTGCATGCGTAGAATGACCGACGCCTCATTTAAATAAGAACAGATCCGCGGGCATGTATGCACGTGTGAAGCTATTCTCTGCACATGCAGAATGCAGTACGTACGTCCCAACACTAATGAAGGCAGCCTTACTGACACTGAACGTCTCCTGTGTACTTTGTGGCTTTATCTTGGCTTCCTTTAGACACGCTGCTGCGATATCCACCATCAGTTTGTCTTGCCCCTCTTTATCACTTGATGGTACTGAACCAAATCAAATAATGATCACAATAAGGATAATTACACAGCTAGTTGTTTAACAGCCAGTGGCATGCAAACTGAACAAGCAGAGGGACATGCTGTGCAATCAGAAGCTGTGAGTAACTGCAAATATCAGGCCTGAGTCAGGAAACAGACAGAGGGAGCACATAGCGCAACAAACCAAGTAGTTGGGGGGAATATATTAGGCTTTATGACCTATGACAGTTAATCTGAGTCTGACCTTTGAACCTTGTGATGGAGAACAAGTGTGGGCGGAAATGTTAAAGCAAAAATCAATATCAGTATCACATTGCCATTAGTGCTCCCAGCTGGTAGTGATAATTTCACTGATTTCCAATTAAGAGCTACTTCGTGTCTAGGTCTGTCACAGACTTAATGCAGTTTAAAACTAATTTGAGAGCTTAACCCAGTGATGCTTTCCTTGCAAAACACTTGAAAAAAAACAGTTGTCTGTAGCACTGACTTAACACTGCATGCTCAAAATTCTCAAATAAGCATCATCAAGTTTAAAGGTCCGCCAGTGCATAATAATTTGTGACATCTAATTGTGAGAATGCAGAGTGCAGAGTTCCTCCATTTACCCTCCCTGTTCGCAGCGTGACGGGTTACTGTGGTGGTCTTCACATATCCTAATGTAATTAGCTTCCTGTTTTGAAAGGTGAAGCCATAGGAAGTAGGACAGAAATAGCCTTTAGACACTGTAGAGGACGATTACACTGTTTCAACTCAACTTAACCAGGTCCAGTCAACTACAGCTGACTACTGAAGAAGACTACGACCTGGATGACTGAGACTGAGTTTACAGTGAGAGTCAGTGGGGAAATTAGCCCACTTCTCACTTGATTTATAGCATCGATAAAAAGTTTACTTGGTTCATTTTGCTGGTATCACTTTTGGAAATTTCCATTTAGACGAAAACATAACAGGGGTTAGCAGATATAAGTGAACACAGTGTGATTGACAGCTACTACTTGGACCAATGGGAGTCTGATTGCACATGACGTGAACTTCACACAAACTTCATAGACTGATATACTGCTGGTTCATTTTACCTACTTTTTTTATACACCAGAACTTTAAAAAAACACACTTAATGGCATTAACTCAGGGACAATACTGTCTAATTATCTGATATTAATCTCCATCATTATAACATAACATTTTTATAGTGATAATATTTTAGCCAATAAGTCAAGCCCTATTTCTTACCAAGCCCAACTCCGACTATGAGCCTCCCCGTCAGGAGCACTTCTTTGCCGGGGGCGGTGCTCAGCACGATCCCGCCGACGGTGAAGAAGAAGCTGGCCAACAGTATGCACACTCTGCGCCCGAAGAGCCCATTGAGGAAGCCGCCCAGCAGGGCGGAGAGGGCAGCCGCGGCCACAGTACATGATATGAGCAGCTCCTGCCACAGCGCGTTCAGGTGCAGCTCCTTCTTCAGCAGGAGCATGGCCCCGGAGATCACCCCGGTGTCGTACCCGAACAGGAAGCCCCCCAACGCGGAGAACACAGCCAGGACATAGACGAAACCGGGCGTGACATCCTGCTGGAACTGCTTTCGGGCAGCTCTCTCCAGGTCCCCCGTGGAGGAGGAGGCTGCTGTGGCTGAACCTACTGCTGCTGCTGCTGCTGATGATGATGATGTTGATGTTGTTGGGGCACCGGTGGCGGTGGAAGCTCCGACGGAGGCGCCGTGGCTGCCGATGCTGGCGCTGGACGGAGCTCTGATGAGACTCCGCTCTCCTCCGTCGCCCGCTTTCTTCCACCGCTCGCCCATCAGGTTGCTCATACTACGGAGGTTGTAGTCATGCTTTCGCGACATATGGGAAACACAGCACAGGACAGGACTGCTGGATTGTATTTGTTGCTTCCAGAAAAGAAAAGTAAAAAACAAAACACACAGCAAACTCTTGCACCCCCCGCAGTCTGGAGTTTACTGCCAGTAAGTTTGCTTGTCCTACACCACTCCACCAAATAAAAGCACTGGCTGCAGAGTAAAGTTGTTGTGCAGCCTTGTGAGTGAGGGAGTGTCAGAGCATCACATCCCTGTGGTCCTGAAGAAGACTGGGAGCAAAGGTAAGATAGGAGGAGTATAGTGTTCTGGAGCACTTCGTCACTACTAGCGTCGGCATGACGCAAAGAAATGTTTTGGAAGCATGATGCTGGAGTGAGGACTCATCAGCAACTATTCGATTATTATGCTGAAAATAGAAAACCCACAAAATGATACACCCTGTAAAATATGTATGTACATAACAAAACACTGAAGAAATGAAATAAATAGCATGTCTGCTGTAGTTTCCCGTGAACTCATCCTAATGCATGAATGCATAATCATGAATGCAATTCATGATTCAACATCTGCTCTTTTTAAATAGTACAAGACATAACTGTAAAAAAATGACGATAAACAAAAGATACAGGTTACAAAATGACAGTACGGTCCTATTAATATAAATAAAGACTTTAAAGTGGCATCACGTTTCTCCTGAAATGATTCATTAATCTAAAATCTGAAAACAGCTGCCCTCTGCAGGAGGATGGACTGCAGTGCTTCAAGTGTATGTTTCTGAACAGGACGAGCAACTCTTCTCCAAACACATTATCTCTGGTCATGATCTGTTTTACAATGTTATTAAAAGAGGAAATCGTTTAGCAACTAATGAAAGTTACATCTTATATATATATATATATATATATATATATATATATATATATATATATATATATATATATATATATATATATAAAAATATAAAGATTGGCTGGATGAGAATTTAAGGGAAAAAAAGATATCCAAGTGTGCATTCATAAAGATAACAAAGCAACCTTTAGAGTTATCAGATTAGTTACATTTAACCAGTAAATCTAGTATTTCCTTTATGGTACCTGCTGGGACATTCACCATGTGGCACACATGATTGCATTAGATTACATGATTAGTTTACCAGATTATTGATTGGTCAATAATAGGATGATGAAAAATGCACAGCACAAATTTGAACAGCAAAAGCAAGCATATTAAAACTGCTTTTGATTTAATATCAGAGACAATAAAAAATGTGAGCTACAAATGTAGATATTCACATTTGAGAAGCTGGAAAAGGTATAAACATATTCAGATCTTCAATTAATTTCAGCCCTACTTATCATGAATATCAGTGCCAAAAATGTTGGCACAAGTGTTGTGTTATTGAGAGGAAGACAGTTATTTTTTAGGATAACTGCTTTTTTTTTGAGGACTGCTTGTAATTAATATTGTCATTGCTGAAAACAAAACAGACAATAGAGCAAAAATGTTCTCAAAGTGTTAGGTCCTATTACCACAACACAACTTAAAATATATTACTTTTCATGAAAAATATCAAAAAACAAATAGACCATTATCAAACTATAAATCCCCATCTAATGTCAAGCAAGTATTTCACTCTCCACTGAAAACTGAGGGGTGTTAAAGCACAAAATGCATTATTGAAATATCCCATATTCAGAACTATCTGCACATATTCAACCATTAGTCCTGTCAGTATAAACCTTCTTCATTATTGATTGGGTTTAAAACACAAAAGCCCATCTCTGTGAATGTGCTGTATGCCTCCAGCCTGGAGAAATGACAGGGTGGTAAATGCCTTCATGTGCATTCATGTATGGAGTGGATCAATATGTGGACAGCGATGTCACACAAGATGGAGAATTACTATGGTCTGATAATGGTCCATGGTGTAGCCCATTATAGAACAACAGGATTCCCTAGAGACACAGTGGTGCACATGGTTTTATGGAGAGAAGGTAATTTATGTAGGTAAATTAACCTTGTGACTCCATATGATGATATAGGCCTGCTATAGTGGAGCCTGGGGGGGAGATGTTTGTCAGGCAGTTTTTCTATCTGTGTTACCAAAGCTATACATTTTTCCAAAGCCTCTTTCTACCAGCACCAGACTATGGTCTCCACATAAGGATTCTTGAAAATGCACTTTGCATACAATCATGTTTCCCAAAGAAAGAAGAAAACTGTTTGTACTTCAGCAGCTTAAAGTTTTAGTTTCATCATAATCTTTGATTTCCAGAAAAGTTGAAGTACAAATATTTGTGTACTTACAAAATACAATTTAAACTAAAGCATTATGAATCGTCATAGCAATCTATTAGTTTTGAACACACACATGTTCTTCTACACTCCATGCACTTGCCCATGAAAAGTAGATAGGTCTATTAACTGACCTCATTAAAGATGAGAGGGTAGTCTGGGAATCACATCTGCCAAACATCCAGACAGTCTTGTGTCGGTGTATAGTTGGAAGTAGTCCAACCATGGTCTTCTCCTGTACAAATACAGCAGTGAACAGATACAGTTATTCAGGAATTACAGTATTTGGTTTCAACTGTAACTAATTGTCATCATGTTGGTAGAGCAGTCCTGAGATTTCTCCACTTAACTGGTCAAAAATATGGACTACATACAAAAATATAAACTCAGTCTTTGATAGCCCTTTAACCCTTACAGTGTACAGCCTACAAACATCAGAAACTCAAAGTTTAACTGGTCCTCCCATCCTATACTTTTGGATTTAGCCATCACTAATGTAATCACTTACACATATACATTTACCCGACTTGGACATTACCAAGACTCAACTTATTTTAGTCTTGCTAGACAGATAGACAGAGGGTGAGAAAGAAGGGGAAGTGCACCTTTTAAAAAACAACTTCCTTCTTTAAATCTGGCTCCAAGCCTAACCTCTGGGCCCTTTCACTGCATGTATTTTATCATAATGCAGCAGTAACAGGTGTAACTTGTACATTAAATAGAAATGGGCCTTATTCAATGTTAGTGGTTGGACTTGTGCTTTTTATGCTGAATGGCCAGTTCTATAAAGATTTTTCCATGTAACTGACATAGGCACTACCATGTTTTGAAAACAACAAAATATATTTCTAATACATTTATGGAGTGGAACAAGTGAAACATAGAGTGAATGGTGGACTTACATTTGGCCAGAAACATGAGTCCAATGTCTGCTGAATGTTAGGTAACTGTTGGCAAATGAGTCTGTTGTTTTAAGGCAATACTATGTCAAGGCTGAGTGAATTTAAGCTTGCTTTGGAACTACTCAGACAACTATTGACAAAACACTTAGACAATAAACTACCTTGGTAGTTCTAAAACATTAAAATGTTTGCAAAATGCTTCAGTTTTATGTTATTATGTCACTGTGCAGACATTTGTCATTGCAACAGGAAAGAGAAAGTGTTATCTGACGCTGGGTTTTTGCGTCATGTCTCCGCCCCTTTTTTTAGGAAAAAACGTACCCCCCTACTTTGATCCAAATTTCGAGGTCTCCACTTTACAATAATGAAACGGTACTTTTTCAGGTACTAGAAGTCACATTCCTTTGGCTAGCGAGGTAAACAATCATATTACCTCTTTGTCGATCAATGAAAAACGTTACACGTGCAAATGTCAAAGACATGATATCGTGTCCTGTCAGACTGCCTCTATCATAATGGACGAGTGACTCCACCTAGTGGTCGGAGGTGTCTTATCCCGATATACAGGTACAAGTAACTTGCTAAATTTCCTGCTAATATGTCAATTTCTTACGTAAAAGTCTTAATTTTGCTGATGTAACAGTCTGTTCCTCTTTATGTCACTGTAAATTAATTGCAGATCTAACGTTAATTTGTTCAATAGAGGTTAAGTGGGCTTAATAGCAACATGGGTAGACCCATTAACACCAGGCACCAACTTTTTCAAAATTAAATAAACATTATTGGACTACAGGCATTAAGATAAGATAAACATAGCACAGCACTACATAGAGTTATGTCTCCTCCACTACTTTTGTTGTTGTTAATAGGTTTCTAAAGATGCTTAAGGCCTGGACATAGTGCACATGGCAAAAAATACAACTGTGGATTTGAACCCCACTGGGCCAGAGGCCAGGTGATTCAACAAACACTTCTCAATCATTGTCATTCAGTTTTTTTAGAGGCTTTGCTCTGCTTTATTTAATTTTACAGATGCAGCTCCAGATATATGCATGCAAAACATGCTGTGCAAACTCCATCACCTGGACCTCAAGCCACGCAGTCATCTTCCATGTCGAGTGAGTTGAAGATTTAATCTGTATGGGAGTGGAGAGGCACACCTGTCAGTTTGAGGGAAATTCAGTTCCAAACAACATGGTGGGTTTTCATGTTCAACACACTTTGTGGAGAATGCAAATATATTGTTTTTCATGTCATAGACTGTATGTGCACAATTAAAATAAAAGCAAACAGAATTAGTTACAAATCATCCATCCATCCATCTGCTACTGCACATGAGGGCTGCGGGGTGCTGGTGCCAATCCCAGCGGACATACTGTAGGGCGAAAGGCGGAGTACACCCTGGACAGGTCGCCAGACACCCATCCACTCTCACACTCCCACCTATGCTCAATTTAGAGTGTCCAATTTGCCTAATCCCCTAATTTCCTTTTTTTTTTTTTTTTTTTTCATGTGATTGAGTTAAAGCTCACAGACGACGCTGTGCCAAACACAGAACAGGAAGCTCATATAAAATAAACAAAAACTTAAGACACTGCAGCACAAGTAACATTTGTACATGTCATTAGGCGGATGGTCCGCTGTGATGACCCCTAAAGGGAGAAGCTGAAAGAATAAGAAGAAGATGTATTATATGTGTTTAAAGTGCATGAATTTATTTCTCAAATAGAGGCAGGAACTTTAAGCAGAAGATTCTGCATTTATAACAGTGCATTGCAGTCAGATGGCAGCACGTTCCCACAGCATGACGGTGTCTGTCAAATCCGATTTTACTAAAAATGCAAACATAGGACTGGTTTTGATATGTGTGTGTTATCATACACACAGTAAACACTTCTCATTTGAATTTGTATGCTCTGTAATTTAAACTTCAGCCGTTTAGTAACAATGAAGTGATTTTGAAACATTTGAATGTGGTGTGACTCTTTTGATTTCAGTCTTAATGAAGCTTTTTGATCTTTTACTTCCTCAATGATTTGAGCTAATAAATGTTTGACTCGCTTTGCTTTTCCAAATACAATATTTGCATTTTCTTTTTCAGCTCTGAAACAGAAATAACTGACTACATCCTGGTTCCTGACACCTGATCATTAAGCGTGCCTCATTAATCATGGTCCATTGTTCTGTCTTAACATGCGTGGGTCACTTGTGTTTACTGAAAGTAAGCATCCTGCTCTTTTCATAATACAATACTTAATGTTTAACATATTATGGATGAGGGTGGATGAGGCTAAAATATTCGCTTTCATGATTTGTTTCTCTTATTTTGCTAAATATTTGAAGAAAAGAGTGAAACGTTTCTGCCATTATCTGTGTAGGTAAGGGTCCAGGCTTACCTTAACAATTTGTCTGGAGTTTGGTGTTCCTGTAGGTTTCTTAGTAAGTTTCCATACCTCACTGACAAATTACCTACTGGAATATGAAAATCATAGGGGCTGTTAATGTAAAAATGATTAACAAGATGTAAAAAAAAAAAGGTTGGTTTGTTTTTGTTCAAGATTAATGTTTAATATGGCTTTTCCCTCGATTTTTATTTCCTGGTCACTGAGAGAAGGTTAAGTTTGTCTTTAGGACCTTTAGTGGCGCAAACCCTGACCTTGTCAGGACCAGCAGTCGTCATGGAGACCAAAACCTGGTCCTAATAATACAGAACGTATTCTGGGAGAAACCTGTTGGGTTTTGGGCTAAGGTTAGTTTGGACAGGTTAGTTTTGGCTGTCCAAATGACTCGAGGTCAATGCAAGTCCATGAAAGGATTGCTGCGTGTGTGTGTGTGTGTGTGTGTGTGTGTGACACATCTCTGTGTATGGTATGATGAGTTATGCATTGTGTGTGTGTGTGTGTGTGTGTGTATTGACACTGCATATATAAGCACTGTGGTGGGCTGTTAGTGCAGTTCTTCCTGGATTCACCTGCTCTCCTGCAGCACAGGAGCATCAGGCAGCATGACTTCACACAGATGGATACTGACTGTCTGCTTCTTACTTGCCTCAGGTACCAGTGTTTCTCGTCGTCTCTGGGATTATGAATTATTTATAAATAGTATTATTAATACTTGACTTACTGGGTGTTTGCAAAATAAAATATTATAATGTGACAAAATGTGGCCAAAAGTGGATATATCGGTGAATTATAGCACAATCAGTTGGTCATGCAATTATTCAATATTTCACATATTCTATATTTAAAAACATTTCCCTAATTGTTTCTAACTGTTCTTTTTAATTATATATATCATATAAAACACAAGAAAAGCAATGTGTATGTTGTTAAACTGAGTGTTGGGATTAATCTCATGGTCATAATGTTTGAATTTTAAGTGTTTATGTATTTTTTCTCCCAAAAGATTTGACTTTTACACTTTTATTTGCAGTATTTCTACTTTTTTCTGTGTTTCTTCCAGTTTTTGGGGCAGGTGAATCAATGTCAACAGTAGAAGTTCAAAAATGTAAGTATAATTTTGTGAATGTTGGAGCATAATTTTGTCATTTAAATGTTTTTTTAACATGTTTATTGATTGTAAGTGCGTATGATTTCATAAAAAGTAGACTGAAGTGGTTTTTGTGTGTTCAGACACCTGCAGGATGTTTGGCAGTGGCGTCATGCAGCCTTTCAACAGCTCAGGTTTCTATGTGCGATCCAGCTGCCCGTTCACCCTCACCCGCTTCACCCACAACCGGGTTGACTGCGACATCACGGTACGGCGAGGAGACAGTGGACTGCTGGCTCAAGTTGAGATCATCGTCAACAAAATCAGGACTGTTGTGCAGAGTGGAAGCATCCTGGTGGAAAAGAAAAGGTTTGGCCTCAAACTGAAGACACAGGAATCCAAAAGTTGACTTGAATAACTGTTATTCTGAGCTGCTCACGTACAGTATTTCATTTACTCTAGGCCTAAATTTGCTATATAAGTTTACCAAACTGAGTTATTCAACCACATTGCACTTGGTGAGCACTTTACCTGAAGGCATTTGAGATCATTCACTCAAACAGCATTGGCATTCAGCCACACAGCCAGGTGGCTCACAGCTTTATGCATTCTTAATGGCATCTCTGTTATTATTAGGATTATTATTAGCTTTGACCCAGGGACAGTGTGCATTATTAATTTCACCACAAATCTAAAAGTGATTTACAGGCTATTTTTTTGGATTTTAGAAGAAAAACCAACCTGCTGTTTCCTTTTTTTTAAGCAGTACAATCTCTGCTCTGATGCCTCTCTATGTTCATTTGTGCACAGTGTTTCTCTTCCGTACGACCACACCTACCAGCATATTTTCCAATATGGCACTTACACTCGACTAAGGAGCTCGCTGCTTCCTCTGTCGGTCACCTGGCACAGTGTACCTGGAGGAATCGATGTTGTGAGGGTGAGAGGACAATCCTGATGCATGTCTCTCCATGTTTACCACAGAGATTGTTTGATTTTTTTTTTTTATTATCGTGTCAAATTGGGTTTATTGAACAAATATACCTTCCTGACACTTTTTTCCAGACTTTGGACACATAGGTAGCAAGTTCTTAGACATCCGTCTTCCAATCTGTCCGCCTCAGTGCACCAGAACATTTCTGGAGTTTGAAAAGACATTTCATTCTGCAAAGGTGGTTCTCATACTTCATCATAATGAGGACAATCCAGAAGAAACGCAACTTATTTCCTCCCGAACATTTTCAAATCTATCTTCTAGGGCGAGGGAAAAGATTCCCGTTCTAAGACAATAAAGATCTCAGTTTGTACGATTCAACAAACAAAATGTCTTTCTGCCATTTCCTGGCAAATCTAGCCAGTAACTTACTCACTGCATGATTATTGTGATGAATACACTGTATATGAGCATCCTGTATAGTGGTTCCAGTCGCCAAAGTCCACTGAGAATTGTCAGACTTACTTTTTTAATGTCTAATTGACACAGAAATCCTACCCATATCACCCAGAACAGAATAGAAGCACAACTATGAACACCTGAAAAACAAAGTGCAGCTCTGTTCTGTACAGAATCTGCTATTTTACACTCTTCATAAGCCCAGGTATCAGAGCATGATTAAATATGTGGGGGAAAAACGGATGTAAGAGACCTAAAGCAGAGATTTGCACAGCAGAGCATAAAAAAGCAGGTGCATGATGGCTTTATTCAATCCCACTGAAGCTTCTTTCAATGAATTGTTGTTAAGGTGGATCTGGAGCAGGCGCTGATCACTGATATGACTGGGCTGTGTGGAAAATACAATGTTCCAGGTATGGCAGCTATTGTATTAAAAGTTATACAGGCATAGACAGTCTATGACTAACAGTAGTAGCAGTGGATTAGCATTACATGCATCAAACAAGTGTTAAACTGAATAACTGTAGTTTTGATTTGTAAAGGTTTATACTTTTTTTTGTTGTTTTTTTTGCTTTACTGATGCAAATGTTGACATTTATTTACACACATTTCTTTCCTGAAATGAAGGCAACAAGCAGCAGTTGATCGCAGAGAGCGTGATTCCTGAGGAAACGTGTCAAACACGAGATCCTATCTTTGCTCTTAATCTAGTAAGTTCACTATCGTATTCATGGTTTACGGGTGAAACTGAACCAACTGATTATGATGTTACAAAATGAGGTGCTGCCTGTTGAGGACACTGATAACATGACACCGCTCCATGCTCGCACCCTGACGTAGTTTCTCTGACGTTTACAGCTATGCAGACTGTTCTTTTCCTACACGCTGGACTGTTTGCAAGCCAGGACCCCTCATTATATCCGACTCTGCGAAGAGAACATTTACAGCTATGAAAGCAGCAAATACATCGCCTGTGCTTTCTTCAATGAGGTTGTCCAGCAGTGTGGAAATGACAGCTACATCTGGACCATGTGGAGAACCGTAACCAGATGTGGTTTGTGATTAAAAAGCAATTCGAATGAACAGTCTAGAGTTATTGAAGGTGCTTTCCTTCCTTATGACGTGTATATCTGTTTCTGTGGATGAATGCAGATCCACCAAGTTGTCCAGGAGACCTGGTTCATGTAGAACAAGGCACTGCCTTTGTTCCCAGCTGCTCCAACCCAAACCCTGGCTTCTCCAACCAGGACCTAACAAGCTCCTGTGTCTGCCCAAAGGGTGAGCACAGTGTGTATGATTGTGATTTACGTCTTCTGTGTAGTTTTTAAAGCTGCATACTGAACATTGTGTGCAGGTACGGTGGTTAATGATCGCGCAGGTGGCTTCCACTGTGTGAACGTGTCCAACTGCCCCTGTGTGTTTGCCGGCAGGAGCTACTTCCCTGGAGACACACGCAGCACCAAGTGTCAGTCGTGGTGAGGAGGCAGAAAAGAGTTGGTTATGCTTGTGCACTGCAAATTGTGAAGGGGAGTTTTTTTGTTTTTTTGTTTTTTTGTTAAATATAACTTTCAAATATGTCCTCTCAGTGTGTGTGAGGGTGGTCGGTGGCGCTGCTCCAAAAACGTCTGCCCGGCCAGATGTCTCATCGAGGGGCAGTTTGTCACAACATTTGATGGCAAACAATATGCCCTCCCTGGTAAATGCACATATGTGGCGTCGCAGGTAAGTTGTTTCGCGTCAAATCAGATCCATGCTGCTTTTTATGTGATTCTGTCCGCGCTTATACAATTCTTTGTTTCAGGGTCTCAAGTGGACAATAACTATTCAGTTTTCTGAAAAACACGTGTCCCTGAAAACAGCTGTCCTGCAGCTTTTTAAGGTATTCTTTCTTTCTCTGTCTAATAAAAAGTATATAATATGTCAAACAAACATTGAGCGAGTGAAAACTGAAGGTCTGTTTGAATTTACAGGAGGTCTATACATTTTCAATCAACAGTGTTAAAGTAGGAGAGGAGGAAATCACTGAACTTCATCAGTCTGGTAAGAATCCATTTTGCAATAAAAGGCACAAGAAAAATAGTTCAAACAAGTAACATTTTAGGTTGAATATAACTTTATTAAGTGTTGTCTTCTTGTTGTTCTGTTTTGCTTTCCTTGATTTCTGTCCCCTCCTGTCAGCGTATGCCCTGGTTTTCTGGCAGTCTTCTTTGTACGTCCAAGTCCAGACGTCTTTTGGTTTGAAGATGCAAGTCCAGATGTTTCCTGAACTTCAGTTCTTTATCACCCCACCCACAAACCACACCAGTATCATGTCAGGTTAGCATCTCAGTCTACAACAAACACAAACAAATACCACCCTGGGATTTGGTTTCATGTAGAAATGTCTCTGTGTTGGTCTGTTCTTCAGGTCTTTGTGGCAACAGCAACGACGACACCACAGACGACTTCACCACAAGCAGCGGGATCATCGAGAACTCCCCACAGCCGTTTGCTTGGTCCTGGAGTGTGGGCACCTGTGCACTGAACATACCCAAAATCTGCAGCAGCGCAGACAATGGTACCAACGGATGATATTAATGTGCCTGTAGTGTATTTATCTGATTGACTTATATGTGCATCAAGAATAAGAAGTTATATAAAAACTAGATATGACATAGACAACAATGAAATACAGTCTAATAATATAAACAATATGTTATTTGCTTTTCTGCAATATTTGATAGATTAGACTTAAATTACAAGTAAAATACAGTACTTTGACTCTAAATTAGAGGGAGACTTGCTCTACCTTAATGAGACTGATCGAAGTGACAGACCACGAGTTACATTTTTATTTTATTTTATTTTATTTAATTTAGGTCCAGCAATTTTGTGTACCATTTGATCTTATTTATTATTTGAATCTTGTCTTTTCTGCAGAAATATTTGCCGATGAAAAGTGCTCTGTGTTGAACGACCCGACTGGGATCTTTGCTAAGTGCCATGGTCATATCCCAGCAGATCAGTTCCACACTGTACGACTTTACACAATCCTTAAAAGGTTCTTATGAACATGTCAGCAAGTATAGCACATTAATGAAATGAATTGATATTTCCAGGCTTGCGTCCAAAGAACCTGCAACTGTGGGAACAACCTGCAGCAGTGTTTATGTGTTGCTCTGGGCAGTTATGCTAAAGCCTGCGCCATTCTGGGTGTTGCAGTTGGTGACTGGAGGAAAGCTTCCAACTGCAGTGAGTTCAGCTTTAATAACATGCAACTATATTGATTCATAAGCTTATTAACATTGCTTTATCTGCATCCCTCCACTGGAGTAATGATTAAACGACCCATGTCATAATTGCCATAAATTGAATCTTATATCATTGCTGCTTCCAGCACTGGCCTCTTTGTACAGCATCCATTTGGACAGGTCACAGTAGCACAATAATCAAATGATGGCTGAATTCCATTTAGCTTCCAGTTTCAGGGTGCGTGCTGGGTCACTGTCACACTGTCCGGACTTATATGAACTGAACAGAGCCTGATACTTTAACTGTAGCTGTGAAGATGTCACTAAATATGAGTTCAAAGTCATATTTGTGTATTTAATGACGATCACAAATGTCATGCCCCAGCTCTGAAATGTCAAAACAACCAAGAATTCTTCTACGACGTGCCAGCCTGCAACCATACATGTCGCTCCTTGTCCGGACATGATCCTCGCTGTCGGTTGGATGACACTCCCGCCGAGGGCTGTGGTTGTCCTGAAGGAACACACCTGAACCAGGGACAAGTCTGCAGCCCCAAGGCAGAGTGTGAATGTCACCACTTAGGTGGTACAACACCACCAGGGCCTGTTGTTGTTGATGGACTTCAGTGGTGAGTTGATCATCAAAATATTTACTTCATTACCTTTTATATTATCCTCATCATTTTTGCTTTTTATAGCTGGCTACATCCATTATGTGGATATTTTGCATCTAAAATCCTCTATTGTGTCTCCTGTAGCATCTGTAAGAATGGAGAACTGCTCTGTTCCAAGGACTGTGGTAAATAAATATTCTGTGCATAATTATTGGTTAACTATGACACAGCAAATTACACTCGTTATTATCTTTGCTTCAACTACATTTATTTAATTATACTGAAAATAATTAAATAAAACTATAATTAAATAATAAACTCTTATTTTTCTAATACAACCTCCAACATTTTGAATGTGAACATTCCCATACATTTGTGTCAAATGGCAAACAGTGCACATTGTAACCAGGACCCTTAATGTTTAATTTAGGAAATGATTTTTAACTAAGTCACTGTGTGTTTCAGGTTGCATGAATGGGAAGGTCTGTGTTCACTGCTCTGAGTATGCAGTGAACACAGCTCAGAAAACCTGCGACAGTCTCAGCAAACCACTGGTAGGTCAACAGATTCTGTCTATTAAAATAACTTCCATTCATATACTGTGTCATTGAATTTGAGCCCTTTTAGACGAGATGTATTAAAAAAAGAAGACTTTTATTTTTATTCTGATGTGATTTCCAGGGTGTCAGTGTGACCTGTGAGAGTGGCTGCCACTGCCCACATGGCCAGTATGAGGATCACCATGGCAACTGTGTCTTTCTGGACAACTGTACATGTGTGTACAGTGGCAAAGTGTTCAGAGCAGGACAGCATGTCAAAACCAACTGTAAAAAATGGTAACATCTGTATCACTATTGCTCCACTACCCGTCCATTCAGAATGTCTTGTTCATCCACAAGCTGAACTGTTTAAATCTGTCTTGCAGTATTTGTGGTCAGGGTCAGTGGCACTGCAACGATGAGCCATGTCCTGGGAAGTGTCAAGTTTATGGAAATGGCCATTACCAGACCTTTGACTCTAAATGGTATCGCTTTAACGGACACTGCCAATACACACTCGTCGAGGTAAGATCAAGCGGTCCACAGCTGAACCTGGAATGTCCTTTAATTACTCCAATAATGCACACACACGTACTCTGTTTGCACAAATAAACCTTAACTAAAGACCTTTATGGTACATTTTATGCAACCCAATTGCTTGATTTTCTGTTTTGCATGAGCTGTTTTCTCATTTTGTTATTTCAGGATTACTGCGGAAATGAAAATGGCTCCTTCTCTGTCAGGGTGGAGAGTGTACCGTGCTGTGATGAAGCACTGACTTGCTCTCGCTCCATCGTCCTGGACCTGCAGGTGGTGATCCTCCGGTTTCACTATGTAAAAACCAATCAGCTTCTGACCAATTCACAATTTTCCCTCCATTCATCTATCCCCATATTCATTCTATCCTTTCATCCTTTTGATCCGCTTCAACTTTCTCGTAAAAAAAAACAGTTTTTTGGTTACTTTACAATACATTAAAATGTTAAAACTTTCATTTCTCCTACCACTCAGGGCACAGTCACCCTGACACTGAGTGACATGAAGGTGACCAGACGTATACAAAAAGGCAGGACTCTGCAAGCACATTCACTTTACACCACACACACTGTGGGACTCTATATCATAATCTCAGTGCCAAACAGTGGGATAACGCTCATCTGGGATAAACACACCAGGATCACCATAGAGCTGCATCCAAACTGGAGAGTGAGTGAAAAGGAAATCCACATTTGAACAAAAATCTCCTTTCAATACTTTTAAAATTCAATTACTTCTCTTGTAGAACCGAGTGTGTGGCCTCTGTGGGAATTTTGACTCCAGTGAGGTGAATGACCTACAGATAAGTGGCTCAGCAGGTAATATTCTTCCTTATATTCCTTTATCAAATGCATGACATCCACTCATTAACTCAAAATACCACTAAAATAATAATAATCTGTGTTTAGTGGTGTCTAGTCCTCTGACCTTTGGCAACAGCTGGAAAGCCGCCACACCCCCGTGTTCTGATGTGACCACTGAGATATTTCCATGTGAACGCAACTCCTACTGCTCAGCCTGGGCCCAGCGGCGCTGTATGATCATTACATCAGACACCTTCAAAGACTGCCACTTAAAAGTATGCATTTTTACATAATTAGCAAGCCACTCACATCAGGGTCTGGGTTTCTGTCTAGGACCTACTATAAATTTTGGAAAAAAGAGTGGCGAAACCAGTAAGCATGTAGTTTTAAAGGAACTCGGATCATCAATGAGTCAATCACATATAAAAGCTAACAAAAACAAATGATGTGTCATCCCTGTTTTTACAGTAGCGGACTAACATGATTATTATCTATGTTCCATAGGTGGACCCAGAGCCCTACTACCATGCCTGTGTGCAGGAGTCCTGCTCCTGTGAGTTTGAAGGGAAGTTTCTGGGCTTTTGCACCGCGGTGGCAGCCTATGCTGAGGCCTGCAGTGACCAGGATGTGTGTGTCAAATGGAGAACACCCGATTTGTGCCGTAGGTTGAGACCCATATTTTTTTTTTTCCTCCACGTAATATTTCAGGTAGAAAAACAACCAAGAAGAGCTGGGGTTTTTTTATATTAAGTATATTTTATACTATACAAAAACAATTATTTTACATACAAATAATCAGTATGGCTATTGTGTTTATTATAGCGGTCTACTGCGACTACTACAACAAGCAGGGCCAGTGTAGCTGGCACTACGAAGCCTGTGGTGAGATGCTCACATGCAGCAAAGTCGACTATTTCACTCACAAACTTGAAGGTAATCCAGGCTTTCTGGTTTGCATTCTTACTCAGTTGAATCTGGAAATGTCTTAATCTTAAGTAATAAGGTGATTAACTTTGTGTTTGTCCTTTGGAAAAGGCTGCTACCCTAGATGTCCGAAAGATGCACCATACTTTGACGAAAATACTGGAGAGTGTACTAAATTGAAGAACTGTACCTGTTTTTTTAATGGCACTATCCTTCAGCCTGGGACAGTGGTAATGATAGAGTCCAATACGTGGTGAGATTAGCCATTTTGTGTTTTGTACTTTGAAACTTAATGTAACATACTCTATATGTGCACTTAACATCGTTACATTAAAAACTGGATATGTCTTCATTTCTTCTCAGCCCCTGTGAAAATGGAACAGTTAACTGTCGTAAGTATGAATCACACTCACTTGGTAGGACATGTCAATTGTGAATGTGTCAATTTTGTATTTTAGTAATTTTTTTTTGCCTTCTTTCAAAATACCAGAGCTTACTCCCACAGCTCCTCCAACAACACCTCCACCTATCACCACAGCATCAACAAGTTCCATTATACCTGCTACATTCACAACCGAAACAACTGTGCCTTCCACTACACCAGCAACTACATCTGATATAGCTACAACTGAAACATGGTCAACCGTGCCTTCAGCCACCACCACACCACTGACAACCACTACCAATGCCTCAACTACTACTGAAACATGGTCAACCGTGCCTTCAACCACCACCACACCACTTACCAATGCTACTACTGAAACATGGTCAACCGTGCCTTCAACCACCACCACACCACTGACGACCACTACCAATGTTCAGCTGGACAGTGGCCACCACCACACCACTGACGACCACTACCAATGTCTCAACTACTACTGAAACATGGTCAACCGTGCCTTCAACCACCACCACACCACTGACAACCACTACCAATGTCTCTACTGAAACATGGTCAACCGTGCTTCAACCACCGCCACACCACTGACAACCACTACCAATGTCCAACTACTACTGAAGCGTGGTCAACCGCTTCAACCACCACCACACCACTGGCGACCACTACCAATGTCTCAACACTGAAACGTGGTCAACCTTCAACCACCACCACACTGGCGACCACTACCAATGTCTCAACTACTACTGAAACATGGTCAACCGTGCCTTCAACCACCACCACACCACTGACAACAACTACCAATGTCTCAACTTCTACTGAAATGGTCACCGTGCCTTCAACCACCACCACACCACTGACAACAACTACCAATGTCTCAAACTACTGAAACGTGGTCAACCGCTACCACCACAACCACTGTACTTCAACCACCACACCACGACCACTACCAATGTCTCAACTACTACTGAACGTGGTCAACCGCCTTCAACCACCACCACACCACTGACCACTCAACTACTACTGAAACATGGTCGCTTCAACCACCACACACACTGACAACCACTACCAATGTCTCAACTTCTACTGAAACATGGTCAACCGTGCCTTCAACCACCCCACCACTGACAACCACTACCAATGTCTCCACTGAAACATGGTCAACCGTGCCTTCAACCACCGCCACACCACTGACAACCACTACCAATGTCTCAGCTACTACTGAAACATGGTCAACAGTGCCTTCAAACCCACACCACGACAACCACTACCAATGTCTCAACTCTACTGAACCAACCCCTTCAACCAACCACACCACTGACAACTACAATGTCTCAACTACTACTGAACATGGTCAACCTTCAACCACCACCACACCACTGACAACAACTACCAATGTCTGAAACAACTCAACTCACCATGACAACCACTACCAATGTCTCAACTGAAACAACCGTGGGTGCAGTGCTGTGCGACAACCACACCCATGATGTCTCAACTACTACTGAAACATGGTCAACTGTGCCTTCAACCACCACAACACCACTGACAACAACTACCAATGTCTCACCTACTCCTGAAACATGGTCAACTGTGCCTTCAACCACCACCACACCACTGACAACAACTACCAATGTCCCAACTACTACTGAAACATGGTCAACCGTGCCTTCAACCACTGCTACACAACTAACGACCATTGCCAATGGCACAACTACCCCTGAAACCATGCCTTCAACCTCCCCTACACCGTTGACAACCACTGCCAATGTCTCATCTACCACTGTAACCCATCACACTTCAAGAGCCACACCCACAACACAATCCACCTTTACTATGGTCAGTCCAGTGGTTGTGACAGAAGGACCATCAATCTCTGGTGTGTATTTATTGTGCAAATTACATGTTTCCATGTTGTCTTTGATTGACTGCTACAATGTTTGTGTCTTGTCTGTTTTCACCATCCTCCACAGTCACACCATTAAGGGACAGTCAGTGTACAGATCTTAAAAGGAAAAAAACCTGGGCTTGCAATGAGACATGGACAGAGGACTGTTTCAGCAAGATCTGTAAAAATGGGACGATTGAGTTGACCCCAGTAGTGTGTCCCGAGCCATCGGTTCCCATCTGCCCCAGAGGCCAGGTCACAAAAGTCTCAGATGGATGCTGTGAAACACTGAAATGTGACTGTACGTGTTTCTTTTCTGTCTCCACCACTATTATTTTCATGCCTTTGTTATTTCTCCTGTTTTCTTGTCATTTGTGTTCACCACCACACATCAACGATTGACATGTGACGATATGATATAGGGTTAGACACTTTATCATTTAGCGCGGTATGTTATCTTGTTTTCTGTCCCCTTGAAACATATATATGTGTCTGTCTACAGCAGTGATCTGACGGTGATTCTCAAAGTGTGGGCAACTGCCCCCCCTAGTGTTCCTTGGGGGTATTGCAAGTCAGCCTTGAGTTTTAAAAAACAAACACTTTAATTTGGAAATGGCCAGTCTCCACTGCTTTAAACTAAATGACACATGCTAAGTGACTATGTTGAAAGTGATCGTTGTTACAAATGTCTATTAAATCACCTTTCATCCTTTCATATTATTCTCTTTAGGTCGCTGTGAGCTGTATGGGGACCCCCACTATATTTCTTTTGAAGGAGTAACATTTGATTTCCTGGATGAATGCACCTACATCTTGGTGGAGGAGCAGTCACCTCAACATAATCTTTCCATCGCTGTGGACAACTTTTTCTGCATGCCCAGCCTCCACGGCTCCTGTGCTAAAGGCGTCATCCTCCAGTATCAGAGCAATGTGGCTACACTTAGTATCATCCCAGATTTGTTTGCAGTACAGGTAGGATGACACACAAATAATGATTCAACCTCATTAGGCTGGTGGTATGTTACTAAACTAGTGTGTGCTGCAGGCCACTCTGAACAACATGACCATACATCCACCATATGAGGAGCACGGGATGAAGTTTGAGACCACAGGTTACGTGGTGTCAGTCTACCTCCCAGAGGTCCGCTCTTATGTCTCGCTTAGCCCTTCTTACACCCTGGTGGTCAATCTGGCCATGGAGCATTTCCTCAACAACACACAGGGACAGTGTGGTAAGTCACAGAAAAGGGAAAATGACCACAGACTACTTCTAGTACTTTTTCTGTGGAACAGAAAATCTAAAAAGTATTCCAATAAATAGCTAAAAGCAATTAAAGGCTGTGGAAACAGGTTACAATGCAGTCTGAAGTGAATATTATGTATTCACTGTTTAAAATTATTTAAATCTTAACATATTGTATATGGCTCAATGGACCACATTGTGTCATGTATTTAATAACAATAATCATCATAGAGATATTCAAGATTCAACTATTCTCACTGATTAACCCAGTCTTTTGGTCAATGCATGTATGTCTCTTTAAATAATAGATATCAGGCTGCACATCTTCTTTGTTGACCTTGTCTTCTCTCCAGGTGTGTGCGGCGGTGGATCATGTATCCGTAGAGGAGGCCAGATCGAGGACAACAGTTGCTGTGATAAGACTGCGTATGACTGGGTGTTGGCAGACACTCTGAAGCCGGCCTGTCTTTCTGCACCAAAGGACGTGCCCTGTCATCCTGGGCCAACTCCAGCACCCACTGACACAACCCTTCCCACCCCCACCAGCTCCAGCTGCCCTGCAAGTTCACTCTGTGAGCTGCTGGACCATCCGTAAGCTCCACACACTGACACACACACCTAAACAGCGACTTTTTAGGTGACAAATCTGAACTGTATTTCCTGGTAAATGTGTTTAATAATCACAGTATCTTTGATTGAATGCACCATTGCATTATCATCTTACAAACACTAGATCTGTCTTTCCCAGAGACTGGATGAGGACCCACAGATGGGTTGCTAAATAAATTTGGTGATTTATAAAATAATACATGCAGAAAAGTATGTTGATATATTTATCTATTATAAACATAGCTGGCTCACCTTATTCAAAAATGTTTTAGGTGTTTCAGAAATTTTTTAAGTGTGCAATTTGCTCTTGTCACAATAGTTTGTCATCTTAAAAGAGTGAGTCTCCATGTAAAACTCTATATACTAAAGCCATCATTACACTTCAGCAAATTGGTGGTGTATTAGTTTAGCTCGTCGTCTTTAAACGTATGTTTTAAAGAATCTTATTTAATCCATTTTCTTTAGAGTATTTTCGACCTGCAGGCAGTATGTGAATCTGCGCCTTAAAAAGAAGAACTGTGAGTTTGACTCGTGTGGGAACAGAGGCGGTCCGTGCTCTGCTCTGGAGCAAGCAGCTGAAGAATGCAGGAATCCTGATTTCTGCATTGACTGGAGAATACTCACTAATGGAAGCTGTGGTATTTGTCTTTTATTGTGTACCATTGGAGAGCAAAACTATTTAAATTGTTGTTTTGTTGTCCCTGAATCCTTAAGTTGATACTGTGGAGTTACACAAGGCATAATATTTGGCCCAATTATCTTCTGTCTTTACATCTTTCCCAAAAAAATCAGTTCATGGGCGTCTTTCATCACTTTTATGTCAACAATGTACCTTTCCTGCAAACCTAATGACACAATTTTCACCTGATTTTACAACATTAAAATGTGACCTTTTTATTTGTTGTGCAGAACTTTTTTATTATTATTTTGTGTGATAAATGATAAAGTTTTACTTAAGATTTCTTGTCTGTGTTTTAGATGTGCCCTGTCCAAAAGGATTGGTTTACAGAGAATGCCGTAACAAGCTGGATGACTTCTGCTATGGAGGGTTGGGATCCTTCTACCTATGACCATCCTTAGTCATTTTATACATATTATCGCCATCCAGAATGTTTGAGGTCGTCAAAGATTGTCTCACCTTTCCTCTGGATATGTTTGCACAGAATTCAACATCCAGGGGCCTCCCTTGCAAAAAACAGTGCAGGTTGTTTCTGTCCCAGTGGCCAGTTCAGGGCGGGAAACCACTCGAACACATGTGTGTTTGAGTGTTCCTGTGAGTGACATCATCTTCAAGGGTCATTTCTTTGTGGAAGACTTGTTTATTTATTTCTCTTTATTTCTCCCCACAGACTGTAAAGGACCACTTGGAGAGCCAAGAATGGTAAGAATATCTGTCTCATTCAAATAAAAAGATAATAATAATATACAACTCCAGATTAAATTCTAGATATTGACTGTTTGTTTTTTTTTACCTGTCTTCCAGCCTGGTGAGGTGTGGCAGTCCAGCTGTCTCCTCTGCACGTGTAACAACCTGACTCGGACAGAGGAGTGCTTTCCAAGACCCAGTGAACCTGCTCCTCTCTGTGGCCCCAACTATGTTTTGAAAAACACCACTTGCTGTGGTGATCAGATTTGTGGTGAGCCCTGGTATTTCGTCACGTTTAGCACCAAACATCTTTTACGTTAACCACCAAAAGTGACTTTAACTTAACATCAGAGTTGCCATTTCTGTGTTGATATTCTAAGTTATTTTTTAAATGACTTAAACTTAAAACACATATATACCTGTGTACACGGATACTGTTTACTCACTTTGTTATTTTTCAGTTGAGAGGACCTGCAGTTACAAGGACAAGTTGTACAAGGTACAGTATGTTTAGTGGAGCTCATGTTAATATAAGTACTTAATGTCAACTACTTCCTACAGAACACAAGATAACTTCTTGATAACTTCAAGATAACTATTGTCTTTTTTGTGCGTGTGTGTGTAGTTTGGAGACACATGGAAAGATCCCAGTCATCCCTGCATGTCATTCAGCTGCAGCAATGAGGGAGTTCAGACTGAAACAGTTGCCTGTTCACAAGAAACCTGTCCTGAGGTACTGATTAATCCTCCTCTATTTAAAACCTATAACTGTAACATCTTCTAAGCTCTATTTTAGAGTAATTACTAGTATATGCCCGTATTTCCTTTCTCTCTGTTTGTTGTTCTCTTATAATTGAAACAAGATGAGTTTTAAAACACTGCAAACAACAGCTTTATATGAACTGATAAATTCATTTTCATACAAAGGCTAATACAATTAAGTATGTTTTGTTCATGATATCATGTGGATGTGTTCGTCAGGAGGACAAGGTTTGGGACAACCAGCATTGCTGCTTCACATGTAAGTTGAGAGCAAATATCATTTTCAAAGATATAACTGTTGAGCTTTTTGTTTTTTATCGTTTTTCTTTCAGATCATGTACTTTTTATTAATGTGGGATACATGTGAATTCAAATGGCAAAACATGGGATAAACATTATTATTATTCTAATAATGTTTATTATTATTATTATTATTATAATGTTTATTATTATTATTATTACATTATAACCTCAATCTCTTCCCCTTTAACTCTAGGTAAGCAGAGCTGTGCTCCTAAGGTGTCCAGCTTTAACATCAGCATAGACAACTGCACCACCACCATAGAGATGCCAGTGTGCCAGGGCCAGTGTGTGTCTCAGCCCAGGTGAGAAGAAATCCACAATATCTATAGCTGGTTAATAGACATAGTTATAACACCATTAGGGCTGCAATTGAATATAATCATTAATTCCTCTGTTTACTATTTTCTTAATTATTTGGTTGTTGGGTCAGTATGTGTGAATGGTGAATACATGTCGGTCAGTGTTTCCCAAACCTCTTAACTGTGTCTTTATCTTGTTCAAAAAATCAAACCCATTAATAGTTACAATAAAACAAGAACATAGTTTGACAAACTTTATCTGTACACCCAAACGAATCATTTAAATTAAAGTTTGTAAATTATATAAAATTGTGATTATGCAAGATGTTTGTTCAGTTTAGTTTGAATGAACTTAATTTATTTAGGTGGTACCAATTTCTTGTGTCCAACCATTTTTCACTGATCAAAATAGATGACTAATTAATTATTGTTGCCCTCCTGGACACCATAAGCTAAGACACTCTCAGGTCTGTTGTCCACACTGAAGACACAGGGGGAACTGTATGATTCGCCATTAATTGTGTAATCCGTGAGGATTACAGGAGCATGACACCTCTCTCTCCCCCACGACATCAGGGTGGTGGTAATGCACGGCGACCTGCAGGTGGAGCCGAGGAGTAGATGCTGTGAGGAGCAGGGCTCCGAGAGGAGAACAGTGACCCTGCAATGCTCGGACCTCACCACCAGGCACCTGGCCTACTGGCACATCACCAGCTGTGAGTGTAGAATCTGCAGTGCACTCCGCTGACCTGAACAGCACAAGGGCAAATAGTTATGTGACATCAACAATTAAGATTTCCAAATCAACCTTAAGCTATTGCAATTCAGTTGATAATAATGTGTTTTTTCATCTTACACAACTCAATCTGTAGTATGTCAAATAAATGATTTTGTTACCAATCACAAAAGTTTGTTGCATGTAGCTTCTGTCAGTTCACCTAAAGCACTGCCACTTCTCCCATTTCTGTGCTATTTGCCTGTTTTCTAGAAGTTTTTTAATAATCTTGTCACTTGGATAGGATTAGGTAATTAGATAATCTTTCTATCGTAAAAATGGCCCTTGTTATCTGCAGATACCTGGGACACTCCTTTTGTGGAAGTTGATCATTTTAAAACCACTTTCTGTGTGAATAGATACTGAATGACACAAGGAGGGGTTTTGTATTGTTTAAAGAGCCACTTCACCCCCCAAATTCTTTGTTTAATTCATTTCAAGAGATGAATGTGTTGTCAATCTTCAGACAGTGGATCTGAGACACATGTCTCATTCCCACAACATCAGAGGGAGTTAATTTTGACAAAAAGTCGACTACGTAAAAGGCCTACGCTGCTCTTTACTGTGATTCTGTCAAGTTGTAGGAGTAAAAGATGTGAAAAAATTAAATAAATTAAAAAAAAGGTCAAATGTGGTCGAATTAAACAAACACAGCAGCATGATAATGATTTTAAGTTTATTCTTCATTTGAGTGGGAAACAATTGGGTGAAACTGCCCTGTAATCTTTATTAAATTGAAACTACGTACATACGATTCAGCTTCTCAAATAGTGTCATGTTACTGTCACAACTTTAATGAACAGTTAACAAGTTCTTTGGTGTGGAAAATCAAATCACCCCTGCAGTAAATGATGAATACATTAGATACTGTGTCTATCAAGGCTGATGAGGTCTTAACGTGTGCTTCTCAGGCAATAGGACACAGAGAGAAAGCCATTGTTAGCAGCTATCAATAGGACAGGAAGACTTTGATCAAGCTTCGGAAACACCCAGTCTTAAAAAAGCAGAATTTCACCAGGAGAGGAAAGCATTTCAGTCTTTGAAAACAGCAAACTAACAGAAACAGTTAGGCTTGTAAAATAAGCTTTGGGCAGCTTCACGCTGCTGCTGTTTGTTGTCCATTCAAAAGGATGGATACTTTGGAGGCATAAGATGTTCACAGAGGAGGATGTGCAAGTGCAGTGAATGTCTGTGTTTGTGTGTGTGTGTGTGTGTATTTGCCTTCAGCGAAACCTCTGATCTTTCCTGTGCTTTTTAGACATGCACCCTACTAGTCGGTTCAAGTTGCGTGTGTTTGTGTGTGTGTGTGTGTGTGTGTTGATGCCTGTGTGCGTGTTGGTCATAGAGGTTTGAGGGCTTTTTATTGACATGATCGACAAGTGCACATAAGTGCCTGGGTTACTGATTACAGGTGATGTTGTAGTTTGCTTGTGATAAGACTCTTGCTTTAAGCACAAAGTCCTGCCAAGTACAACAGGGCTTCAGCTACGTTAGCACATCCCAGCCATCCCTCACAGGACCACCGCTGCCTCTCAGGTAAATACTGTCTCTGCTTTTCTTTTGAACTCTTTTAATTTGCACTCTAAGATGCACTATTGTATGTGATTTATTTGTGTATTTGTGTTTATTGTGGTTAGAGGAAAAAAAGGGATGGATGTTAATTTGAAAGCAAGTCACTTCTAAAATGGGTTATTAACTCCTTTCCTGTTTGTTTCACACACTGCACTGAGATGCAGAAGCAAGACTATATTGCACAGGCTCAGTCAGCAACATCATACATGCAATTAAATATCCATATCAACAACAACAGTAACATCAGTAAGCAATAAATGTATACTTATTTATGGATGTATTGTTTTTTGATAAAGTACACAGCACTAGGCAGAAATATTTAGGCATATGTTGATTAATTGAAGCAACTGTTTTAGTACAAAATCTGAAAGACAGTTTGGTTTTGAATATTAATTAAAAAAAAACAAATGAAATCTGTTAAATGTTACATAACTTTAATCCTCAATCTCTGACCTTTTCTTTTAACTCTTCTTATTTGAGATGGACCTTATTTACTGGCGTTTAATGTGATCAGAATAAATACAAAGGAATTGTTTTCTTCTTAACTCATTTATTTATCACTCAGTCAACTACATTTGGATTGTTTCTATTTATTTCAAGGTGCTACACTGACATTTAGGATTGCACTCTGTCACAGGCTCATAGTATAATATATAAATACACACACAGCACATGTACATGGATTCAACAAACTAAAATATGAACAGGCTGGTTTAATATAAATAGGCTGACGGAAGCATAACAGTTACACCAGTGAAGCGGTGAAATCTAGGTTAAGGAATTATCCCTGGTTCTCTGAAACCTCAGTGAGGTGAAGCAAAATGTTGAAAGGGAACTTTGGGTTAATGCATTAACCCCAGCTCTCTGAATCAGGTTGCAACTATATCAGTGACTACCACTTTAACTAGTGACCTCATTTAGTAGAATATCTGAAAGACTGTTTAATAAGTTTTTTTGTTTGTTTTGTTTTGTTTTACAATTTTGGCTTGATGTGTTTTTTCCCACAGGCCCACTGGTGTTGTGTTCTCTGCCTCTTTGCACTGACTGAGAGAAAAACAGCATCATGAGTGTAGAGTCCAAAAAAACACGTGAGGCTTGCTGCTCCAAGCTCAAGGTCAGTGAAATGTGCCCCCTTTTCCCACTGTTAGAGGATTTCACTCACACAAATGCTTCTGACTTCATTTGTCTTGGCATGGCATTTTTGCTGTGTTACAAATGCATTGCATTGTGATCTCAGCAAAGGAAAGAGTGATTAGACAGAGTGGAGTCTGTAAATAGCTTGTAATGAGGAATAACAGTGGCATTGTTGCCTTTTTGATAACAGACAGTCATGAGTAAAGTCTAACAAAGAGAGAGAGACAGATTTACTCACACTAGTTTCTCTATGAAGATATTCAACACTTTCAGTTCAGTCTTCTAATGAAATCAACACCTTGCCCTCTTGTGTTTTCCAGCTCTTCCTGGCCTCGCTGGCGTTTGTGTATTTCGCCAAAGCCTTTGGTGGCGCCTATATGAAGAGCTCCATCACTCAGATCGAGAGGCGCTTCGACATCCCCAGCTCTCTCATTGGGGTTATAGATGGCAGCTTTGAAATGGGTATGTGCACTGTGTGATGACGGCTGTGTTGTAGGTGTAAATAACATACTGAATAAAAAAGAATAACTTTTGAAAACTCCCGTCCAATGGTGGTGGTAAAAATGGGATTGAGCCTATGTCCTAATAGTTAAGGCTAAGTGACGTATACTCTGTAGCCAGTCATTCATTTACACACACGTTGTTTTTTTTCAATATGATTTGTCATCCCCAGGAAACTTGTTGGTAATAGCATTTGTGAGCTACTTTGGTGCAAAGCTCCATCGTCCCAGGCTGATCGGTATCGGCTGTGTGATAATGGCTTTTGGATCGTTCATCATCTCCCTGCCTCACTTCCTCCAAGATTTGTTAGTACACAGTTTCTTTCACATTGATTGTTTGCATATTTAATATTGTTAAGGTTTATTACTGTATTTTTGTTTGTTTGTTTGTTAGTGAGCAGCATAACTCAAAAACCTAAGGATAGATTTGCATGGAACTTGCTGTGGATGTGGGTTTTGGCCCAGTCTAAGAAATTATTAGATTTTGGGGCTTGATCCAGACATGGATTCTGATTCTGACATGGAACTGTTAACCTTGCAAGATAGGCTAGTGTACTGACATTGTGGTAAACTGAGTGGCCTTCGTGGAGGTCTGTGTGTGCTAGTTAGAATAATATACTAGTTATAGAATATACACAAATAGCTCTTGGAGACAAACATAATGTTAATATTGAGTCAAGCCACAGTCATCTGACTCAGGTGATTACTTATTCTAATACCCTACTACTAGAAAAGACTACTTTCTTGCCGCAGCTTATGTAACCCTCAGCCTGGCTTTGCACTTCATTTTATTTGTCTGTTAAACCAAGAGACGAGATGAGTACAAATCTGCAGTCTATAAAATGTGCATGTGTAATGTGGGCACATAATGTACATCATGCACATAAAAACAGTATGATTTCAGTCCAGTGTAAAGTCTTTTCTCTGTTTAGCTGCGTCATTTGGAACTAAACAGGTCTTCAAACAATTCTTTATGTCATTTTCAGGTATAAATATGAGACGAGTGTGACTCACAGCATCGATGCCAACAGCACTGAGACCATCCTGCCATGTCTCACCAACCACAGCATGACTGACACAGATGAGACACTCGATTTAGAGCCCAAAGCAGGTACATCGCAAACTAACTCCACATCGCTTCTGTCCACTTTTGTCACATTGAACAGTCCACTGTCCATATATCTATATATATATCTATATATCACCGATGCAATGTCAAATTCACATTTTCAATCCTATCCCTCTAAGCTTGTGAGCAGGCAGTGGGCTCATCCATGTGGATCTATGTGTTCGTGGGGAACATGCTGCGGGGGATTGGGGAGACTCCCATCATGCCCCTGGGTGTTTCCTACCTGGACGATTTCTCCAAAGAAGAGAATACTCCTTTTTATTTGGGTGAGTGAGTTTGTTTTCTTGCTGGTTTTAATAGCATTTCACACACACTTTCATCTTTATTCTTCATCTTTATCTCAAAGATGCTCGTGTGCTCAACTGTTGTTTCTCTGTTTCTCCATTTGCCAGCATGTATTAATACAGTGGGAATCTTAGGCCCTATGTTTGGGTACATGCTTGGGTCCTTCCTCGCTAAGATCTATGTGGACGTTGGATTTGTGGATTTAGGTATGGAATCAGTAAAATAGTTACGATTAAATACAGGACCGAATGCTTTGATCCCACCTAAAACCTGCTGTCTCACCCTTTTTTACCCCTCACAGAGAGTGTCAGCATTAACTATAAGGACTCCCGCTGGGTGGGGGCCTGGTGGTTGGGCTTCATAGCCACTGGCACTGTGGCCCTGCTGTCCAGTATCCCATTCTTCTTCCTGCCCAGGTCTCTGCCCAAGCAGGGCGAAGAGCACATTCACAACCACATAGAACTGTCCTCATTGGCAGAGCAGGATAATTTCCTTGCAGATGAGCAGGAGCAGGAGGAGGAGAAAGAGAAGCAGGTCTCAATCCGGGAGATGGCTAAAGGTACAGGTCACCTGTGTGTGCATTGATGTTTCACATGTCACGCTTACTTACAAACATTTTGCATCAGCGAACGCGAGCACAAAACTCCAAAGCGATAGTGAGTAGTGAGCATAAACTGCGTCTGAGAGAACGTGAAGTGTCTCTCAACACTCAAGTGAGTTTTTGAGTTATGGACACAATCATTAACCAGATATAGCCCAGTAAAACCAGAGCCCAAACCACTAACCACCACACTATCAGTTGACCTAGCACAGGTTCACTCATGCCCTAATCACAAACATGTTGAAAAGGTCTGTTGATCAGTAAATGGAAGTGATTTTTGATGTTTTCTGCAAGTAGGAAATATAGAAACAGATATTTTAACACAGGGAATTAAGCTCCTGAATATAATGCACCACATAATTCAGAAAATTCCTCTTACAATCCATGTATTCACATATTTTTGCCTCAGACTCATTTTGCTTTGTTCTCCCCAGAGTTCGTTCCGTCTCTGAAACGACTCTTCAGGAACAGCATCTACACACTGATGATCCTCACATACCTGGTGGTCGTCAATGGCTTCATTGGCCTCATCACCTTCAAGCCCAAGTTTCTGGAGCAAACTTATGGCCAATCAGCTTCCAAAGCCACTTTCCTCATAGGTATGAACAATGCCCGACCGCAGCAAGTCTGTGTGCTCACTGCACTTTGTGGCGCAGGAGCATCTGAAACAATGATGTTGTTGAAGGGAAGTGTTATTGTGAGAGATAATGCTGACCTGGAATGTCAGCTCAAAGTAGCCCACTGTGGATTTTATTTGTGTGCGTTTGTGTCTGTAAAGTATCACCTTGAACTTTTGATGGCTATTTTACCCACGTGACCAGCGAATACTACCGATTGATGGATTTACAATTCAGTGTTTTTACAATGAACAATTATGAAGAACATGGGAATGGGAACATCATTTACAAAACTGACATTATGTGCTATATTGAAGAAGTGACAAAACTAGCGATGGAGACATTGACGCCTCAAGAAAATGTTTACTGATAAATCAAATGTGAAGTAGAAACACATTTTTCCATAAACTTACTTAACAGTGGACTTTATAGCTATTAGCTATTCTGTATACTGTATTCTCATTTCCTTGTTTTGACCTCACTGAGGAAACCAGATCCATTGTTATGTCTACGGTGTCTAGTTGATGCCTCTACTGTGTACGTGTGAGTCCACTGTAAGTGTCAGGATCGAGAGACATGGACCTAAGTGTTAAACAAAGTGTTTAGTTGATTACATTCTGAAACATTCAGTCTTTGCTATTATTGAATAACACTACTTATGTTGTTGATAGTGTTAAATAACATGTTGAGTTTGTCTCACAACTCCACAATTCCCTTTGTTTTCCGTTTCTTAACAACTCCTTAAGTTTATGCGTTGCGTTATGGCCAAAAAAATTGAAAAAGAATTGGAATAATTTCAGTGTATCGATCATCCCTCCAGGCGTTCTGAACCTGCCTGCAGTGGCGTTGGGCATCATCACAGGAGGTTATGTGTTGAAACGCTTCAAGCTGGGTGTCATCGGCGCAGCCAGGGTGGCCATTACCACCACTGTCACGTCGTTTTGTCTGCTCGCAGTGCAGGTCTTCTTGCACTGTGACAACGCAGAAGTGGCTGGTCTCACTGTGTCATATCAGGGGTGAGTAGAATGTGGTCTTTCCCAGACGCATGGTAGTACTGTTTAAAGATCAGTGAGTGCTTTGGAAAGATTGCTGTGACTTCACTTAATGTCACTCATGTCTGTTCAACAGGGATTCTCATGTGTCTTACAACCAGCAGACGTTGCTGTCGCAGTGCAATGCAGGCTGTTCTTGCTCAATGAAGCACTGGGACCCCGTGTGTTCCCAAAACGGCATGACGTATGTGTCACCCTGCCTGGCTGGCTGTCAAACCTCCACTGGCGTTGGCAGGAATATGGTGAGGCAGTGACTTGTACTCACAGAAATACTAAAGCCCGGTCGATAATAATCGATTAATTGTTTCAGCTCGAGAGCAAAGTGAACTTTGAGCTGTGACGCATTTCCTCACATTTCACAAATTCATTCAGATTTTAAACATTTCGAGTACTTTTTGCTCAGGTGTGTTTCTGTAGTTGGTGAAAATGAAAGACATCTTTCATCAGATTGCCTAAGTTGTGCGGGAAAAAAGGATATAAGAAACTATAGTTCACGAGATAAACAGTATATGATAAACTGATTTAAAGAAACAACCCACCCTCTGTCTCCTGTTTTTCTTTTAGGAGTTTCATAACTGTACCTGTGTTGGGGAGATGATAACTCCAGGCATGAACATGTCTACAGTGCTGGGCCAGTGCACCAGGAGTAGCAACTGTGATAGGATGTTCAAAATCTACATGGCTTTGTCCGTGGTTGGGTCCTTCATATCTGCATGCGGCGGCACACCAGGATACATAGTTCTGCTCAGGTCAGTCATTTTTTCTGTAAATTGTTGTCTAAATAGAAAACAAAGCACATGAGTAACAACAATGTAAAGCAATAGATGTGAGAGTACGTGAGAGTTTTTGATGATTGCTAATAATTTGCTTTGTCGTAATTCACACGATTGTTTCTTCGTCTAAATGTATGTGCATAGTCTAAGGAGTTTTATATTCATGTTCCAGATCCATACAGTCAGACTTAAAGGCCCTGGCGTTGGGTATGCAGACACTCATAGTAAGAACTCTGGGTGAGTACAGTTTCTATTAAAAAACAACACACACTGTACACCGGGCTTCTTACGAGAACACTGATAGTCATCAACCCGTGTGTTCAAGTGTGACTCTGTCTTTGCAGGTGGGATCCCGCCCCCTATTTACTTTGGAGTGCTCATTGACCGGACCTGTTTGAAGTGGGGTACCAAGCAGTGCGGAGGGCGAGGGGCATGTAGGCTCTATGATGCTAACACCTTCAGGTACAGTGGAATGTCTCTTCTTCATCCATTTCAGAATTGACTTAGTTTGTAATTATTTCACAGCGTTTTGGGTTAAATGAGACATTTATGCAACTTGTTTTACAAAGTCAATTGTGAACATATAATATAGTTCAATACACTTTTGACATCGTTTTGCACAAGACTTAGTTGATTTAGACTGGTGATTTTTGTTGCTTGTTCTTTGTGAACAAATATGATGTCACGTCTGTCGAGTATTTGTGTGTATACAGTGGCACCACAGGGGCAGATGGCGCTAAGAAGTGTTTATCTTGCTTTACCAGTGAGATGGTGCCGTTGCCTCCATCTGTCTTGACATAAAACCGAATCACTTCTTGTGTGTGACACGAGATTAAAACACTGTTTTTTATATATATACATATACATATATACGTATATATGTATATATATGTATAAACATATATACATATATATACAGACATACATATATACATATATATGTGTATATATATACATGTATATGTACATACATATTTAAAGGATACGGACTACAGCTTTAAATTCCAAATAAAAAAGACCTTACTGTGAGAATGCTTCACCTGACCTGCTCTGACGTTCTGCACTTCCAGAGTAACCTACCTAGGGCTGATTAATGGATTCTACTTCCTGTCCAACATACTTTGGGTGTTCCTCTACTTCAAAATTGTCAAGCGACATAAGAAACTGGCCCTAAGGAATCAGGCCAAAGAGAACGGACTTGAGGGCAAAGGAGAGGCCAATGGACGTGCCAGCATCAGCATCAGCATCACCAAAGGCAAAGACGACACAGACAAGGAGAGCACGATTTAAGGATACACAGATCGACACCTCTGTAAAATGCAGGTGATTACGCGTGCAGTAATTTCCATTGCATTACTACTGTGCTGCACCCAGACCCGGACCAAAGGCGACAATGGTACAGTGTCAGTGTTCTTTAGTCTTTTTATATAGTGGTTATACTGTATACTGTATTTTTTTTTACAGCATATGCTCAATATGATGTATGTACAGTGCATTGTTTTGAATGCTAATGTTTGTATGAGTTACTGACAATGTTTTGCAGCTGTGGGTGAGGGTTTGTGAGATAGCACAGCTATTCTTACCACTGAGCTGAGACATGATGAATAAATAAAGAGGCCTAAAGGGATACTCCATGTTTTTTGAAGTGTGGTTGTATGTATTATCAACACAGGGGACTCTTGCTCTCACTGATAACATGGCTGACAGATTTTAGTCACTTATCATGCCTGCTTAAGTCTACTTTATCTTCAAAGTGTGTTTTTTAAGATAAAGTTAGTTAAAGTTACTGTTAGGCAACCCTTTCCATCTGAAAAGTGAAGTTTGTACTCCACCTAAGCCCTACATCAAATCCCATTGAGAAAAGCAGTGATTTAACATCACAGCACTCAGGAGTGTTAGATTCACTGCTGCCCCCACCAGTGAGTTCAAATAGGTCTATGTTATGACTTGGATGTTTCACAGTCTTCATTCGGAAGTGACGCAAACTCAGTAAATGAGGTTTTCTCGATGGACTTTAGTGCAGGAGAGGGAACAGTTTCCAAATGTTTCCAGCTGTCGAATGATGAGGTAAAGCCACAAACATATTCTATAAGATATCGCAGGCTTAGCCAGGGGTGGATTCTATTAGGGTACCGTTTTGTTAAGTGGCTAAAATCTGTATTTCCAGCGTCTGCCCCAGCTGGCAGCTGTGTTGTGATTGAGAGCTTGTATCTGGGTTGACAATACGTCAGTGCTATACTACACGACACCTGATATGACTTTATACAGAGGATAAGGTGTATATACTCACTGGCACTGTGCAAATGATAGTGTGCATGCATTACATTGGCATAAAAGGAACTTCTACTCAAACGTTGATCCCAATCTATGGTTTTTGAAAAAGAATATAGTCTTTTTAGTACGTGACAGGAGCCACACCGAACAACTTCTATGTAGTATTTTTTTTTTGTCCATGCAAACTGAAGAAGAAGAAGAGGGACAGTGAGGCTGCTAACTTTACTCTACTATCAGTGCTGTGCCTCTGTAACATTAATCGTCTAGATAGCTCACCTTTACACACTTCTAGTTACATCACATCGCGCACATGTCACACAAACACGGAAGGTCATCAACATTCACATAATCTGCTAACTCTTGTCATGTTTGTTTTCCAAGGTTCACTGTCGTTTTGCAAAGTGGGGTAAGAGTGAGCGGATTTCAACCCTGTTTTACCCTGTAGTTATAGAGAGAGAGTGGATTATCATCAGTATATACAGCACCGACATTGACAGCTTGCTGCAAATATATAAGACTGACTTTCAGTCGCATGATTTTAATCCAGATGACGATGATCAAAGAATTTGACAGAAACAAAATTGGTGGCACCCTAAGTCTTTTGCACAGCACTGGAGCTATAGCTGGTTATAGTTAAGCGTTAGACTAGATTTGTATTAAGTCCAATATTTTTTGTCTTATCATAACTTTTTACAGTTTTGTTAATTGTCCTTGAACAAATATCTGACAACATTAAAGAAATGTTTTGAAAATACACAATGTTTTTATCAATGTTGTGTTTTTAAACACGTTATCATATGGTTGCTTTTGCTCCATTTGTCACACTATAAGGCAGATACTGGCTAAAACCAATACGTATAACTGATCACTTTCATCTTTCAACTGCTGTTTTGGTTTTCGCCGCTTGTACTATAGTAATAGCATCTTTTCAGGCAATGATAATTGACGTCAGCAGAAGAGAGGACAGCACCTACAGTAAGTGGCTAATAGGTCCAGTTAAGTGGAAGCAAAATTTGCACAGGGAGGCTGACAAAACTGGTTCTAAGAACATGAATAAACTAAACAGAGTGCCTGAAAACCAGAAATGGAGGCTTGTGGCAACACACCTGTGTGATCCAGGTTTTCCTCCTCCTATTACATCGGTGGGTAAAAAAGGCGGAAACTTTTTGATCGCATGCTCCTGCTGCTGGTTTTTGAGCTCACAATACACTATTTAAAAGGTTAAACGTGTTCCATATTAAATATACGCCAAAATATGTTGCTAATTTACTGCTCTTTGGAGAAAAAAAGAGTCAAACGTCAAAAGAGGTAAAATCTCTTCTCGTCACCTGACCAATATTTATCACTATCAAAATGTGTCTTGATAGTCATGCTCGTGCTTAAATCATACATGTGCATGCTTCATGTTTATGGTTTATACAGCCTGGATTGACCAAACTTTCACTTTATCTTCCAATAAAAACTGAGCCACAAGTGATGTTGCCATTTTACGCAAATCACTTATGTCATGTGACATTGTGACGTTAAGATTAAGATTGTATGAAAGCTAAATGTACAGTGTATGTTTGTCAAGCAGGTGTATTACACCAGATTTATTCAAGACATGCTTAAGCATTACATACACATGTTGATTATGTTTAAAAACACATTTATTATTATTATTATTGTTTTCAAATGAGTCTTTAATTGGCTTTTATTTGTGCTTTGTAGCCCTCATTAGCCCTCTTATTGCCCTTGTTTTGTATGCGTATGTTGTATGCACTTTGGTCCACCCTGTGGTATAAAAATGTGCTTTATATTTGGATGAGTTAGACTCAGTTTGCAAATATATGACCACCTTTGAGTCACACCATTCCTATTAAAATGGCAATTATCACAGAATTTGACATAAAAACAACAACGTTGGTATTTTTCTTCTACAGTAAATGATTTATCTTCTACTGCAATCTACTTTATGTCAATAGTGTCAAGTCATTGCAGTGAACCCTACGTAACTTATGTGTTCACTGCAGTCTCTGGATTCACCAGTGGGCTGTGCACTTCACAACAAAATATCTCAGAGCTTTTACAAACCAAAGCCACTCACATACGAACATTTTTATTGTAGACTTTACTGCTGTAAACAAGTGCACATGCTTGACGTCACATCAAACAGTGATGCAAGTAGAACTGGCGAGAGGTATCTAAAATCAGATATAGTCACTATATATATGTATATAAATGTGTGTATATACATATATATACGTATATACAGTATATATACATGTTGCATAGTACATAGTGTTTGCAGAACTGTGGCGCAGAGGAAGGCTGGTAAATATACACCTCAGGAATGTGACGACTCTAAATCTTAATCCTCGGAATTTGTGAGGGCACAAAGCTGATTGTGCGACCTCAGGGTTGACTGCCTGATCTCCCCGCGGCTTACCGGGAAAACAGAGCATTCCCCGACATGTTTACACCGACACCCACTGCACGTGTGAGACTCACCGTCGTCTCGTCCAGTGCCAGGTGATGCGTGACAGGCAGCGATGCTGGCCGACGACATCTTTGCGAACAGAAATGATGTGACATTATTTGTATTCATTGGAAAACAGGCTCTGTCCAGCAATACTATCAGACCTGACGAAGGGAACGTTTGCTCAGGGGAGAGTGGGGAGGAGAAGCATCAAACTTCTAAACAAGCATATTTTGTGAGCGGCAGAATTCACTTGTGAGACGTATCGCGAGCTGCCTCTTTGCGTTTTCAACCTGTTTGCAGCCGTCTCACTTCTGCTGCCGTTGTCTCTGACTGCCCTGACATAAAGCAAATCACTTCCTGTGTGCAGTGTAGGAACAGTGCTGGGTGACACGAGATCTAACCAGAGAGAGAGGGAGATGGATCTGATAGGCTTAATCAGAGTTGTGTGAGCAATGGTTTGAATAGAACATAGAACATTATTTATTTTAACTGGAAGTTAAACCCTCTACCCCATCGACCCTCATGTGGAGGATGTAGGGTGAAAGGTTATAGGTCGCCCGTCCATCTCAGGGCCACAAGCATCCACTCTCACACTCACAGTCAATTTAGAGTGTCCTATTTAACCTAATTCCCAAATCTGCATGTTTTTGGACCGTGAGAGGAAACCGGAGAACCTGGAGAAACATGCAAACTCCATGCAGAAAGACCCAGTGGTTCCAACCGCGTCACAAACCCGGGTCTTCTTGCTGCAAAGGCAAGAGTGCTAACATCCCCAGAAGGTTTCATCGAAATCCTTTGCTCAAATCCTTTGTTATGCTGCCCAAAAACTGATAAATAGACAAACAGTCAAAAGCATAACCTCCTTGGCAGAGGAAACAAACAGCAACAACAAACTCATATTTTACCTTGAGGCAGAGAAATCTAAAAGGCTGAGTTTGGAGTTATTAATCTGTCTTCACCTCAAACCTCCCTCCCCCCCCCCACCCCCCGGCTGCGGTTGGAGTTATTAATCTGTCCTCACCTCAACCCTCCCTCCCCCCCCCCCACCCCCCGTGTTCTCTTGTTGCTGTCCCCCTCCTGGCTGGCATGTGTGTAGAATAGAAATGTGTGAGGCCTTTTGTCCCGTGGGTCTCTGCCCTCACACTGGACAAAAGGAGAGTGCAGAGAGCAGGTTTGTCTGTCCGCTCGGCCCCGAGATGCAACAGCAATTTTATCAAAAATAACTTCCTCAGAAGGGGTTTCATAAGATAATATCTACATGACGACACAAATCCGGCGTTGGGCGGGAGCATGAACCGGGATGAATTTTTCAATATTCCTATCAGAATAAATCTGCTTAGTCAGAACTAATGAATTTACAGCTGTTTACTGGAAACCACTTTTTCACTATGGACTCAATCTGAGCTGAGCAGGCTGAGACGACAGGACGCTGGCGGAGAGCACACAGGTACGCTTGGATTTTTATAGCTCCTCTGTTTCCAGAAAGCTTTACAAACGTGTGAGTCTCAACACACAGGAATGTGTTTTTTTGCAGTTTGTGTTTCAATAACAGTAGATAAAAGTTGATTCGCCTGCACTGTAGTTTTTTTTATTTTAACCCTTAGAACACAGAGCATTTCGGCTGCTTTTTTCCACTACCGTGTTAAAACGTACAGTATATACAGAGGCTATAATCATTTTCACCAACTATACAAACACACCTGAGCAAAAAGTACACATAATGTTTAAAATCCGATTGAAAGGAATTTGGAAATACATCACAGTTCAAAGTTCACTTGGCAAAAAGGTCTCTTGTGTGACTTAAAAATGCGATTTAAAAATGAATCATAACTTTGACTCAACACATAAGAAGATGATTTAAAGCCTGAATATGTGACCATAAGAATAACTTGGATAATGTGTAGAAACCTCATATGTAAATACAGATCCTGTGTAGCTCGAATAGATTTCATCTGCTTTTCCTGCAGTGTCCTGAGCGCTGGTATCTGCAGATCAACACACAGCAGAATGAAAGCAGCCGCAGAGGACGGAGACAAGATGGACAGCCGCCAGGCTCTGTGTGTCCCCAACCAGACGCCTCACAAACATCCCAGCATCTCCACTCTCAAAGTACCCAAACTATCACTACTCACCACCTCTCTCTTTCTCGTGTAAATGTGGCTTTATTTATTTATACGATGAAGTTCATTCTGTATGCACGTCGTCTTTTCCTTTCACCAGTGCTGCATGGATGAGGCAGTGACCTTTGACCCTGCATTGGATTAGCTGGTATAGATACAGGATAGGTAATTGCTGGAAAGGTTGATATAGTGTATGTAAAATATGTATGACAATAACCTTTTGCATTTAAGAGGGTTAATGCAATCCCCATTCAAAACAGTGTGGAGTGAGGTTGCCACAACACTGTTTATGCTCATGCACAGACATAATTGCCCCACTATATGTTTATATGGAACCACTTCCACATGTCACGAACGGAATATAAACATGTTATTCACGTTAAATGTCCACGAGAGAGAATTAGCTCATTTTGGATTAAACTCCCTTTCTCTACAATTTTCTCTCGGCTTTTAGCCAGCTGTATTTTAACGCGTGTTCCATGCAGACCCCGATTTGCTTGAGGCTTTTAAGATTATAGGCGGCAGTCAGCATTTCTGACCAACGGCTGCAGCATTATTGGGTGCCAGTGTTTCAATTTACCAAGTTTCCCACATCTCTGAAGACGTATCTCTTGATCATTTAAAATTTCAGACGCACAACTGTTTGTGAGAAATTGAAAATTCTTCTAAGAGTGGTCCTTTCCCTCAAAAGTTGGTGGAATCAAGCAAAGAGCAGATCTCCTCTTTTTCCCTTGTTTTCAAAGATGTCAGTATTTCCTACTCCAGTTATGCCACATTTTGTCAAACACTTTAGGCATCATCTGTGCGCTCAGATTTGCCTGATTGCAGCACTACACAGCAGACACCATCAGCAGCTGAATGGGACATTTCTTACAAAACACATCTTATCACGTCGACTGCGGCCAGACGTGCAAACGTGACCGCGCTGCACGGGTTCGGGAAAAAGTCAAGTTTACTGAGGCAGTGCGGGGGTAATCACGCAAAAAAGTCAAAAGAGGTTTAACACTTTAACACACAATAGAGAACATGAAAGCAGATTGATGGGACGTCTATCTACAATCTGTGAAAGTGTGGAGACTCGAGGAAAAAATAAAATCAGGGGATAATGAGAAACAGGTGAGAACATGTCCTTTGCACAGCAGCCATTTTGAGATGTAATAGCAGGAAAAGCACAGGTGTTATTGATCGAATGATGGCTCATAGAAGTTCATAAAAGTCCGAAGAGGTTGACAGTGAAGCGGCATGTACCCTTAAATTAAATTAAAGTTGAGCATTAAAAACAACACAGTATGTTTAATACTTTCCTAAAACATGCAGGATTACACTTCATGATTATGAAGCGAGTCATAAAGAAACTCTGGGGCGCCTCACAATCGCACACAGAGTAAAGCAAGCAAGTGGAGGAGGTGGGAAAGCTTAACAATTATGCTGTTGTAGCATGTGGTCACATGTCTGAGAACTGAAGTAGAACCATTGGTGCATTGACAATGTACTGGTCTGCTACCTTTACTTACATTTCCTCTCCATCTTTGTTTTCCAGTTGTTTATTGTGGCGCTGTCCTTCGCCTCTTTCTCCAAGGCCCTGGCAGGAACCTACATGAAGAGCTCCATTACTCAGATCGAGAGACGCTTTGACCTCTCCAGCACACACGTTGGACTCATAGATGGCAGTTTTGAGATGGGTACCACCACTGTTCATGTTTTCCCCTCCTGTATCACATTCACTTGTGTACCTGACAATAGTCTGAATAAGTACATTTGTCTTCTGCTCTCTTCGGTTCGCTCTCTTGGAGTTAGGCAACTTGTTATTCCTTGCCGTGGTCAGCCATTTTGGTGCAAAGCTGCATCGTCCAAGACTCATCGCCGCGGGCTGTTTCCTCATGGCTGTGGGCTCCTTACTCACCGGCCTGACTCACTTCTTCATGGGACGGTAAAATAACATCAAACACAAAACAACAAAAATCATCCACCTCAGTCAGATCACCACAGTGTTTTTTTTTTTAAACAGATATAAGTACAACACAGTCATCCAGGTTTTCCAGAATGACAGCGTGAACACCGCTGCCTGTGTCGATCCTCTGAAAACAATAGAGGAAGCACCTGACGTTCAGATGGATCCATCTTTAGAAGACAACAAAGGTAAGAGTGTGGGATTTCTCTGTGGATAAAGCACAGATCAGTCACAGTAACGGAACAGCTGCTTATTGAACAATCTAACGACACTACTCACTCAGTCACATATTTCTGTGCCATCTTGTATAGCAACAGCACAAATAAGCTATTAGGACTACAAAGAAATAAAAATCGAATCTTTCGAGAATAAAGTCGTCGCATAAACACTCGCATAATCCACACAGGACTGAGGCAGAAAAGGCTCCACTGTCGTGTATGTTTCTGCAACACTGTCAATCAAAAACTGGTTCCGCCTTTCAGACAGTTCCTCCAATCATCCGCCCACTGCTCCACTGACTCCCAGAGAAGCTGAGCTTCCCTGAAAGGAAGTGACATTTTTACATTTTAGGTGAAAGAAACATATTCAGTGCCAACCCATCTGTGTTAAACAGCTGATTCTGAACTCGTGACACGCTCTAATCGCGTTGTAGCGCAGGTTTAATATTTTTTTTGCAGTTTTACTGTTTTTTAACAGTAGCCCAAACATTACCTGATGCACATGGGTAAGAGAGCAGATGTCCTCCAATGTTTTACAATCTGCAGCCTGACCACTAAATGTCATTAATTCTTACACTCTGGACGGGAAAGTACAGTCTTGTTCTATGTTAGTCTGTAAATCCAAACTCATTGTTCCGTATTGAAGTCTTTACACATTATAGCGATTAGTGATTATCAAAGAATGACCTATCATACCACTGCCATCTCCGGAATTTCCCCACATCAACAGAGAGAGAGAGGGAACATAAACAAGGAGTCCATACTTGAACACGAAACCTGGATATAATCCACAGCAAATGAACAGCTTTCGTTCAGCAGTCCCTGGAATGCACTGATCCTGGTGTGACCTTTAAAGCCTCTCACCTCACTCGTGCACATGTATCTACGCCAAAGCTGCACAACTTGAGTGGGTGAAAAGTCAGTACTCCCCTACATCTGAACTCGCAGTCCTGAGAGAAGAAAAAAAATAAAATAGAAAATAACGTATTTATGATAATAATCTCCATTTTGAGCAAATGTTCCATTTATTTTTTACTATTTTGAGTATTATTCTCACTAACAACATATCATGCACATACATAATGCTATGAATTAGTCCTATTTAGCTATTATTGTTATTTCCTCGGTTGTATTCAAGAATCTCATGGTGTTGCATTGACACTGTGACAAATGTGTGTGTGCGTCACTGTGCAGTCTGTATGAGAGAGGCTGGTACCAACATGTGGATCTATGTGTTCCTGGGAAACGCCCTGCGAGGAATCGGAGAAACCCCAGTCACTCCTTTAGGCATCTCCTACATCGATGACTTTGCTAAACCTGAAAACTCACCGTTCTACATTGGTAAGGCCATATTGTTGGTTCGTGGGATTTAAAAACAAAACCTTTACTTCTTATTTACCGTTACCTCCTTATTTCTGGACTGCATCATATACAAATTGCTTATCTTGTGACTGTTTTATTATTGGCAGCTTGTCTCCAGACCATTTCTTTCTTGGGCCCCATGTTTGGTTTCCTCCTCGGCTCCTACTGTGCCAAACTCTATGTCGACATTGGATATGTTGATATGGGTGAGTGTGATGCTTTTGTATTGTGAGAAATGCAGAGCGCTGAAATCATTGTGTCTCCACTGATTTTTAAAGCAATTATACACTTATGGGTGGTTTATTCAGGTACTCCAGCTTCCTCCCACGGTCCAGTGGCGGTCCAGTGATGGTCCAGGTCAATTGGACACTCTAAATTGAGCGAGGGTTTGAATGTCAGAGTGAATGGTTTTGTCCTGTTTGCCCTGAGATGGACAGTGTCCGGAACATGTGGAAGATAAAGCAGTAGACATAGATAGAAGCAATAGCAATGTTACACAGCAAACCTGGCTGGAGCTTAATTCGACTCGAAATGAATTAAGCCGTTGTTTTGAAATAATAGCTGGGTGTCAAGAATTTTAACTTCCATTAAATAAATGGCAGATTTGCAGCAGACATACCAGGAAAATTCTCTTTTTTCTTTCATTCAGAAAGTGTGACCATCACCCCTAAAGATGCTCGCTGGGTCGGTGCCTGGTGGATGGGCTTCATGGTGTCCTCTGCTCTCCAGCTAATGTCCAGCATCCCATTTTTATTCCTGCCCCGCTCACTGCCGGCACAGGAGGAGGACAAGAACAAGCTGACGACAGCACCCAAAATCCAGGATGGGAGGAACAGTGGCCTCAACAACAACAACAACATCAGCCACAACCCTAAGTTGACAGACATTGCAAAAGGTATTCTTCATCTTCTTCATGACAGTAATGAAACCTGTTTCCGCCGCTGACGTTGCTGCGTTGACTCAATGTCCTCTCACAGGGTTTCTTCCATCACTGAAGCGCCTTTTGGGAACTCCTGTTTATTTCCTGCTCCTATGTGGCAGCATCCTGAAATTCAACTCCTTAATTGGCCTTTTCACCTTCAAAGCCAAATACATGGAGCAACAGTTTGGACAGTCTGCGTCCAGAGCTAACTTCCTCATAGGTAAAGACAAAAAGTTCTTTTGTGTGCCTGTACTTGTTGCTCCAAGTGAGATGCACTGCACATTTACACATGGTCAAACAAGAGCTGGGAAGATTAGATAGATGTCAAGTAATGGACAAAATGACCTGAGGAAGAACCCGCCACCACCCTCATTTATCATGTATAATATGTAGGTTATTACTATGGGTCATGTGGTAAAGGACACCTACATTTTATGCATGATTAACCACTAAAATTCTTCTGGTAACTTCTTTTAAAAACATGTAAAGCATTGTACAAAGATAGAACAATTTCCTATGACAATTATGGAATCCCAGATATAGGCTTTCAACAACCCAACCATTAGACTTATGTTTCCTAAACCTAGGCTAACCAAAGGTGAAAAATAAAATAAAAATACTAGGGATTGTAGTGTCTGCCCATAGTTTTTCTTTTCTGTATTTATTAGAGAAAATATCACAAACCAAAGTCTTTATTCCTCAAATAAATAAAGCACGTGTTCAGGAAAGTAAATGGGCATGTTAAACTTCATTTTATTTTGAAATTGCAGGGAAGCCTATGAGATAGATATTGTTTGGGAACCAAAATAAAAAAAGCTGATGCCTCTCATTGAGAATACAAAAAAAATTAAAAATGAATTAAGACAAGGCTTAGTGTCTGGTTATAATTAAATAAGTAAATGCATTTACACACAAGCCAGTATGAAAAAATAAGAGCACTTTCTATAATCAGCAGCGTTGGCGTCTCTTGGATAAAGTTTAAAATTTGGCATTAGGTTAGGGTTAGGGTGTCCCATGGACACACGTGTGCAAGACCTCGCACACTTAATCAAATTCAGAGCTCTTTGAGATTTTCTTCCAGGTGTCTTGAACCTGCCAGTGGTGGCAGTGGGGATCTTCCTCGGAGGGCTGCTGATGAAACGCTATAAACTGAGTGTGGTGTCTGGAGCTCAGCTCTCCTTTGCCACTTCCTTCACGGCGTACCTCCTCCTGCTGCTGCAGTTTGGCACCAAGTGTGACAACATTCCTGTGGCGGGGCTCACCATCTCATACAATGGGTCAGTGGTGAGGTGTGCATCTCAACGACGACAGCTTTGAAATAATACGCATGCGTATAAGTCATCTTTGCCCCGCAGGACGCAGAGTGTGTCGCACGACAGGGAAATGCTCTTCTCGGAGTGTAACACAGACTGCTCGTGTTCAGCAGAGGAGTGGGACCCTGTGTGCTCAGACAGTGGCATCACATACATCTCTCCATGTTTGGCTGGCTGCCTCAGCTCCAGTGGATATGGCAAAAACACAGTAGGGCGACACACAAGAACACACAAGCGTACACTGATGACTTTAAACCTGCTAATCAGACAGGAAGAGGAGGGATAAATGGTTATTTAATTACTAAGTATGTAGGTTTCATACAGTGCCACATTTACACAAACATTGTTTATGTGAGATGCTGTACATATAAAAGGTTTGTTCTAAGGCTGTGTGTGTGTGTGTGTGTGTTCGTCCTTCTTTACCAGGTCTTTCACAACTGCAGCTGCGTGTCTGCCTCCTACCCAGCAGGAAGCAGTTCATCAGTAAAGCTGGGACAGTGTCCTCACGCCAAAGACTGCGGCCGCAGTTTCACCTCCTACATGGCCGTGTCTGTCCTCAGCTCCTTCATCAACTCTCTTGGAATCACACCTGGCTACATGGTCATCATACGGTCTGTGCACCAAACATGCAAACACTGACAGTTGGACGACATTATTCTTTTTAAATGGGATTCAAACGATGTGGTGCAATTTTGTAATTACAGATGCATCGCGCCAGAGCTCAAATCCCTTGCGCTAGGTATTCAGACCCTGGTAACTAGGACTCTAGGTGAGTCCCAATCTTACTTTTTTGGATAAATGTCACATTTAATCTAGTTTGAGAGACTCTGACTGCCAATATAAAAAAATAAAAATACATCTATTACTCTTTACTCTAAAGTAAAGTAAAAAAAAAAAAGATGAATATTTCACCTGCTGTAAATAGTAAATAAAATGTAAGGCATTAAACACCAGTAACCACTATATTAAAATGAAGTGTCATACTAAAGTAAAATGATACATGACCGACTTAAAGGTTCAGTGTGTACAATTTAGCAACATCTGTTGGTGAAGTGGCAGGTTGCATCTTAATCTCCAGCCTTAACCTTTATGTTCCAAGCATGTAGGATAATCTATAGTAGACATTAAAACTCATTTTGTCCATTAAAAACATGGTGGACAAACATGACAGCCTCTATAGACAAGACCCGGCCCTTTTGTGAAGATAAAGGCCTCATTCGGTGGTAATGAAAACAGCGATTCTTGCATAGGTAACTGTACTGCACACACACACACACACACACACACACACACACACACACACACAAATCTGTATAATTATTTAATTTTCCATCTTTACCACACAGGAAAAAAATCACCTAAATCTTACGCACTGAACCTTCATCCTGATTCCTTTTTCCTTTGTTGTCAAAGACAAGATTTTGTCACTTTTTTTACTTAAGTAAAAGTCTTAAAGTCAAGACTAGAAAATCTCTATATAAATACAGACCAATACCAACTCTGATTTTATTTGGTAGTAACGAGTAACAAAGACAGTTGGAGGAAATGGAGTAAAAGTAGCTAGTTACAGATATGTGAATGTTAAAACTTAGGTACAGTAACAAAGCATTTGTCCTTGTTTTATTACAACACTGCGATTTCTTTTTTGAGCAGTTTTAATCTGTGTCCGCAGGTGGGATTCCTGCACCAGTGTATTTCGGGGCTCTGATTGATTCAACTTGCCTGAAGTGGTCATTCAAGAAGTGTGGAGGCAGAGGCGCATGTCGCATTTATGACTCAGATATGTACAGGTATGTCACATGCTGCACACATGGAAATAGTGAATATGTGAATGTTAAAATGTTGATCATCCTTTCTGTCCATCTTTTGTCTCTATTTTTAGAATAATCTTCCTGGGTCTGATCACTTGCCTCAGTGGTTCGTCGTATTTATTCATCATTGCCGTCATCCTCCTCCTCAAAAGACAGTTTCGTAAGCTAGAGCAGGGAACGGCGACGCGGCAATCAAAAGCGTCAAAGGAAATTGAACTTGAGACCCCATCAAACCCCACTGAGGACCAACCCGGTGCTCCTAAAACTCCCAGACTGCCTCACACACCAAGAGTGTGGGTAACAATGGCAACTAAAGTGGAGGAGGAGGCAACACACACAAATAGCACACAGGAGGAGCAGCACTCTGAATGCCTGACCACTGTTGTGCTCTCCCCTCCTCCTGCTGATGGAGCAGCGTTGGAGTTGCATGGACCAAACCAAGAGGAGGAGGAGGAAGAGAAGAAAGATGAGACAAATGTTGAAAAGGAGAACGGAGAAGAGACGGAGTTAGTCAAAGAAACACCACACAGCAAAAAGACTTATGATGCAGAAAACTAACATGTCAAAAAAGGACCATCCATGGTTTCAGAGGCACTGATTTTTTTGCTTTGGACTATGACAAACTCTATTCTTAGAACAATAATGACACACACCTGGAGTCAAAGTAGAAAGTGTTTTCCACACTTACTACTAAACAATTCAAATGGCCGTCTCCTCCGTGTGTAACTGCATTGTGTATCATCTGCATGAGATGCTCAGACTAAATGAGAGCTATAATGTAAATGTTTTAATGCTATGGACACAAACATGTTTATATTCTCCCCAAAAGTAAAAAAAAAGAATGAGAATACTTCAAATGTACAGTGTATTATTATTACTTAAAGCTGCAGTCATTGATTTTTGGGCCACTCGGAATGAGCACAACATGCTGTCAGTACAATACAGCACATCATAATGTCGAGGAGCAAAGAGTGGTTTCCCACAACTTAAATCTATTTATACTCGTGCGTCTTGGTACAAGTTGTTGGTCCAACTACAAATGAATAAGTTAAAAGGTGACGTAAAGCTCCATAAAATGAACAGGAAGAGTAGAGTAAAGTAAAATTCCCAGTGTGTTTATATGAACAACCTCTTCCATGTTACACATGGTCCTTTTATCTGCTGTGTTTTTGTGAAACTGTTGATACAAGTGGACAGAGTTGAAAAAATGCCAGTGCATACCTAGCATTTTTTAGACTGTTTTTGCACATTCAGAGGTAAATACTCAAAACATTCAGAGATAAATACTCAATACTCAAAAATCTTTATTGTGAATATGTTTTATACTGTTCAAAATTCAAAATTTAACGTATACACATACATACACACTGTAAATGAAACAAACCATCAACCTTAATGACCAAATGAGCGGTTGACTTGCATGCAAATTAAAAAACCATCCGACATCTCCCTTCCCTGTAGGTCTTGGGGATGTCATGTCTTTATGTGTGCACCTGTGGGTGTGTACTGGGCCACAAACACATTATTAACATGCATGAGTGCTCCTCTCTCCTCATTCAACCCAGATGTCTGTGCTGTGGACGGGTTTCGTGGACACATTTTCTTCTGTGAACCCCCACTGGTGCAGATGCTCTCAAATATGAGCAGTCATCAGAGGCCACAATACCATTACCTTTACGGGCACTGGCAACTTATCTACTAATCATTCCCGGCATGTGACATTTGATCCATTATATGTCCAGTGCACGGGGGAATGACAATAAAACCATATTAATTTTGTGTATTGGACCTCTCAGCAGCACTGAATGTGAAAATGTGTACAGCAGCTAAATTACTGGAAGGGCAGGAAGCAGTCTATGAGCACTTTCTTCAGCCATACTGTATATTAAAACAGAGATAAACCAGTTTTAAGTCATTCTGATCAAAACTATATCGCCGTATCATTGTACTGTAGATGCTGCAGATGCTGCTTTTTGTGCGAAGCTTTCAGGGAGGTGCTGATCGGACCTCTGTGGGTTTGGGGGTGCGACGTGTCCATTAGAACTACTCTGTGGTGAGAAACCACCTGCACTTACTGTGACGGCAATTCCCCCGTCCACACAGATCATCAGCCAGAATCATCGTCACCACATTAAGAATCGTGCATTGTGATGGTGATGATGAAAGTGGTGGTCGTAGTTATCAATTTCATTTTTACAGCATGGTTTGTGTGTTTCTTTCCATACATTTCTATAGGAAATACATTTTTATGAGCACTTCCCTAAGTGACAGCCACTGCACCAGGAGGATTAGCAGCTCATTTTCTATTCAGTCCAAACAAGTGCAGCTTCTATTGAAAACACATCCGTTTGAATTCTTCTGGAATTCTCGAGTTTCCAGAAGAAATGGGATTATTCCTTATGGGAGCGTCCTTGTTTTGCCACTGATTGAAAGGCCACTGATTACCCTGCCATAACTAACTGTTCAGCCATTTGCAGATTCAATTCTTTTAGTTGTTGTTAGATAACAGCAGCCCAGATTAAGCACAGATTAAGCAGATCTACGTGAGATTTTTTGATGACCTGTCAGTTCTAAGGCAAAACTCCTTCTCCTTGTATCTCAGTTTTTGTTTGCTACTAACTCCAAAGGGAAAATGATCCAAACCAATCATAATAATGGCAGCAACAGTGAACTAGGTGATCATTTTGTGTGTCTTTGTTCTGCCAACTCTTACATTGCACAACCCATTGTTGACGGACATATTGATAAGCAGCTTTGACACAGAAAATGCGTTTAGAAATTTCTCAGGAAACATAAATTTAAAGTCATTTGTGGCATGCACTAATTCAGGTTAATCTCATGTTTTACCATTACTTCATTACTTTCTCAGTTGTTTATGACATGTCCCATCAAAAATAATGAGACACCATGCATTATTAATGATAATTCATCTTCAATTTATTATTCATCATCGATGAAGCCCAGTGGGAGGCTTACGAGGCCAAAGTTTGATGACCTAAAATTTCATTAGTCTCCAGGTAAAAGAGGGAAGAGAGCTTTTCACGTTGACAGTCTTCCGCTCCCCAGTGTGGGTTTATGGTGGGTCACTGATGACGAACGACGGTGACGTACAAATATGTGTGTACGTGTGTGTGAGTAAGTCATGTCAAAGTTTGCATTATTGCGTGATCAGGTTAAAGCGTGCACATTATGGTAAAGTTGAGGGTGTGTATGACATACGGTGTATAAGACTCTTCAGGTCTTCCTTACACCATCCCTTTTCATTCTGTGTAAATGAAAATGCACGGCTATATTTGGAGAGAGCTGATGTCACAAGTGGTTTGAGCAGAGAGCCTATAACTGTTGCAGTCGTTTGGTGTGACAGACAAACCCTGGACTGCTCCCGCGACAGACTGGGATCTGCTGGCTGCAAAACAAAATATAAAGTAAGTGCACTTTCACTTAAAGGCTTTGGTCTTTGGTGTGCTCAGAGCACCAGCGTCTAAATCTTACATTTACTTTAATGGGAGGGTACAAAAAGGGAGCAGCAAAAAAGTACACATGTTTTGTTAGGATATCTACAGCTTCGCCTTTTCTTCTGTCTCATGTTGTGAGTTAATAAATAACACAAGGGACTTCTGTATCCCTTTTTTAACTTCAAGATCCAGAAGTGCCATACAGCATGTCAGTATGTGTCAATGTTCTCTGTTTATTATAATAATAATAATAATAATAATGACTTAATATCTTTGCATTTTGGACTGATGTGCAGTCAAAACAAGCAGTGACATCACTACTGATTCTTTGAACTTCTCTTTTATTGAAGTTATTTTCTGACATTTTACAGACTGATATTTTCACATTGATGATGATGGGCTACAACATTTCTAATAATATTTAATTGATGCCGCTAGACAAAATAAACATTTGTGGCATCAGCCGATTAAGTTCTGTCGTTCGGTGGAAATGAGGCTGTAGATTAGTGAAAATGACATAGATTTGACAATAGTGATTTTCAATGTTTGTACTTCTTAGATTATCTATTGATTATGTACCAATTATTCATAAAACTGTTAAATCTTTGTGCTGCTGTTTTTCAAACAAGGATTACTGAAAAAGTCTGACTAAAAATGATTTTATTAACTCTTTTGCCTGATCAGTCATCTCTAACAATACAATGCATTTACTGTGTTCTTCCAGCTATACTCACCCTTCACTATGTACCACCTGAGGTTGCCTGTGCTTCTGCTCATGCTGCTCGTTTTGCTGCGCTGTGTCACCGCCGCGCCACACTACAGGTAAATAACTGCGAGATCAAATCAAACGCAAGCCAAAAACAAGTTATTGTGAGAATGTTGTTAGAACAGTGAGGTAAGCAATAGTTAACATGAGGTTAACCTGCAGACAAGCAGCTGGTTATCGAGGAAATTGTGTGATTAGAGAGTCTGCTCTAAGTGAGGAGCACCAGGGCAATGTTGTATAACTTGACTGTGGGAAAGTACTTCATTGTTCATCTCAGATGGAGCAAAATTGCCACTTTTCCCACTCATACTTTGGACTGGTGGATGTTTTGAAGAGGCTATCATCAGCTTTCAGTGTGAAATGGTTTGACCCTTCCCCCCCCCTTCTGTGATTCAGGTACTTCAGTCCCAGCTCATCCAGTGAGCAGGAAAGTGCTCTCCCAGACAGCGAGGGCTGGTTGCCTCCTGCGCTAATCTCAAACCCATTCCTCGGCCTTATGGGTACACAGCCACAAAGAGGACTCACAGCTATGAACAGGTAACAGCAATGACTGTAATGAAGAGGGTCTTGGCCAAGACAGGCACATTCAACAGGGTGACAGACTGATGTTCACCAGCATTCAGCAAAAAGATTTTGGGCAGTGAGATCAATTTAAAACACTGACAGTCAGATTCACACGACTCTAAGTTCATTTAGAAACATTCATTTTGTGAGACAAGTTCTTTAAGATTCTTTTGTTTTTATGAATGTGTTGTCTTCTAGCCACCACATAGAAAAGAGGAAGTGCAACACAGCCACCTGCGTCACCCAGAGGTTAGCAGACTTCTTGGTTCGCTCCAGTAATACCATCGGAACGGTCTACGCGCCGACCAACGTGGGATCAGCCACTTATGGCAAGAGGAACCTACTGGAGCCTCCCATCTATCTGCCTCTTTAGTGCCAAAAGTGGACTTCACCCAACTCTCTGATGAGATAACCAGTCATCTTATATTACAAAGATTGTAGAATGGCATTAATGATTGATGGCATATATGGTGATAATGAACAGTATCATGTTCTTCTTTATTTTATACTTTAAGAAACAGTGCCTTTAATTTAAACTATCAAAGTCAATGTATATTTATTTTAAAAGTGTGTGTGTGTTGTGGCTTTATTGGTGATGTACCACACTGGCATGTTGTGAATATATATACATATGAAAAAAACACCATAAATACAATAAATAAAATAAAGCAAATGTAAAGCCATATTAAATGATGAAATTTACTGTTGTTTTGATAATAAAAATACATATTTAAAAAAACTGAATGTGTATCAAGTCTCATTATTGACAGTTTTGAGCTTAGAGATGTATTTTGTAAGTTGAATCTTATGTAAAATGTCCATTAACACAGTTATTGGTATTTTAATTTGGAATATACATTAGTAGTTAAAATGACTTGCCATCATGTTTTCATATACACATCTTCCCCACCAACTTATAGTTAAATGTTTCTTCCTCTGCTTTCCTCGCTTTAAGACTGCAAAGACAGCGTCTTCCTAAAATGTATTTAAATGTTTCTCTATAACATTACATAATACTTAATATGCTTATGTAGTGTGAGAGGAAATATTAAATAAAAATCTGCTTCATCTGGATGGTGTGAATGATGCACAGAAACACAATATATCAGATGTCCAGCTCCCATTCAGCCCACATCAGTAAAAAATATGAGAATATAATGTATATAATGTTGTAAGAAAAACAATTTGGCAAACAGTGTCATGCTCATGTAGCATTCATTACTCAAAATTAAAAGCTGATTGAGAAAACAGTTTTACATTTTTATTGTATTTGCCCAGATTTGATTGATATATATTGCTTTTAATGTTTTTTGTGTTAATGTTGTGTAAAGATTCACCAGAACATGTTCTCATCTATCGATCTTTTGCAAACACTGTTTGCCTCGTTTCTGATTTCTAATGTTATGACAAAAATATTATTGGAGCATCGTTTTCCATATGTTGATCTCCTGCCGTTCATAATAATGTGATGAAAACAGAGAGGAGAAGAATGACGCACGTCATTAACCTGTTTTTGAAGTGACCCAATCATCTCAGACACTGATATCAATACTCCCATGCATGGTTAACACCGGCATAAAAGGTTTTCAAAAATAGAACAAGTGCCAGCTTTTGCTGATGATTCCAGAAACAATGCAGCCATTATCTGCTGAACACCCTGACAGGGGATTGGGATCATGTCAAGATCTGTCGCCTGTGTGATGTAAAATCACAAATGGCCTTGGTACTTCAGCTGTTATTGGGTGGCGAGTTGTTTATCACTGCAGTAATGACGGCTGATGCATGTTTTGATGGAATTTTGGGTCTGATTCTTGACCCGGTGGCTGCGTTCAACTCTGACATTAAAGGTACAATTGTGATCCAAATATAAACAAGGGGTCAAACAAAATTCAGAAAGGAGGACTGACCTGCTCTAACCACTAAACTGATTTACAGTGCATTTGATGTAGGGAGTAAAGGCTCCATTAATACTGCACACACTTCAATCTACAGATGTACTGACTCTCTCTATATTACATGATTTAATATTCTATTCAACATGTAAAAACTATGCACATGCATTCATTTGGCCAAGAGGTTTGGGCATTTATTGTAGTTGTGAGGTAGACCTACATTAAATGATTAATGTACACAATGTGCCCTTTGCACAGCAGCCTTTTTTTATTGAACACTTCAATCTTTCATAAAGTGAAGTTAACTATTCTCACTTGTTTGTAAAGAGAATAGGCGTCAAAATAAAACAGTAACCACACTGCTCTACGCAAACATACTTAAGCGCGCCTCGCTTGGTGTGTCCCCTGCTGTTTGCCGTAGTTTATTGTAAACACGGAAGTCTTACTTCACTCCTCATGTGCTGATGGCATATTTTGCCAACTATCTATCTTCTGAAGTATTTTAAAGCGTTTCGAGACTCAACATTAACAACCCCGTGTTCATCAGCGTGTCTCTGCTTACTGGAAAATACACCGCGTTATTCAGCAAACGTATTTTTGCTGTTGGGAAATGCAATGCAGCTACTGTTAGCAAGACAGCCTGTTAGCTTAGCTTTGTGACATGGCAGCTAAAGCAGAGAAAACGTTTACTTTTTTGGTCGTGGGAGGTGGAATCGCGGGTGTGACATGTGTCGAACAGGTAAAAATGAAGTGATATGGAACATATTAGCTCTCTACTCTGACGAAATATTTTTATTAACTTATTGTATATACAGAGGCTTCACTCCTGCAATGAATGTTGCTACTTAAAACAGAATACACAATCTTTGTTGACAGCTGTCATTCCAGATCCCGTCAGCTGAGGTGGCTCTGATTACAGCAGGTCCCCACATCAAGGCAGTGACCAACTATAAACAGGTGAGGAGGAGGATGATGATGATGAAAACTACATACAGTTAATGTTTGAAAGTGACACATGGGGGAAGCATAACTTGATTTAGTTTTACTGGACATGACGTCCACACATATAATGTGTGATCGTTTTACCAAGTTGGTTTAAAAAGAGTGGCAGGAACTGAAAGCTTCTTTTTCCTTTCTCTTTCCGTAAAGGTGTCAAAGACTCTGGAAGAGTTTGACGTCGAGGAGCGACCGTCCAGTGTTTTGGAGGAGAAATTCCCCAACCTTACTGTTATTCACTCTGCTGTCAAATCCCTTCACACGCAGTCACATGTAAGTAGGTGTTTTGCAGAAAGCTGTATCATTAAAAAAAAACTTTTTATCTTGCAAATATGTGACTCTGGTTTGTTTGCTCAATTTTATCAAATCATCAATTGTAGTCTATAATTGTATCATATAATCAACTGTATTTATGTTGTTATGATGCAGTGTGCTACATTTTAAATGGAGCTGCTATTCCAAAGATTAACTGTATTAAATCATGTTTGAAAATATGACCTTGCCAAAGATCTCATCACAGGCTTCTTGGAGACCTTATCTGCTTTATCTGTCTTCTACTGCCACCCTGTGGACATATGCTGTAATGACATGTTCTCATTACAACATGTGGTCTAATGAACCAAGATTAAGAAAACAGCTATTAAAACTAGGTTATGCAGGTAATCACTATCTCCCTTCAATTTCTTTTTTCAACTCTTCTCAGTCTGTGGAAACTGCAGACGGACGGGTTTTTGGTTATGAGAAGCTGTGTATCTGCAGTGGAGGGAGACCTAAGCTCCTAACTCAGGACAACCCTTATGTCCTGGGGATACGAGACACAGACAGTGCTCAGGTATGGCCACATTCCTCTGGTTGTTTGTGCTGTTTGTGACAGAACTGAAAGTGCTTTCATGCAGTAGTAAGAAACCATTTCTGTAGTGAATGATATTCTGTTTAGCATTATTGTAGTGGTCTTCATTAGTCAGAGAGGTGTCTTATTTATTTCATATACCACATGTACAGTAGGTAAATATAAAGGCAAAAAAGACTAGATATACAGATTAGTACAGTAAATATTTTTGTTGATAAACAGGCTAAAACTAAAAATTTGTACCAAATGTTGTGACCACAAGGTGTATGTGTGACAAAAGATAGGTGGAAATGCTTTTAAGGGCCTTATCTTATATGAAATAAAAATAATACAAATAATAAAAATAATCTTTTTCCTTTTCCTGTTACCAACTTTACATAACTGCAGGCTGTCGGGTAACATTTTTACAAACAAAATCCAAAGTATATACTGAAAATATAACCTTCAAATCTGAGTGTGTTTTAAGGTTCTGTATTGATGCTTACTAGGTTTCTTGTGCTTGTGTTTCAGGAGTTCCAAAAGTTGTTATCAAAAGCAAAGAGAATTGTTGTTGTTGGAAATGGTGGCATTGCCTTGGAACTCGTGTGAGTAGCCAGAAGATACATTTTTCAATATTCAAGCATTTTTCATCTGATATATTAAAGTCCAAATCATGCACCAGAATACTCAGAAGTCAGTGTTAATAAATGTGTTTTGTGCAGATATGAGGTGGAAGGCTGCGAGGTGATCTGGGCTGTGAAGGACAAGGCCATAGGAAATACATTTTTTGATGCAGGAGCGGCTCAGTTTCTCATTCCATCCCTTGAGGCAGGCAAACCAGAGAAAGCTTTTCCCTGCAAGAGGCCGCGCTACACCACAGAGGAGCCAGCAGGTGGAGCATTACAGACCTTCACTGCAGGTTGTCACCTCTTAGTTTATCTCTTCTTTTTTATGCTGCAGTGGAGTGTTAGTACGTTGTGTGCTCGAACTCTAAAACACTCTTCACTCATGTATAATTCTCAGATGGACATTTGCGAGGGAAAAGTACTGGTCCTCCAGAACCTGGCAGTGCTCTTGGCCCAGATTGGCATGAAGGAATAGCTCTCAGAGGAGCAGAACAAGTGAGATGGGAATGTGTGTGTCAAACTAGTGTCCATCTTGACCTCTTCTGTTTGTTGTTCTAAAGTGTTTCCTTTATGCTGATGTGTGCTCAGGTGTCCCGCAAAGTTTCAGTGGAATACCAGTGTGAGGTGGAAAAGATTTTTACCTCTGAGGAGCTGCTCAATTCCCAACAGCAAACACTCACACCTGAGAACAGTGAGAACTAGATTTTCTGCTCAAACTTGTTTTCTGTTTTTTTTTACCTCCACCTTTTCAGCCCTGTGTCTGTCTTTCTTCTCAGATGGGTCCTGGCCAGTTTATGTCCAGCTGACCAATGGCAAGACATTTGGCTGTGATTTTGTTGTCAGTGCCACCGGTGTCGTGCCAAACACTGAGCCATTTCTCCAAGGCAATAAAGTACGTAGGCTCATCCACATGCAAAAAGAATGATAGCTGTAAGCCTGCCACTGCCAGCAGCGTAAGCTAATTCTGGGAACATAGTTATTTTGAAGATGCTAGTCATGATCACATGTCTGACCAGCAGGCTTTTAGATGTGTTGGTGCTATTTGTTTAATCTGCTGATTATATTCTCAATTTCCACAAAGGTCTTTGACGTCTTTAAATAAGGAACAAATCATCCAGAAAATATCCAGATTTAAGTAGATGTAATTGGGGAACTACTTATTAAAAAAACAACTGATTATTCCATCATAAAAAGAGTTGGCAATTCATTTGGAATTGATTCATAATTTATTCACTGATTAATGTGTGCAGCCCTAGTAAACATAATCATATCATAATACTTTTTTTGTTGTAAGTTTGCAATTGCAGATGATGCCGGGCTGCAGGTAAATGACTACATGATGACATCAGAGCCAAATGTCTATGCTGCCGGAGATGTTTGCACAGCTGGCTGGGAACACAGTGAACTCTGGCAGCAGGTAAACCAGAGTTCTTACATAATGTTTCTCTTCTGAAACAACAACAGCCTTCATAATTGCTCACATTGACGACATTTTTTTTTTTAAAGAAGCTGCAGTTCTCATACACTGCCCACAACATTTTAATGCTATTTCATTAGCTTTTAATAAAAGTAGAGCTTCACAAATGAGTTTTCAAAAGCTACTAGACTAAATATATCACAAATGCATTCCCTTTAAACATTGTACTTGATTTTTTGATAGCATATGCATATGCCCGCACACACACTCACACCAGTGACGTTTGCTGGTCCTTCCCTGGAAGTGATGATTTTGCCGCATTTGTCCAATCACCGTCAAACTCACGGCAGTGAAAAAAAACTATTTTGTGCCATCCCATATAAAACAGTTGAAGCTGACCTTCACGTGGTTAAAATCATCTAAGATGATTCTTTATCCGTGATAAACAGCTCATTCTAAACGGACCAGTGACACGCTCTGATCGTGTTCTAGCACAGGTTTAGTATTGAAATGTAAATACAACACAGTACATACCATAAACTATATCATACATTGTAAGTGATTTTGTTCTGTAAAAAACGATACTGTGTGTACAATCATGAGAGACTAAAAATGCATTCATCATCATTTATTTCCTTTCCTATATCTTGAAATAAATCGGAATCATGTGTGTTGTGTCGTGTGTAGATGCGTTTGTGGACTCAGGCCCGTCAGATGGGCTGGTACGCTGGCCGCTGCATGGCTGCACATGTCCTGTCAGAACCAATAGAACTGGACTTCTGCTTCGAGCTCTTCTCACACATTACAAAATTCTTCAACTACAAGGTACATGGCATTGTAACTGACATGTTAATCATCCACTATGTAAATGACTGACCACCATATTTTCATGAGTCTTCAAGGTCATTTCACAGTGGTACATATTGTTTTCTGGGCTTACTCAACACTGTCTTCTGGTCATTCCACAGGTGGTCCTGCTGGGAAAGTTTAATGGGCAGGGGCTTGGCACTGACCATGAGCTCCTGGTGCGCTGCACCAAAGGCCAGGAGTATGTCAAGGTGATACTGAGTAGTAATAAATATATCAATCATATCATTTCAAGGTGTTGAATCTCCCTGTCGTGATATGTATTGTTCATTTGGTCAGGGTAATTTGTCCTCTTTTAAAAGTGGGTCCTCTTATAAAAGGTTTGGGAAACACTGCTCTCTCGAGCCAGCGTTGGTAATTTGTTGCATTTGGGAAGAGAACGTTTCACCAGCTGGGGTAATTCCCAATTCTAATTAAGTTCACTTTCAATTCCCCACTGGTTACTTTAGGTTTTGTGTTCCAGGTTGTCCTCCGTGGAGGAAGGATGGTGGGTGCCGTGCTGATCGGTGAGACAGACCTGGAGGAGACCTTTGAGAACCTTATCCTTAACCAGATGGATCTGACCCCGTATGGAGAGGAGCTACTCAACCCTGACGTGGATATAGAGGACTATTTTGACTGAGTACCAGGACTATGGTTGAGACTGGAGAATACTGAACACTTCATTCCATCAGTCAGGCACTGATGAACATATCATGCCTTAGAAATATATAAAGTAAATTGGAGGATTTCAGCATTCTATAATTGCTGTTATGGCAATGAAAGGAAGATAAGGAGAGATTACTAATGCACCTGTAAATTTAAAAACTACATTTGTATTTATTTATTTTCAAAAACAGGTACTTTATACTTGACTGAGAACCATTCAACAGTATGAAACAGTGGCCTGAATATGAAATACAATAAGACTCTTTTAAAATGTCCCTCTGTTTTGATAGGTGAACACTTCTCTGTAGAAGAATGGGGTATGGTCAACAATACTCGCTTGTAAAAAAAATAAAAAAAGAGAGACAATCCTGTTGCTATGTTTTCTCAGTGACTCTTGCTCAAATTACAACCTAAACGGCATTTACGACTCCTCCTGTGTCTCAGGAGATATTATAACAATAGACATTGTCAAGCTCACATAATACTGTCTATTTTAACAAAGATAGGTTGCTCTTGGGGATGCTATTATTTAGAAATCCACTTTTGTCAGGACAGGAAACATAAGAAGTGGATAGAGATTTCTACACAAGATTCAAGTCACTGAAAGAAGCCAATCCCTGTTTCGACTTAAAGGTTTTTTGTTTTACATATTTGTGGTTTTTGGGCCAGTTTTTCACCTACAGGGGCCTGATCACACTGATGCAGCTGCTCAAGTTGCCTGGTAAATGCTACAGCAACATTTGTGGAGAAGCAAGTACTATTAAAATGAAAGATAGCAACACTATCTTATAGCAGCAATAAAATAAACCCCTATAACAAATGCAGTATGTGCAGACAGTCCCCTCTTCTTTTGTCTTGTGTAGGAATTTAAGTAATGGCAAAAACCCTATTAAATGGACCTTAAAGACTGTCAGGAGTAAGAAGGGCAATAATTGTAAATTAAAAAGGCCTTTTCCCCCTGTGTAAGATGACACTTTCCATTGAGCTGCAGCAGTGGCCAGCCAGAAATGTATGTTGTGCTGATTGCACTGGGCAGCAATTCCCTCTGTGTGTATTTGTTGCCTCGTTACGACCTTTTCTGGCATAAACATTGACCTCGTCAGGACCAGTAATCCTCATGACGACCACAACCTGGTTCTTATGAGGCAGATCCTAATTTCTCAGGAACTGGTGTAGGGCAAATATTTTAATTGTGGTTTGGTTAGGCATTAACTGGTTCTTGATAGGTTGTCCAACTGAATGGAAGTCAGTTAGATTCCTTAAAGTAATAGCTGCTTGAACCTGTGTGTTTGTGTGTACCTGCATGGGTGGAGAGCAGGTCACTGTTTACAGGGTGAGTCAGCACTGGACAGACCATCACTTGTGTCAAGACGAAATTCAGAATCCCTAATGGATAAGAAGGCTGTAGAACACAGGATAATGAGATGCCAAGAACTGTGTGAGAACATTGTAATGCAAGCAACAAGATGCATCATGTCATCACGATGTTCATGGTGTCAATATTGATACAAAGTGCTTTCACAAATAGATGACATTGAAAAACCAGAAAAATGGGTAGGGACCTAGAAACACCCTCATCCACATAGGAGTCACCTGAAATTTTTAAAACGCATACAGATTTTTGTTTAAACCAACAGTAATCTCCACCACCATCAGCACAGCACCAAATGAAGCAAACATAAGTTACACGTTACATAACAGTAGTGTCACAATACAAAATGTAATGGGAAATCAATATTATGGCAATAAAGTCTTATTTTTATTGTAATCTCCTAGGAATTGATTGGCAATAACAACGGAAAGTGTGTGGGACATGAGGTAGGATGGCTTTCAACTTTGTGATGTGATCATTTTTCAAAGTTGAAAGTATAACACTGATTTTAGACTGCAGTAATTCATGTAATAATATTAACTACTTATTACCATGGTGTCACTGTACTGCAACATTAGGTGTTACCTGAATATTATCAGTAACATAACTGAAAAAAACAAGCAAGGATGTGTCGAACAAGCCAAATTCTGTTTCAATTCTTATGGGAATATTCTTTGACAGCTGACGTACGCCTTGTTTATCTTTGGGACTACACAAGCGGATTACAGTTAAGTGGATGTGTCCCCTCAGTGACAGACCACTGACACTTGAAGACAGTCAGCCTTGACATTCACAAAGCTCATTTTATTCAAGTTGCGGATTTGACGCCTGCAGCAAAGTAAGCTACGGTTACAACAAGGGTACGCTTGAATGAGTCCACCATGCACCGAAGACAATATTGGTCATTTAAAGGTTTTAAGTGTACCCGTCGTCGTGTCCTGGATTTGTTCTCGTATGTTTTCTAACTACATGTATTATTTTATTATCTGCACAAATGATTACATTAATGTAAACATGTTACACTTTAAATGGACGTTTAAAGATTACGCTCCGCCGGCGGTGTCCGGTGATGGATTAACTAAACGCTACCAGTGAGTCATTCAACCACCAGGCTACCAGCATGCAACGGGAGTTTTTTTTTCGGCTGGGTGGGGATTCGTGGAGAGGCGTTGTCTCACACTGAGTACTTGAGGAACACATACTCTCCGTCACTCTTTCATATATTGCGCACTTTGCCGCTTAGCACACCGCTACGATCGACATAGTTTACGATATTCCGAATTATTAAGGTTTCGTCATGGCCAACTACATTCATGTTCCCGACGAGGCCCCGTCTGTGCCTAAAATAGACGTGACAGTTGACGAGAGCGACTACAGACCCGGTGCACTGAAACTGATCAAGGAGCTGAGACCAAGCTGGAAGCCGTCGGAGGTCAAAATGAAGGTGCGCTTTATGTATTTTATCGTCATCACTATTAAAACATGTGTGTTATGACTCGTCTCCGCCGCTGGCGGTTTGACATTTTACGTGTGTCTTGCTAGCAAGGTGCTCGTGCACAGTTTTCAGCTAACACCGACTCCAGAAGCTGATATCACGCGATACTCTCTGAGATGAGACACCACAACGGCTGAAAGAAATGTGCTGCTGTGTTGACATCCTAGGACAAAACGTAGATGATTTACTTGCTGTATTAAAGCTACAGAGATACCGCGGTGTTTTTATTCGGCTTTAAGGGGTTAATATTTTGCAGCTGTGAATGTCAACTGCGTCAGCTCTGGTTTAAAATCAGTCAGAGACAGTGTCTCGCCGCTTTTGGCGCAGTCGAGCTGCTTCCTCTGCCTTAAAGTTATGCTTAACCTAAACCTTATGTAATCCTTGTGAGTGAGTGATCTCGCTATGTAGCAAGGCTGCAATGGCGGGGTCCATTATACAAAGGGTTACAACATGTATTCATTATTTATAATCAATTCATCATTTTGACAGTTTTCTTTTCTAACTAAAATGTGAATATTTGAACAAAAGATGTTTTTTAAGTTTGTTTCTTATTGTTATACATGAGCACATAAACATGTTTCTCTGTGTGTAAATATTTAATTGAACCTGTATAATTGTTAAAATTAATATAATTTTTACTTGCAACCCTGCCTTGCTTGTCTAAAGGTGTTGGCACATGAATAGGAGAGAGGTGGTGTGAGAGAGTTTGGAATTTGATGAAATTTACAGGGAGGTGCCAAGTATGGGCCAAAGACAAGCTGGCTTTTACTTTTTCTAATCCAACTGTCCCCATTTGATCTATCAAAGTGGAACAGAACAATGAAGGAAACAAAGAGGGCATTATTTGTAATCCGAACATTGTGTTAAAGAATCATTACATCTGACTGTTGGGTGGTGTGAGCAGCCCAGGCTGTCCTTGTCGGCATCAACAATTAAGTCCTCCATTTGATAGAGATTGCTGTTATTTTTTGCGTTGCTCTCATGTGTGATGAGCAAGTGACAAGAAACATTGCAGTTTATGTGCACCACAGAATTGGTCTTCCTCTTTCCAGTTTTAAATGATGAATACAGACTACTGCCACTTGCCTGTAAGGACAGTAATGTCCTCTCATACAGGTGCAAAACTATTTGCTGTTTGCCTTTTGACTGTAGTTCCTGTGGTATCAGTAAGTGCAACCCCAACACATGCCAATCTGAGGAAGTGCTGTGGTTGGCTGATGTTCTTTGTCATTGGCTGGCCATTGTTGTGTCTCCCAAGCCTAAGACACACACTTTCTAACATTAAAGCCTGGTCAGATGTTCTTAAAGTTTAGTATTTTCCACTTCACACCAAAAGGAAACTCCCCACACTCTTTCCACTGCACTGGGGGCGTGGCTCTGCTTGGTAAACACAGTTGAGGATGAGAGCTGATCACATGCTTCACTATTTTTGCCTATATTATCAATGAGAGCATAGTGAGAGCTCAGCAAATGCCAGTCATTGCTACCCAATGCAAAATAAAATTCCCCACGATCCTGTCATTCTCAGTCAATGCCCTTCTAGAGTGAACAATTAGGGCTGGTATGTTGGCACCTCACCCTCTGCAAAAACTGTTCCCAGCTTCACAACAGAGGCAATTTGGCTTAAATCAGGCACAGGCACACCCCACCCACATTTTTTAGGGTGACATGAATGCCTCCTTGCACTGAAATAGTATAAGGTGAAGGAAGGTCTCACAGTCATAAAACTATATGTATCAAACAAGCGTATTGGACTATGGGACAAATTGTAATGTTTTCTTTTTCCTCCCAGGTTTAACTATTTTTTATTTTGTCATGTATTTGTGTACACAGTGTTTTACAGATGGAATAACCAATAAGCTCCTGGGCTGCTATGTGGGTACAGTCATGAAGAACGTGGTGCTGGTTCGTATTTATGGCAACAAAACAGAACTGTTGGTGGACCGGGAAAACGAAGTGAAAAGTTTCAGAGTGCTACACACAAACCGTTGTGCCCCGCGCCTCTACTGTACCTTCAACAATGGCCTGTGTTATGAATTTCTGCAAGGAACAGCCCTGGAGCCGGAACACATTCGGAGCCAACCTGTTTTCAGGTAACAAGCTTTGTTTTGCAGCCAATTGTTTTAATTTTAACTAAATCTGACTGACACACCCATTAATTAATTCAGTCATTTTTTCCCCAGATTTTCCTTTTTAATAAGAATATTCAAGTGTATGAAGACTCAAACGTTGCCTCAAATTGCATTGTATTATTTTATTCAAATTTTCCAATTTTCTGTCTTCTTAAACTTGCAGACTCATTGCCAGGCAGCTGGCAAAGTACCATGCAATTCATGCCCATAATGGTTGGGTACCCCAGTCTGACCTGTGGCTTAAGATGGGCAAGTACTTTGCTCTCATCCCCAAGCACTTCAAGGACCCTGAGCGGAACACCAGGTGAGACCCTGTAGCAAGTCATGGTTGCTTTAATCCACCAGACTCTCAAATGTGGTTGGTTTACCTGAAATAATGATTTCATATGAGGGTTGTAACAATAAATTGATACAATAGAAACTTGTTTACAAAGTAAAAACAGATCAACATCTTTTAATGTTATTGGAATTGGTTAAATGAATCTATTATTCTGTTACTTCTTTATTCAGACTCTCTCAAATTAGTGGCTTTGCTTACGAGATTCGCTATGCTCACATGACACCTAATTGTCACTATTTGGCTGAAGCATTAAGTCATTGTGAGATGAGAACATTTATCTTTTTGAGATGTATTTTTTTTTACGTTACATTACTTGTTAAAAACTTGCTCACTGACCTGATGCACAGAACTGTGTCACAGAGGTTTATTTTTTTAGTGCATAAGTAAACGGGATGTCTGGTCGAAAGTTCTGAAATGATAAATTATGTCATTCATCTTTTTAAGAAAATGTATTTGAAGGTAAGTTCTGACAGAAATCTATGTATAACCATGATGAGCCAAACAACCACAAGGTGCAATGATGCAACACACTAGTATTCATAATCAGTTGTGCTTGTCTCACATGACTGAAAAGGTTTGTGGAATGTGTCATGGTCTCTGAAGATATGACATTCTACTCTTTGAAGTAGTCTATTCTGGCAACGTTTTACACTTATTCTGCCAACTCCAACTTTTGGTGTAAAAACAGTTTACTTATATAAATAAAATGAAGAAAAAATATGACCATTTATATGCCAATGACACAATTGTTTAGCTCAGTCTCCAAATTACTTTTATCCACTGCTTGCTGTCATTGTCTCTCTCTCTGACAATAATGTGGATTTGCATTAAAGGAGGAAGAAGCTGAAATGGATTTTTACAGGACAAATCAACACTCTTTGCTTGGAGGTCTTAGCAAACAACTCAATTCACAGATCACATTTTTACATGTTCAAATGCTCATTCACACCTCAGCTATTAGATGTTTAGACTATTGTTATTCCCTAATTACAGTGAATTATGAGGGATGAGTTTAAATGCTTTAGAGGTGGTCAGTTTAAGATTTGCCACTCAAATCTGGAGACACTGCACTCACTACCTGTACCTTTCAGAAGATTTGCTCCTCCCTTCAAATATTGTTTTTTATTATATTGGCAATGACAACGACCTTCATGTTTTTTGGTGCCAAAATGAATCCAAAACAAACACTGACTTTTTAAAACTGTTCTATTTCCATAAAGGCCGTCCAGGTATTTACAGTGTAGAAGAACTGCTGATGATTTTTTTTTTTTAGGAAATGCTGTAACACCCGCAGTGCCTCTGGGATTTTGTCTGTTGAAATAAAAAACAAATGGGTGAAGTACTTGTGAGCATATGATCACAAGTAATGCATCTTCTATTGTCTTCTACTAATCAGGTTGAACAACTGAACTGAGCAAAGAATATTCTGACATACTAATGAACAAAAGTAAAACACTTGTCAGAATCCATTTTGCCACAGATATTGTGCAATGCGAACTTGATTAGTTGATTAGTTTTACTTCTTTCTGTCTACATCCTCTCTTCTATTTCTGTCTATTTGAAGTTCCCCATACTGACGCTACCTCCATCCATCCTTCCATTAATATTCTGAATACTCCTTCTTTAATTCTATTATTCTCACTAACTTCGACTCTCTTCCCCCCTCCAGGTTGCACATGGAGGTGCCCAGTCCAAGATGCCTCCGAGAAGAACTGGTGTGGCTCCAGCAGAGCTTGTCTGTGCTGGGCTCCCCTGTAGTTCTCTGCCACAATGACCTGCTCTGCAAAAATATAATCTACAACCAGGAGGAAGGTGAGTCTCAACTGTTTGGCTGAATAGTACTGTAGTTTGATCTGCATTCATCCCTATGCCCAGGTAGGACTGCATCATATGCACTTCCTCAACTCTAGTCACATGCTTCTCTCATTGTCAGTGTTTGCATTAGAACTAGAAAAGTCAGAGAAGACGGATGAGTCGTTTGGATGTTTTGCTCATGCTCTTGATGAAATCCTTAATTGTTTTCATGAATGCAAAGATGTATTAATACACGGCATCTGTCACGTGCTTCAGTTATGATACCATGTCAAATCTGGGCCATTGTGTTAATACATGATTGTGCAGTGAAGCCTTTTCTTATTTGGATTTCATTGTTTTTTTCTACAAAATTTTGTCTGATCTGTCGTTCTAATTCTGTGCTAAAAAACGTCAAACGGAAAAAAAACAACAACTGTTATTAGCTTCATAATAAACAATGCCATCATACTACTTAGCAAGTCTTATTTTTACTGATGGCACATGTGTTAGGTGCTTAAGCATTGTTGCAGTTTATAAAGGTAATAAAATAAGCAACATCCTCAAACCTATTAGTTTACATTTGCAAAAGTGGTTTTTGTTGTAGCAGTTAATGAAACTGTTTGAAGCATTGTCTCTAGCAGAGGATTGGTTGGGTAAAATGGGTGAGAATGTGTAAGGGGTGAGGGAGGTTCGTAAAGGGTATTTTTTTGAATGTGGGAGGAGGGTGGAGGTGTAATGGGAGGGTTTAAGAGCTGTTAGCCCCCTCGTCGGGTTGCGGCGAGGGGCGGGGCCCTTCTCACAGCTCCTTGTGTCTAGCCTTTCTCCCCTAGGAATGACAGCTGAGGTTGTGGCTGCCGTGCGCCGCCCTGCCCTGGGGAGGCAATGGAGGGAGACAAAACCTCACGCACAGTCGGCTCTGAGGGCCCTCACATAGTCTGCCCACTGCTCAGGCTAATCGGGACAAGTTCATGGCATCAGTAGGAGCCACGTACCTACGTATCACCTTTCAATGTTACTCCGCCACCAATTTGCCCTGACTTCTGATTGCTAGGCTACTTACAATACTCATTATTACACTTCTGTTTTTTTATTTTATTATTTTCCTCTTCCTTTAAATAGATCTCAGCTCAAGCCAAGTGCCCTAAAAAATAATTCTACTTTTGTGATTACTCCTGACTCGGCAATTTCTCGTCTCAACGCACCCATGTTGATCACTGGACAGACTAAAGAAGTTCAAAAATATGTTGGATGGTAATCATTCTGGCCTTTTCCATTTGTCAAACAAATCTCATGAAAACATCAGAACAACAATGAATTTTCCTCAGCCAACAAGTTGTGTATGTGTTGACATATATTTGTGAATAGTTCTGAAACAGAAAGCATCTTTATTTTCTGTGCACCCAATTAGAAATACTCTCATTAGAGTTTTACTGGGTGACAAATTGATGATTGTGCACAGTGTGGACAATTTGAGTTGGCACCACAAAACCTGGTCTGCTGCTCTAAATATGCTTTCATTTACAAAAATGTATACTGCTCTGCATCCAAAAAAGAATCCTGCCATTTACTTCCAATTTGATTGCTAAACTTTACACCTTTTTGTATTGTAAAAATTAATTTGTAACACATTTTGTCTCTCAGTCATGTTTATTTCATGAGATTTGTTTAACAATATTACAGAAAGAATATCATCAGCCTTATTAGTTGAAAGCTGAAACATGTTTCTGCCAAAATGTAGGGATATATCTCTGAAGGAGAATCTGGGTAAGGGTTAAAACAAATTCAAGATTTGATTTTCACACTGACTGAATCAACTTTTAAATTGTGGTACTATACATCAAACAAGTTCTTGCTGGTTCGGAAAGTAGGTGTATCATGTATCAGTGCAATTTGGCCAGAGAGTTGCTTGTACATCCAGTTCTCTTTTTTTTTTTTCCCCTCCAGAGAGCTCATGTTACAAAAAGTAAAGTAAAGTAAAGGATAAGTCTTGTGTACAGGCGTTCAAAAGTCTGCTTGAAATTCACATTTGCAGTCCAGCAGAATCATGTTTCATGCTTCCATAAGTAAGATAAAATAGGTTATGAGCACTTCAGTTGACGTTTTATCAATTTGAGTCTGAATAGAAAGGGACTTTTCTTTATCCCAGTTTATTGACTGTAATGACGTACAATAAGTTCTTTCATTTCAAACACAACTCAACAAAGCCTAAAAATAACCATAATGGAGTTGAGACCATGGTAAATTCTAGGCATTTTAGCTCGAAGCCAAAAATGAACATGTACCATGCTGCTTCCTGTCCTTTCTGCTCAGCTTGTCTGCCAAACATGACAGCAGTTTGGCAGACAAGTCACTACTTCCTGTATTGATAAAAACCACCAGCAGTGGTTGTTGGTAGTTTTTGCTGCCATTTTCCTGTTTTCTGTTAAGCTTAAGAACACTGTCAAAAAGTGCTTAATTTCTTTTCTTTTGTCATTGTCTCACTGCTACAATGGCAGGCTTAGTTTCCTGTTCCACTCTCATTTAACTCAGATGTTTGCAAAGAAAAAAAGAACCTGCACATATTTTACATGGTCCCAAGAGCCACAAGAAGTGCACACCAGCAGTCAGGAAGCCGCTCAAAGATTCCTTCATTTTCAGAAACAGCAGAGTTGTCACGCTATTGGGTTCACAGCAGACCAATGGGAAGAGAGCATTGGAGGGGGAGTGTTGCGAGAAGGGAAATGAGGTTGTATGTGTGAAGGCGAGGCAAAAAAAGGCACTGGAATTTGGCTGCGAGGCCTGATGTTTTGACATTGTGCGTGGGAGCAAGAATGGATAAAAGACAAATGTGTCAGTGAGAGAGTAAGCATGTGTGAAAGATGTGTTTGCCCCAACCTTTTCATCTGCTGCACAGGGGGGCTATAGCCACTGCCCGGAGGTGTTCAGTTGTGTCCCGCTAGGACCTACACGCCGGCTGGTAACCCACCTCAAAGTGTCTTTCTTGTAGTCCAGCATCACCTCAAGAAATAATGTTCATATGTTAGGGAAAAGAGAAATTAGTTCAGGCCAAAACAAACAAAAACACAAAGACATTTAATTAAATGTACTGTTCTGCACAGTAGAAACAAAAAAACTGTACTGTTTTTTTGTTAATGTTACTGTAAAAGTCGGGCTTGTAATAGTAAGAGTTTGTATTTTGAGGTCGGCCACTTCACTTTGTGCGTCCATCATTATTAATGCAGGAACCTCATGTTTTCATTGACCTACAAATGCAGCCAGACAGCAACACACTCTTTGGCCTACCCTCTCTTCACTCTAACATCCAATTTTAAAGTCACATGGTTTATATTATTTGTACTTATATTTCAGGGTCATTGAAACACATTTTTTTGTTGTTATAGTTGCTGAGAATGTCTGTATGGGTCTGATGCTCTCTGAACATCAGGTTCATTGTTGCTGTAAGTCTGTTCAGTTTTGATTATGAAAGAGTGTGTTGCTGGACATTTGTTTTGGCAGCTCAGCATACTCTGTCTCTGTATTTTATTATCTTCCCTCCTTTGTCCCTTGGCTTCCTTTCCATATTAGCCTCTTTTTTTTCACCATCTCTTCAAAACAAAACCTCACTTTGTCATTTTTCCCTTTGATTCTGTGCATGTATCCAAAACAAACCATAGAGATTTGTGTGTGTTCCAAGTCTTGCATCAGGCTTTGCACTTTTTCGTTTCTAATATGTCACAGGTGTCTATTTTTTTTGGATTCTTCAAAAAAGGCTGATAACTACTGTTACTGTATGTCTAATCTGATATTCCTGTGTAGTTTGTATGCATAATTTAAACTAGACATAAAGTCATAGAATTTCTCTCACTTATTTAACAGCTTTAATTTCTGAATATATTTGAGGAATCTTATTTCTCTTCCTCTCAGTAGCATGCTTGTTTTTATGCACTGTTTGTCAACAGATGTTTTCATAAGAGTAAGTCTAAACATGTCTGACTGTAATTCTCCTAAGTTATACTATGCTAAAGACTTTCTCTACAGTCAGTGTCATCCTCAAAATGCAAACTCTTACATTTTGCCCCCAAATCACCAAACTAGCCAGCCAGTCCATGTAGACAGGGAGAAAGTTACAGTATGAAAAGAAAAACCTTGACATTCTCAGTTATCAGAGGGAAAACACAACATAATCATTTTGTCTGCTCCCATGTCTCTGTCTAAACAATACTGCATCTTTTTCCAGGAAATGTTAAGTTCATTGACTACGAATATGCTGGGTACAATTACCAAGCCTTCGACATTGGGAACCATTTCAATGAGTTTGCTGGTAAGTGTACATGAAACGGAGCGGACTATGAAATGTTCTCTGAAATATGAGTTCTTTAACTGGTGTGTTTATTGGTTCCAGGCCTGAATGAGGTGGATTATAGCCACTACCCAGAGCGGGCCTTTCAGCTGCAATGGCTCCGCTCATACTTGGAGGCCTATAAGGAGCACAAAGGCCAGGGCACTGACGTGACCGAAAGAGAGGTGGAAATTCTTTATGTGCAAGTCAACCGATTTGCCCTGGTAAGTTTGGGCAGATATGCCTTGTAAAATATATGTAGGTAATTAAGTACATCTGTGTCTAGCTGATATATACAATCAAGTATCCATTTTATATAAAAATGGTCTCCGATTGTAGTTGGGTAGATGGCAGCCTCAGCAGTTTTATATGGGGACACGCCTTTTTCGCGATAACAAACTATTTTGACCCAGCTCACAATTTAAAAAGATGTGTGCATATTATCACATTTACAGTTTCTGTAAATGTAATTTAGAAAAGGTAAACCAGCCAACTTCATTGTATGCAGTTACTAAATAAATCAAAAAGTAAAAGTATTGAAAAAGCTCATTATTCTCATTCTCTATTTATTTGGACTCTGAGAGTGACTGGGCTACAGGGGTACAAGTAAAATTGTCCTAATTACTTTTGACTTCTATTTATGTCACTTAATAATAAAGGCAGAGAAAAGTTAGTTATGGTAAGACCACATAAAACATTTTTCCTTCTGGTTCAAACTTCTTCACAGTGGAAAGTTGACCAGTCCTGGGGGCTTGTTGTGAGTTGAGTTTTTCCTCCAGCCCTGCTTCTACAGGATCGGCAAACACTGGTTATAGTGTGATGTGGGTGAAACAACACAGTGCACAGAGAGAAGTTGTCTATAACCAGCAGTAGCTGCTGTAAATACACAGCAGAGAAGGGTATTTGTGATGAACTCTGATCCAGCCACTATAATGGAGGCACTCATCAGGAGCTGGGTTCTGCCTTGTTTACTGTCAAGAGAGAAAAGGGCAGTGTGGAGGATGGGCAAGGGAAGCAATTGTGTCTCTGTCAGCTATTTGCTCTTGTTGCTCTAGGCTAGAGTTTCTGGTGGTTTAGTACACACTCAAGTGTGTTGTGTTGCGCAATTATACATGACATTTACTTTAGGATGAGTACATGCTAATCCTTTGTGTTACCCTGCTGCCTCTCCCTGTCTAGGCGTCGCATTTCTTTTGGGGTCTCTGGGCTCTGATTCAGGCCAATTTCTCAACCATCGACTTTGACTTCTTGGGGTATGTTGCCTGCATTCACACACTACCGTTACTATTTTTAATCAGCCTTGCTGACAGACTTGAGCCATTTAATCATTCATCATCAGAGTTTGAGAACAAAATGTTACACATCCAGATTAATGTTATGTGTCATCTTGGTACAGAGTGTGCCTTAGCAGTCTGATATATGATATGGTATTTTGCAATGCTAACCGTGTAGCTAAAAATGACACTTTCATTTGAATCTCATCTCTGCTACTTCTTCTTCTTCTGTTTTACTCTCAGGTATGCAGTCCTGCGCTTCAACCAGTACTTCAAGATGAAACCAGAAGCTCTTGGGTTAAAGTTACCTGAATAAAACCCCCACCCACTCAAGCTCTCTTCTTCCTGCTCTTCCCCCATTTCTACCTGTTCTGCGCCTCACATGCTGACAGCTGAGCCCTCTATGGGTCTGTTAATGGGAGAGCCAGACTAAGAGTCTGTCCTGGTCAGTGCCTGCAGGTCATTTTCTAGTATCCTTAGAAATGGAATGGGCCATAATCTTATTGATCATATGCAGTCACACCTTTGGTAGCTGCTTTTGTAAAATGGGTGTCTTGGCACCTGCTACTGTTCACATGCACAGAAAAAATAGTAATTTAAATGATATTAACCTAATATCAGCATACTTAATGTATTTTGAAGCAGTTTCTTGAACCGCTTTATAACATCTCATTCATAGCCATTACATAGCAACAACACACATGACTGATTGTGTGGAGACCCCTTCCTTGTATGCACATTATTGGGGAAACCCCTTGAGAGCCATCCCAGTAAATGATGAATTTAATAATGGTATGGTAGCAGCACAAAGCCTGCTTTGTTTGCCAAAGAACAAATATGGATAAAGAAATGAATGTCAAGATGGAAAGGGACAGTACAGTCTCTTAATCTCATGTGATATGTGAGCCACACCAGAAAGAAAAAATGTAAGAAAAAAAACCAACCCAAAAACCATGTGGTCTGCCATGTGACTTTTGTTTTTTTTCACTCTATTTTCCCCAACATACTGTGCATTGGTGGTGCTCCAAAATGGACATGTCTTGTTGCTGTGCAGTTTGGTAAGGGTTTGTGTTTTGGCTTTCTAGACTGAAGACTCTGAAGTTGTAGGAGCACCTTGTGTTTACATATAACCTGTCCCTCAAGTTAAATTGTGTAACTGAACATTATGTAAGCTTTCAGGTTTGCTTTGTCTAAATCTTAGCTGGGGACAAAATGGCATCTCACTGTAATTTGAACATTCCACGTTCGACTAGACAGAACTTTTATTTTTAGCGTCACACGATGGGTTAGCAGCGTTGGGGACTTAATTCACTGTGACATTCACTGTAAGTCAGGCTGTATTAGACAAGACAGAACCATTCACTGTCTGCTCCAATTCAGGGAACGTTTGGGAATCATCTTTAATATCATGAAAACACTGCTGTTCTCTGGACTTAGAACTGACCATTTTATAAACTAATAGACCAGTTTTTATTCAGAAATGTTTTCTTATTTTAAGAAATGTATTCATAGATTGAATGTGTGGCCTTGTTTGACTGCTTGATATTTGAGCCACTGTTGGCATTCTTTGTTGTTAATGCCTGCTGTTGAAATGAAGGTCTGAGAAAAGTAGAATCTGGTAAAAAAGTATGTGAAGTGGGTAATCTCAAGTAGGTGAAGGCCGACTTCTACTATAGTTAGACTAAAATGGAAGTCGGCTTATTACACTCCACACTGATCATCGTCTGTGTTTGGTTGAACTCATTTGAAAGTCAGTGGTTAGTGGGACCTGAGGAGCAAGAGCACCATCTGTTGGAGAGAAAAACAATAGCTGCTGTCAGTTGTTGATATTCAGCTTTGGCCCTCATCTTAAATGTCTGTTTTTGTTTAAAAAAAAAGCTGTTGGTTACAAGCGTTCACCAAAGTGCTGACATGTCTTTTTGCTTGTACATAACGCACACTTATTATTTCCCATGTAGCAAAGAGGAGTAGAATTACAGGTATATAGAAGTATTAAGAAGGATAGTTTTTATACTTATTTAAATGCAGATGTTAGGGTTGAGGTCTTTGAGAGTGTGTAGATGTTTGCTAGTGCATCAACACATGGCACCTGGGCAAATAAATAATAAGAAACATGTTAAAGTTCTAAGTATCTAAAGAGAAACATTATGACAAATGTGGTTGCATTTTGTTTTTGTTACTTTGAGACTAACTTGCATATTGCATAATATGTCCAGATGTCTGCTGCTGTAACGCATTTACTAATCTCTTTGAAGAGACTGACAAGACTGGATTGTCCAATGCACACAGGTTATAGATGTGCCTTTGTTGAGCTAGTCTGCCTGTGAACACTTTTACTTTTTTGAATGTTACAGTTGTAAAGTTTGTGGCTAGCCTTGTTCTCCTCTGTCTCTAAATCAAATGTTGTGTCTTTCACCCTGGGGAATTAAGAGGGCTGAATGAGGAAGTAGTTTGACCCTGATCTGAGTTTGAAATCTGTGAATGTTGGCGTTTAACATATGAACATCTAAGCTAAATGCAAGCTTAATGGAAAAGGATTTTCATAAATATTTTTTTCATTTCTTGACACTGGTGGAGGAGCATGCTAGGGTTCTGTGAAATACTTTGCTTTCTGTTTAGATCATTCTTGCACAACATTTACTTGCATGATAAATTAAATGCAGGTTGTGTATTGGATTGTTACATAATCAGAAAATTGAAACTGTTACAAATAATACTGCTGAAATATTTCCCCCTGGCTTTATTGTCACATCCATTTGAGAGAAATCATATTCACTGTACATTAAAATTCACCTCAGTTCTGATTAAAATGAGCCAGCACTACGTACATAAGTGTTTGTATTTAACATTGTAAAAACTTTAGTTCTGTCACCACTGTAGCATATGTTTATATGTACAGTTAACAAATGAATATCATTGCTCATTCTCAAATGGGAATGGATGTACAAAGGAGTTGTTTTCTTTCTTTTTTGTAAAAGTTTAAGTGAATAGTTGCTGGTTGTAAGAAGTGGAAATGAAAGACTTCCATTAATGTAAACTCACTTTAAAAAAAAATAAAGTCTATTCACCCTGATTTGTGTCATCTTGTTTCTCTGGGTTTCAACATGGAATGAAGAGGTCGACACATTGTCACACTAATTTAAATAGGCAACGTAGCAGTTATTTACTTTTACATAATTCAAAATATACGTAGAAACATTGAGGTTTAACAGCGCCCCCTTAGGTTAACGGCTAAAATAGCCATTGTGGCCAAAGACGGAATAGAAACTTCTTGACACAAGCAGAAAAAGCATGTGTCACTGATAACAGTAATGGCAGCTCTGTTCGGTTGATGTAAGTCAGGAAAGTGGGACACTGGACAAGATAAATGGAACACGGCCTTCATTTACACCTGTGACTTTTCCGCTCTCAAAATGACTGCCATTAAAAAAAAAAAACAACAAAAAACACCTGTGCAGAAGAACTGCTAATGCTAATAGGACATAAGGATAGAAATTAGCTCTTGTGAAACTAAGTGGACTCGCAACAAACAACAGCGTGAAGAACCCCAGAGCTAAGCTACCATGAAAAACAGACATTGAGGAGGAGAGGATAGAAACAGACGAGAGAATTTCTGTTTAAACACAAACAAGAAAAGCGAGCTAAACGTGCAGCAGTATATATTAACATGACAAGTCATGGAAACTTCATGAATGAAAGACTGGCTCCAGACATGAAACGTGAGTCACATACACCCTCTATCTGTGTGTGTTTAGTGTCTCTGTGGTTGTGAATACCTCCATTTTGTGCTCTTGTTGATATTTTGGGCAGAGCCTATTAAGTTTTGCCGTGAACAAGTCTGTATCACCTGTATCGCCTTCTCCTCTGTGGACATGTTAGTCTTTGTGTTTAGGCAACAATTCAATAGGTTATTGGTAAACACTAGAACAAAAATACTACTTTTTTTTTTGAGAAGTTGTTTATATTCATACTGGCAGAGGTCTCAAACGTGTGCCCCCCCAATCCATTTGAAGTTGCCTGTCAATTTATAATAATAGTTTGGGATTTTTCAATAGTTTAAGTTTTTAATTAGTTTTTAGAGTAGGTTTGCTAGTTTTTATTAGTATTTATTTTTGTTTTAGTTTAGGTTTATTTGCCAGGTGCAAGATGCACAAAGGTCATACTAAGTATTGTGACATTAAAAACCCAGCAAAATATGTCATTTTAAAAATGGACTGAAGAACCCTCCCTGAATCAAATATAACAGTCTACAAAACATAAGACTGAAAATGTGCATCATAGTGCTGAGGTTGGATGCAGTTAGTGTGTCAGGTAAAACTCAAATAGTCAACAGACTAAAGAAACCTGCATGTCCCACATTGTACACATTGAAATCATTTTATTATGAATGAATGAAAAGCCTGTCTCAAATACAACCTTTCAAACTTGCTGGCAGAGAAATAAATAAATACACTTCATATGAACTCAAAAGGTTTATGTTTGAAATAAATTTACAAAGACAAAAACTAAGCACATTTTCGCTACAATTGTAGTTTTTTAAAAATACAGAATTCAGTTTCAGCGAGTTATGTTTTTTTTTAACTCTAGGTTTTAGTTTTATTTCAGCTAACGAAAATGTTTTTTCAATTTTAGTTTTTGGTATTTCTTTTTTTAAAATTTCTAAATTCATTTTTTCATCATTGTGAGATTCTGTGAAAAAACCCACCATGAATGATATCATGATGTAAGGTTAAGCTCATATTGTCCCACCCTTACTTTTTTCTTTCTTGCTTTTTATTTTTTGAAATTCCTGACCACACTAGATGCTCATTAGCCCCAAGGTCATTGGCGTTCAACACTATGGCAAGCCATTTTGATATTTAATCGAACCCCACTCCTATCTGTAATTACATTTTAGATAGCTTAAAGTAGTTACCAGAAATGCCCACATGATGGCAGTGCAACCCACAGAAAAAAAGTGTCTTCGTTGGTCCCCAAATCTGGCAAGAAGCACACCACAGACAACAAAAAATAATCCTATTCTGTATTTATTATTTGTAATATTTATGCTTATTATCCCATATTTCTATATTTATAATAACGACAGCTCATTAATATGCCTTGTGCTGAACCCCTCTGTTCCCAGCAAATAAAACACAGATTTTACTGCAGAAAACCACGATAAAATGGGTTGTGTGACATTTAGCTCTGGGCCAGTTTTCCTTTGTGTAGAACCAAATTAGTTTGTACAGCAGGGATGTAAAAAATGTGAACACAAATTCAAAAACTGACATCATGTGATGTAAAATTGCAGTAAGTAAATATGGAGTGCATAGATGAGCTTTACTGGTACACATGTTTATAAATCAGTTTGCCACCCCAAGGGTTAAATTAGAAACCCATTTATTCATCTCACCCCAAACAAAACAAGTAATTTCTAATCATTCTCTAATAGCAAATCAGGACTGCCTTTCGTCTCCCTAATGTGAGTTCTCTCTTGTACAGTCAAACAATTACAACAGTGCATTATCCAACTCACTGACTGTAATTCAATTAACTTCTCCCCCCGGCTTCAACCACCCGGATAATACACGCATTAATTAACAACAGGATCCAATATTTGCTGTTCTGCGCCTCCACTTATTTTCATTTCTCACAGAAAGGTCATAGCAGCCACCTACAGCTGAAGACAATTGGCAGTGGAAGTGTGTATTAATGGATTACACTCGTATATCACCAGGGCTCATGGTGTATGTGTGTTTCTTGGATGGAAAGTGGGCGTGAGGTTTGTTTGTTGGTAGTCAGAGGCTGAGGCCCTAAAGGATGAGCTGGTACAGCTGAGATACACATCCATCAAAGATTATATGTATATATATACTGTATATGTATACATACATATATGTATATATATATATATATAAATATATATAAGTATATATGTGTGTATATGTATATGTATGTATGTATATGTATATATATATATATATGTATATATATATAAATAAGTTACTCATACAGCAAAATATCTGTTTACACAACCAAGATTGACCAAAGTGCTGTAAATAATCACATCAATAAAACAAAAAAAATCATAAAACAATACAGCAGCAGACGATAGAAATACCGTACGAGAATAAAAGAAAAAGAAAAACGCACAAGAAACGGGATTCTAGCTCAACCTGAATTGAATGCCAAGGAGAAAAAGTGGGTTTTTAAAAACGATCTAGAAGTCTCAAGAGTCTGGGCACGTCTGGTGTACCAGGCTATTCCAAAGCCGACAGGCTGCCACCGCAAAGGCTCAGGCACCTCTGGGCTTTATAGTCTGGTCTTCCAGCAACAGCTGGTTGGCCGACCTAACAGCTCCGACTGGGACGTGCATGCTCAGCAGTTCAGCCAGATACTGAGGTGCCAGACCATTTAAGAATCAGGCTCCTCATAAAACCAAGAAAATAGATTAGAGTTCATGGAAAAATGGGCTCTTTGCACAGCAGCTATTTTGACATGTTTTTAGCAGTTACTTATCTTATTAACAGTTCAGTTCATATGCTGTGAGTCAGTGGGACAACAAGCCAGCATGCACCCTTAAACTAAGGAAGCAAAATGGAATTCAGCCATCGTTAATTAGAATTTGTCTCCTTTTTTAATTTCTTTCGATTTTTCTTGCTATGACCTGAAAAATGTTTACATCGATATCAGTGTGCGTCACCAACTTGCTATTTGCTCGTGTCTCAAGTATTAAATAATGAAGTTATCTGTTCACGTTGTGTTTTTTGCATCAGTGCTTCAGGTGTTCTGTTTGAAGAATTATTGCAGAAAAAGAGACTGAAATATAACCAATAACAATAGAAAGATATTCATGGTTATAGTTGTTAGATAATTAGGTCATAATCATGTCAGTAAGTGTTTTGTTTATGTTGTCTCTACAGTGTGGATAAAGATGTTCTGGGCACCTCTAGGACCTCTTGGAAGAACCGTGCTGCAATCCAGATTAAAAAGATAAGTGTTATATGAAAAGTGCATTTCTCTGAACACACAAATCAAAAGGGGAGAAAGTTTTGTCTTAACTTAAAATATTAAATCTTTAAAAATGATCAATAGGATCCTCCCAGCTGTACTGCCCATTATACACTCTAACCCACGATGAATATGAACTTATGGGTCAGACCACACACACATCAAACTTCAAACTCCAAGCGCCATCATCCCGAGAAAGTCTGTTCAACGGGCGTGTAAACACCTGCCACAGTCGTCAAGTGCCTGCTACAGCAGGTGTGTTCAAGACACACAAGCACACTCATGAGGTGAATGAGCTGTCACGGCTGCTAACAAGCCCGACATGTAAGAAGACCGGGGGAATAGAGACAGGAACACACATGCTGTACATCATTCTACAATCACACAAGGGGAGAGAGTAAAACACAAGTAAGTGTGTGTGTGTGTGTGTGTGTGTGTGTGTGTGTGTGTGTGTGTGTGATGGGGTCATAGTAGTCTCGCTCATGCCCATTCAATGTGCCAATCTAATTACCAGAGGAGAGGGAGTTGGTAATTAGCAGTGAGTCTCACCTCGTTAATCACAAAGGGCTCCTTCGCTCTATTTAAATCTGATTAATGGCTTGCTTAAGCACAGTGAGATATTTATGTTTCTGTTAATTGTCTGCAGCTTGTATCCGCTTGCACACACCCCCAACTGACACACGACAGGAGACACACGCACAGACCTACTCCCTACTACACCTTCCGCATCTATTTACTTCAAACTGTTTTTGGTCAAACAGTCAAAGCTGTTGATGGATTGTAATTTGCCTCATACCTGATTTGTTTCTTAGCCATAATTAGTCTATTAGCCTGGTTTCTTGTCTACTGTCATTGCATCGGGAGGGAAAAAACCTTTCATTTCTTATTTTTGAGTATTTTGGTGACTGAGTGAACCTGAATGTCGCGGTGGTATCAGGTGTGACGTTTGTGCTACCATTGCCTGTCTGATGAGAATATGTCATGAGAAGAAAGACTTTGTTTCCTGTCATTTTCCTGAGACTTGGCGGAAGAGTGAACCTACTACTTTTTGGAGTGGATCAGATTTTGCCTGAATGCAGAGAATATGTTGAAAAGATTAGGCTTATGAGTAATATCTGTGAACACGTAAGGTAGAATCTGTATAATTATCTAGATTTAGGTGTAGTTATCTAATAATAATAATAATAATGATATTAACATTTTCATCATATGGTTGTTTGCGTCTTACTGCATTTAATCATCACTGTTTTTGTCATCAAAAATGTATCATGAACATCTTTTTTTAAATAAATACCAATATATTCAGACAAATTGTAGAGTAGATTTTTGGACATACTTTTCAGGGAAATTAGAGATGTGTCACGCCTGATTTTCAACCATAAGTATGAAGTTTGCATTTGGGAAATTGGAGAAAGTCTGTTACACTGGACTGATTATTTCTGATTCTGGCAGGATAGATGAGTCTTTCAGGATGTTGGAAGTGTTCAAATCAGTGACAAGAGTGATAAGTTGCATTGAATGACTTGCCAGTTTTTCATGTTTTGGCTTTGGTGTATTTTTGAGAAAAACAGTGGCTTCTGTCTTTGACTTGAAAATAGTGTGTGAGTTTGGAGCTATCCCCAGAACTAAAGGGTTCCTTCAGAGCACTGGTTTCTGTTTTTCCACAGCGGTCTGAAGGCCTGGGAAGAATATCCAAAAACCTAGTAGTCTTAGTTGTGCTATTAGTTGTAAATCATGACTCTATTGTGGCTCCATTCACATATGGAAATGGGATACAAACAAAAATACAATGAAAACCTCAAATGTTCCTGCATGAGGAACATTCAATATGATCTAAGGACTAAAATCTAGGATGGCAAATTTTTCCCTCCCTCCCGACAATGTCTGTTGCTCTCTGGAAATAAGGATTTTACTAAATTTAAACATGTTCTACAAAGTAACTAGTCCATCTCTGCTTTGAAGATACTGCTACTCAAAGTCAGGTATTTCCTTTTATAATGAGACCCGACCATCGACTCACGATCCTGCAAGGTTTAGCGTATTATTGGTCCCAACTCATCACTTGTAACAAATGGTAAAAGAGATGATGTGATGTCAGTGTCAGCAGCAGCAGTACCTGCCGTACATGTCTGAACAGGGAGGGAAACAAACAGGAAGTGGTTCCAGGATTCAAACCACAAGTTGGGAAACCACTGAGCTCTTTTGCCCAATTGTCCCGCAGGCAATCAAACCCTTGCTCTGTACCGCAGCCTTTGAGTGAAAGGCTGACAGAGTGATTGAGTGCCAATGAAAGGTTGGGTAGATTTCTGTGTGAGTAGCTGTCATCCTGTCTCTCTGTCTGAAGAGCTGTGGCAGACGTAAAAGCTCCAAGAGAGGCAGAAAATGGAAAAACAGTAAGAAACGTCTGTTAATAGATGAGCCTCTAATGGGAGCACTCTGTGTGTTTCCCTCCTTCTCTCACTCGTTCTCTTTCCTGCTATCCATCCAACATTCCAGCACAGCATTGCCAAACTCAGTTGCTGGTTTTGATGGGAATGGAGGCATAATGGGAGAGGATCAAAGAGCTAAACGAGGGGCTAAAGATACTGAAGCAGATTAGCAAGCGCTTCCAACAATGCCGACAGCTGCTCATAACTGCGCTGGGCCTAAAGATATTGTTTCAGATTAGCAGCAGCGCGACAATGCCCAGGCAGCTGCCGTCTGCTGCCCATAATACAGTAGGAGAGGGAGGATCAGCGCACACACTGAAAAACATGTGTTATCATCACAAAGGGATTGTCGGCTTCAAACGCCTTACATCCCTCCGCCATCCCTCAGGATCAAACAGGCTGTTGGCTGGCATTTATCACACAGCTTTCTTCCAGTCTAATCACATCCCTATTCTCCACTCTTCACTCCTCTTCCCTCGCTCTTTTCCACTTCTCTCCTCGCGCCCCCTCTTTTCTCTTTTTCACAGCGGGGCCTAATCTCAATCATTGTTATCATTGAAGCCATCGTTGCTCATAAAGCGCTCCCGACATCGCTGACGGACAAATAATCAAGACAATCCCCTTTGTGCGGAGTTTGTCTCCATCTCCTTCACTCTCCCTTTCAAAATGATCAACAACAGTGGATCTTATTGTGTCGCTCCTGCTATGTCTCAAAGCCAGACTTTGTTTGCTTGAATTCACTGACAACCTCAGAGCCATACTCAACATCATAAAGAGTGAAATGTCTGTAACAGATAGGAGAGCGCTTTGTTCTTCATTGTAATGGATGAACTCTCTAACTCGATCCACAACGTCCTAAACAGGCTGGAGCTGAATGCATTTGTCGATGTGAATGTGTCACATTATGAGGCAACAATTACAAGAATTAGATGAGAATTGTGTTTAGGGAGAAAAAAAATCACTGTAATCACATTCCTTCACACAGGAGATCTTTTTCCTTTTTTTATCTGTGCTCTCACTGATTGTTTTTGCCTCTCCTCAGGAGTGAGGAGTGATTTCCCAAGCCACTCGTAGAGAGTTGCTAATACACACAGACACAAGAAAATGAAGAACAAGGTAGAATAGACATTTTTATTAAACTGAAATTACACTTTAATGATACATAAATTGACAAATTCCTCAAAATGGACTTGATGTGTAGATCTTGACTGCATCCAGCAGGTAAAAGATATGACACTTTTTTATTGTGTTTTAGTAAAAACGTGATTTTACTGCACCTTTTAGAGGAGAGAACAAGAAACCTTTTGCAGCAGCTGCACTGATAAGTGTACACAAATGCATAAACATATGTACAGGTGTTTTTTTATCATTTCCTCCAAAGAAATCTATTGGATTTTTAAGTTTGAGAGAATATATTCCACCAACGAAGCCAGGGCAAATACAGATGTTGTTTTTAGTCTTCTGCAATTTCAACTTTTATCATTTATCATTTATCATTTTATCATTCTTATTGTTATTATGATTATTATGATTATTATTATTATTATTATTATTATTATTATTATTAATAATAATAATAATAATAATAATAATAATAATAAGAAGAAGAATAGTAGTATTATTATTATTTAACTTTTTGGAATGTCTGGTGATCATTCCAGCATTGCATCCTGGGAGCATATGAATGAAGAGATAATGACTTTATAACCAACATAATAAAATGATGACACGTAATATGGATATTTTTATAAGAAATGTCTGTACTTTTAAGCAAAAATAGGAACCAAATATCTACTCTTAACATGAACCACAAAGTTCAGGTTTTCTACTTCATACACTGATCACAATATCACTGTATCAATAAATGTTGATACTGATGTTCTATTGATATTTATATTATGCTAATTCAAACTCAGTTTACAGTTTGGCAATCAGAAAATTCTATCACAATGACAACAAAATAGAATGAAGATCAAAACGACTCAGGATCAATAAAGATTAAAGCAGATTAAAACAAAAAAATACTCTATAAAAGTACCAATAAGAGTATTGATAAGCAGTATCAATACTCTATATATAAAGATATATAAAGTACACGATCAATCTAGCAAATGTATACTTTATAGTTGAAATTGATCCTTTATTATAAAGTTTGTAGTACATTGATGGAAAACATGATTTTTCTTTGCCAGAGCACATAGAGTAATGTCTGTTTTTCATGGCAGTCGTCTCATGGGCTGGATTTCCCTCTTTCTCCAGTAGATGTCAGCAGTGAACCATTTTAAATTGCCGCCGCGTCTCTTCCCCTCTCTAAACTGAGGGCGCGCTGCATCTGACTGCTTTGGAGTTGGAGATGGTACAGATGGCTGGCCTAAACGCAACACTTATCCAGACATTTCACTGTTCGCAGAATGATATCAAAGTCAACTCAAAATGGAGGCTGTGCCATCAACTTGAAACAAATTCTAACACTTCCCAACAAAATAGTATTGTGAGTAAAGTCACTGTGGATTTGGTCAGTGTTCAGCACAGATGTCCCCCCACCCCGTGAGTGTTTGCGTTAAATAAAAAACGAGTGCTCACATCCTCTTTAAAGATTCAGCTGTGGATTTTCAGGGATAAATGCTCACAATTATAATGTTTTAATCCAGATTGGATTCAGACACATTTATTTATGTCAGAGTGTGAGACTTAAAAAAATGCTTTTTAAAAAAAGAGTAAAAATAAAACAGCAGTGTAAGTGCAATATGAAAGAAATGACTACTAGATTTGTGTTTTAGCTTATGAACAAATGTCAAAGCGATTATTAACAGTTGAATAATTTTCATCAACTTTTTATACAATTGTGCTGAAAATAAAATAGTTTATATTTCTCTGCCCTTTGTCCTCATCTTGACTCGGTTTGTAGTCGTCGTACAAGCTCACGTCAAAGTCGTCAAATTTGCCACATGAGCTTACAGACCTGCTGTCATTTGGATGTTGCAGTAGTCACATCATATTAATAGGCGTGAATTATAGAATAACTCATTTATTCTTGAAAGTCGTCTCCTTGCAGCATAAAGGTGTGCTAGAGCTAGAGGAAATATGTTTTTGTATTAATGTGATTTTTATATCTGCTTAACCAAGACAAAAGGACACTTTTATTTTTACTCTCTTGCAGTCTGAATGCGCTGCTCTTTACTCTGCTCCAGTTTCAATTAGTTTCTCACCGCACGCACACTGTTTTTGGGATTAAATAGCTGTGAAAACACTCGCTGTACCTGCGCCTGGTTCACAAAACATGTTTACAGCTCAATTTTAGAAGCAATACTTTCTCTGAATATATGTTTTTGTGTGTGAGGTGTGTGTGACCAGTGTTTGAGCTCCAACAATAAGTTAACTGTGCCTATTTCTAGAAGGTGGAGCCCTGGTGACCTGGCCTTCTCATGTGATTGGCTGGCCCTCCGTGGTGAGAAGTTTACTTTGGAGGGTGCTCTATGCTGGATTTTTTTTTTCTTTGCTTCCAATTAAATGTGGAATGCAGCAGTCTTGAAGGCCATTTGAAGTGTGTTGTGTTTGCGTATGTATGTGTGTGTCTTTGTCTCGGTACCCTGCCCTTTCATCTCCACACACAGACAACTTTGAGCAGAGACGAGACAACCTCTCTAGCAGGTATGATGGGGCCTGAAACATGTGTATTTTATTTTACAACATCGATCTTTGTGTCAGGTTGACTCCATTTGTTTTTGGTGTCATGACATGAGGCAGGAAATAAGAGCTTATAAATACAACAGCAAATCATTTCTCAAATTGAAAATCTCCCCCTCTTGCTGAGGAATAACACTTTCTGTAAATGTGTGTGTGGTTTCCTCAAGACCTCTGGCTCCTTGTTTACTGTTTGTTAGAGGTGTCTTTTTCTTGATGAGATTAGTGCCAGCCTTTACTCCCCCCCCACCACCACCACCACGTTAGCACCAGAGAAGATTCGGCCTCCTTTCAGAGGGCCCATTTGGACAGAGGACTATTGTCATGGGCAGCAAGCGAAAAGAAAAGACGTCAGTGTTCATCCGCTCCGTTGTTGGGATTCATACGTGGAAAAACACAAATGTTAGAACCCAGGCTCAAATGTGAAAAAGGAGTTGAAAATAAAAGAGAATTTGAACTTAATGAGCATGCATTAGTGGCATAGAAGTGCTCTTATCAGACTCCTTTCAAACGTGTTTTCACATCCCCTCAGATGCAGCATCACAACACCAGTGAATCTGACAGAAAAGAGAGAAAATCTTTATTTATTCTCAAATGGGTCTCATCTGAAATAATGAATATGTCCTTGAGAAAAACAAAGAGCCCCACAAAATGGGCTACTCTTCTACAGAGGAAATGGAGATGGCAGATAATTGTTTTCAAGTCTGGCACTGCTCTGTAAATGAGTTTGTTCTGTTCTGCGGGCGGCTAACTGTGTCTTTCCTTCCTTTCATTTCTTTCTCCTTTACGCGCACACACACCCACACACTTTGATTTTCTTCTTTGCCTTTGTTTTCTTGTTATCTGGCCTCCATATTTACCCTCTCCTTTCGCTTTTTCAGTGCCCTCCTTTTTACTTTCTTTCTTCATCTCTCTTTTCTCCCCGTCTGTTCTCACAGTTCAACATTCTTTGGCACGTCAGACTTTTTACGTCTTTGCTTCACTCGTTGTTCCATTTCTTTATTTTGTTTGCTCACTGCAGGCTAACAATCTGTGTGTTGTTCACTCACAATAGCTTACCTTGACTCGTCCCACTGTAATCTCCTGTCATTGGAGTTCCACAACATTTAAAGAGTCCCACAACTCTACTTTGTATTGCAAAATGGCTGCCTGGGCAGTTTCAGCATCATGAAAGAAGTTTAAATAGAACACCGAAACGCTTGCACACACATTCAGTCAGACATTCAATTTCCAAACGTGTGTATACTCAGATACAAGATATACAAAAAGATATTCCAGCGAATTACACTTCTGTGGAGCAAGTTGCGATGATAGCATCTGTTTAATAAATGTTTATAAATACAGTAAGTGTTGGGTCATCAAAGTGAGTACAAATTTGGGTGACTGGAAACAAAAAATGCCACAAGAGCTTTCATTGTGTTGACTAGATACTGTATGTTGTAGTTTTAAAACAAGGAGCCGTCTGTCTGCCTGTCTGTCTGAACCCATTTTCAAGTGTAGAAACACTTGTCAAAGGGTGAAGTACGAGCAGAGGAAAAACCCAATTACTTTTGGAGTGGATCGGATTAAGTGCGTAGTGGACAATGTCCCTTTCTTTGACAGGGCAAGACCTTTTTGACATTTACATGAATTTCTCTATAGGTAATGTATTATAAAAAAAACTGGCATATGTCCTAATATCTACAAACACATCCTATTTGGTGTTAATCTGAATAATAATGTAGATTTGAATGGATTTTAATATTTAGCACTTTTTCAAAAGTGTTAACTGTTAATATATGTTTTATTCTGCTGCAGCATTTATTCCTCCTTTTCACTGTTGTAGTTTTTCCCTGTCTATATCTGAATTGACATTATGTTAAATCACTTCCAGGACATTTCTTCTTTCTTCTTTTGAACTGTTGTAGCACATTTTGCCCTTTAAGAAGATAAAGTTTTGAAGGCTCCTGCTCTTTCACTTAACCCTGAACTAACCACTGCCATTGTTACAATCTAATGTAAAAAATCTTAACTTACCTTTAGCATTTATATTAGTGCTGTAGTTCCTTCTTTCCTCCTACTTTTCTGGGGCTTTCTTATTCCCAGGGTTCTTCTCTGGGGAGCCTACAGTCCCTTGAGAACCTCACTAAGTGCTCTCTAGCACAGTAATAATAGCTTTCCAACGTCGCCTATTTAGACTGCAAGTTTCCATTAAATCCCACTGTGTCATTACAGTTCATATTCTTAATTATGCAGCAAATGTCCCCCAAGGGAATAACATGGAGGCCACTACTCCACAATCTGTCCGTATGGCACTTAATTAAAAGTTTTCTTAAGAATAAATTGCATTCAATTCAATTAAAACTGTAATGTCATACGAAAATAATATGCATAGCCTCCTACAATGTGCAGCTCAGAACACACACAAAAATCTCTCCTTTTTTTCTTTTTTTTTTGCAATATATGCAATGGGAAAAGTGCATATCTCCTTTCCAAAAAAGACCCAGTTGAAAATATGCAAAAAGCAAATATCACCAAAGCCTCCTACATGCCACCGAGCCCCAGGCAACAACCGCGCTTGAACACTCGAGCTATTTCTAGATTCCACTCTTGGAATTCACACCATGACAAATGAACCATTGGAGTTTGGAATTCCTATTTATCTGCTGCGCACAGAAGCACTTGATTTGGGTGTGAAGAATAAAGGAATTATACAGACAAAAAAACAGACGACTTAAAGGATAAATGATAAGAAATAAATAAATAGATCGTGCGTGTGTGTGTGTGTGTGTCCTCTGGAGCAAGAGTTGTTTGTTGATCGAGGGCGTTCAGGTGGGCGTGTCCGTATCATCTGGGTGTTGTGATCTCACCACAGCTATTTCAAATAAGCGGCATCTGATATGAAACATCCCCTGCCACAAACACTCTTCCTCAAGCGCTGCAGGATTATTGCCATGAAAAGACGTTTCCTTTTGAACAATAAATATCTTTAGTTTTTTCTCACCCAGTTCGATGCCACAGCGAGTTCAAGATCTGTCGCACAACTGAAATAATAGGTTTTTTTTTTTACTGATAACAGGAGCTTCCTAACCTTCTGCCTGGAGCCCCGACAGTCATCTCGCAGATGACGAGCACTGACTAGTAGACTGGGAAACAGGGAAACGAAAAGTCCATTGCTGCTGTTCTCTGCACCCCATCTGTTGGGTGTGAAATGCTGACTTCATCTGTCGACGACGCGGCGGTGGCGAGGGAACCAGGGATGAGTTGATTTCCCTCTTTCGCTGGTTGAGCAGTGAAGGGCCCTAAAGCATAAACAAAGTGTTTGTCTTGTTCTAAACACTGAGTCTTTGCGCAGCTGTGGTTAGGACTTGGCTGCTGTGTGTGTGTGTGTGTGTGTGTGTGTGCACATGCTTTTATTTGTTACATTTAGAACCTTTTCTGGCTGAGATACGGACTAATGCAGACCAAAACCTGGCCCTAATAAGACCAAGGAACTGGTTAAGTTTAGGTGTAAGAGGTTGGATTATGGTTAGGTTAAGGTTAGGCATTAACTGGTTATGGTTAAGGTTATCAATGGCGCTTTAGTTCGGTTGTCCAAGTGAATGTGAGTCGATTGCATGTACTTAAAATGATCGCTGTGCAATAAAATCTGTGTATGTGAATGTGTGTGCGTGTGTCTGCTCAGTCAGCCTCACTGTAAGGGCCTGTTTGGTGCTGTCAACACAGATGCCCCCCAACTAGTAGCTTACAGGTGATAAATGCACTCATTTCTAAGCTTCCCGCAGTCAACCATACCTACACCACCCAAACACACTTACACACAGATACATGCTGTAAATATTACACTGAATTCCAATGTGTTGAAAGCTACCTGTGAATGGAAAGCAGCTCAAAAAGACTGAAAGGTTGAGGGTCAGATCGTTTTGTTCCAATCACTACATGCTGGTATTTTTCATTGTCTACCTACACACAAATAATGTGACACACAGAATTACAAAAATCCATGTTCATAAAAAAAATGGATCTATCTTTGCAACCTTTTCTTCCGATGTTATAAGGAAGAGAGGCTATTAAATGTGACGCCACGGAGGCAGATGACATATCGTTGGAATGATGCAGCCTCAACCTGCCCTCTCCCCTCTGGAAATAGGGGGAGTTTAAAGACATACCTGGGCAAAGCATTTATTTTGAATGGCCACAAATATTTCAGCTGCTTGAGGTATAATTGATTTAACTTGCAGGCCAGTGCTTTCTAAACGGGCAGCAGAAGAAAGGAAAACCAGAAGGAGATGGAACAAGTTTGCACGAGAGAAAAAGAATGACAGAGTGAGAACGAAGGAACATAAATGAATTTGTCCTCTTTGCCTGTGTAACGGCCTCCATATACCATAACTCACAACGTGGACCTGAGTGAAAACATTTGCTGTCAACAGCCAGTTTCACTGTTCTAAGCCAGTCTAACAGATGTGCACTCACCCGAAGACTTATGCAGCTGCTGCTGCTGCTGCTGCTCCCGTGTGTGTTTTCTCATTTGTGTGTGTGCGCATGCAAGTCTGCTTATAAGTCTGTATACAACTATGTTTACGTACAGTTCAGAAGGGTTTATGGACGAGAGAATCTGTGCGCCTTAATGACTGAAAAGAGCACCACAAATAAACAAAAAAAATCTGTTCCTGTTAGATTTGACGTTGATTGCATTACCATATGAACACATTCTTGGCTATTGTCCTGGTCCCCCGGGCTGACTCAGGCTCAGTTTTGGACCATGCTGGCCTGGCCTCTGCAACCTCTGTGCCCTGGGAGATGCAGTCAAGGGACCAGGGGCATCCTGCGGCCCAGTTACACACCCCTCTTATTCTGGTTCAGGGCACCTGGGTGGCTGCCCTAACCTCTCCCTAGAGGCCAGGACGGGCCCAGGCTCCACCGCCGGCTGTTTGTTTCACCAGCATCGTAAAAGGTAAACAAGCTTTAGCTCTTTTCCCAGAAATATATTCTTTTTTAATGCAGATGTTTGATCTATGAATAAATTACTTTATACAGACATTTGAAATAGAAATACATTGAGATTTTGTACAGTTTTGATTGTATGCGCTTTGACATTTCTTTTTTTTTAAATATTTTATGGTCAGAAAACAGTAGTGATAAGTCATTTGTATCAAATTGAAAGTGTATCATTTAAAGTGTTCAGAAAGTTTTTTTTTTTATTAGTCAGCCCTGCTTGATAAACTTATCTCCAAACGGATGAGAACACAGACACTTAATTCATCCATCTGTTGCTGCTTGATCATTCTCTCTGCTGCTGTTTGTTCCTCAAAAGGTGTGGGAGAACTGCATCTTAAATTCACAGCCAAGTCTGGTAGATTGAAGAGTTTGAGCGCAGACAAAATGTCACAGAAAATAGTACTGTTTTTAAGGAATGCTTTACTTTTTGAAGGGAGAATTTAGTTCACTGTGAAATGACTTGTTACTTGGTGATGAGGGCCCATGAATTCTTACATAAAAAAAAAAAAAAGATCAAAAATGTATTTGATAAACAGCATTTTAACTAATGTTATTTGGTTTCCTCAGACCAGACTGCAGCGACCCAGGGTTTTCTGCAGCGGCACATCTGTGGGTTAAAAGGAAAAAAAAGAGGTTTGAAATGCACTGAAAAAGAATAACACAATTTATGTTGTTTGTAATGCTTTTTTTTTTTCTTTTCTCCAACATGTATATGGTGTCACATTAACACAAGGTGGCTGCTAAGTAAATGTACTCTCATCAGCTCACCAGGCTGTCGCTCTCAGAACTGTGGAACTATGGTAGGACTGTGATGTGACACTGTCTTTACATGTACAAAAAGAAACAGCCACACACACACACACACACTAATGCACGCATGTGTGCACGCATATGCATGACTGACACACACTTGTGCACATACAGTGTGCACACATACCACTCTTTCTTCTTGTCTCATTGGCAGGCTCATATCCCATCTGCTCTCCAGGGGGGAGGACAGAGAGATAGTTGTCATAATGGAACATCTCTCCACAGACAAACACACACACACTATTGCACCACATGAACCCTTATACATCCACTTGCAAACATCTCTCTGCTAATTGACTGTCATAACGGCTGGAGAGATTAACTTCATGCAATCCCTGCAAGATATAGGATGAAGATGTGTGGCCAAACTGGGCAGGGGTGAGGGTGTGGTAGCAGCAGTGGTGGAAGTGGGTGGAAATGGGGCTAAAACCAGCACATCTCTTATTTTTGTATTGATATTTACAGTCTCTCTTGTCCCTCTGTCGCCACTGCCCCTCCTCTGCTCATCACTCGTGAGGATTAGTGTTAATGGCAGGCTTATGGAAGAAGTGAACCCCTGTCAAACCCATGTCCCCTCATTGCCATCTACCAGATTAGCTGACGCTTTATGATGAGCTCTCCCTGCAAGACACAAGCCTGTGTTGGGAAAACGAGGGAACTTTGTCTAAACTTCTCTTAAAGTGGGGAAAATAAGCATGCAGGAATAGTTTTTTCTAGTGGGCGATGAGGTGGTGATGCATAAAGAGTGGTATAAGCTTGAGGTTGAAGTGTTTCTGCTTTTTAAATTCTGCTGTGACAGACTGCAAAATATAAATAAATAATGCTATTCTTTTTAAAATGAAACTAAGAGTAAAAAAAATAGCTTTAAGCTCCATATGAAGGAAATTTGACAGCTTAAATGTTTGATAGTTATTTTGCACATTCTCTTGCTTTAACCACCAAAAAAACACCAGTTATTGTATTTTATGCTTTTATGTTACAAAATATTGTAGGTCCTTATTGTGTGAAATCTACATAGAAACCTTGTGATTAATGAAGGGACATTTAAAAAAAAAAAAAAAATTAATTGGGTGGGTTTACCTGCTAGATGTGTATAGATTTTGGGCCTGGATTAATAACACTTATTTTAAAATATGAAATAAACAAGCTACTTTGTTAGGTGTCACATTAAACACACACACGTATGCATGACTAAAGCACAGTTATGCACATAAAACGTAAAAACACTCTACATTAGTAACATTGGTATAATTTCCTGGGTCAACAGTAGTTCACATTTTTGCTTCATTCAAAGAATTTCATTTTCATTTAGCAGTCTAAAATATAATCAACTTGCAGTGTTGATAGAGATTGTGAGTGTGAAGTGAAACTTCAGGACCATGAAGAAAAAACATATTCATTTATATGTGATAACGACAGTGATTTGTTTGTTCTCGTGGTTCCGGCCTGTGATAAAGCCAAGAAAAGTTAGCTTACATCTTTATACAGTTGTATTATATTTGGCACAAAGTAAAACTACAAACACGTACAAAAAGTACAACTTCAAAATGAAAAAACAACAACAACATAATTTCTCTAAACCCCAGTATTTTTCATCTCACTCCTTCCCACCTCTCCATCACATTTTTTATTACACTTTTCTCAGTCACAGTACTTCTTCCAACCATCTTTTCACTCCTCTTTTCTTCCTGTGCCTCTCTGTTCCTCTATCTTTCTCTATCCTGGCCTCTCATTTCCTCTGCGCTGCCTCTCCTCCCTCCATCCCGGGTTTGCGGATGACAGCCGTGCTCTCATGGCATCTGTCTGCTGCTCCCCAGCTTGTCTGTGTGTGATCAGCTCCTCTCCAGCTCTCCTCCACACTTTATCTCCTCGTCTTAGTGCTCCCTTTTTTCACAGACCGCCGCTCAGCTGCCTCGCTGCCAAATCACTGTCGCTGTTAACTCACATACCATCTTATGTATTGCCAAAGCAGATTGTGTTTGGAGGGCAAGCAATTAAGGGGGAGGCAAGCGCAAAACTGTAATGTAATTTTGGCTGCAGTATTTACAGGGGAGAGGGGACAAAAAGCACTGAGGAGGGCTTAAGCGGGTCAGACATTGCAAAGTCAACACTGTTGAGAATAATGATTTTGAGCTGAGATTTAGTGGGATGAAATCTGGCACTTCCCTAATTACGAGAGGCCAAATGTCAAGCCTGCTCGCTGTCAGCTTGGTGGCGGGCGGTGCTGCTTTCTCTCCATCTCTTGCTCTCACTCCTTCTTCTGTTTCTTTCTCTCTCCTCCTCTCTCGCTATCCCTTTTTGCAAGTTTCTGCATGTTTTGTGAATCTCATTAAAAGTCATTAAAAGTGTGGCGAGATTTTTCACAGCCTCCACTCCGTTGCCCTGTATTCCTCCCTCTGTCTGTCACAGATCTGAGAGAAAGTGAAACAGAAAAGGTGGGGGCACAAAGTGAAGTAGAATTGAGTTATAAAGAGTTGCATTTAAGGTAAACAAGTAAGAAGTGAAGAAAACTGTAGGAAAAACTCAGAAGCACTGTATCTAAGTGGCTGTGTTACCCCTCGAAAGGTCTAATTCTTTACAGGCCTGTAGCATTATCACCACTTTTCAAGAAGTAAGCACTCTAATAAAATAACAGAATGTGAGAATGTGAACAAACACCTTGTAGGAGGGCTGTTTTCAGTCAATTTGGCCTATTTGGGCGAGCAGCATCTTTCGGTGTGGCGTTCTTTTGAATGAAAGCCATTATGCATTTACAGCTCCCATTTTGCGAAGGGTCAGGGGGCTGAAGTCAAGGTCTCTCTGCATCGCTGAATGGGATAAACTTCGGAGCAGCTCACAAGTCGTTACAAAGATCCGCTGTTTTCCTTTTCTCAGGGCAGGTCAGGCCGAGGTTAGAGGTCTGACCTGTGGACATACGGTTAGTTTTTTTAAGGCAGAGTCTCAGCGAGGATGTTCGGCTGTGAAAAGAATGAGTCTCCATTCCATTCAGGGGAGACACGTGGATGGAGAGGTTGGAGGTGAGAAGAGGCAAATGTAAAGCAAAGGGATGAAAGGAAAGACTGCATGTGTGTGTGAACGGAGGAGAAAGGGAGGTAGGGGTGGCACTAAAAGCAGTTGGTCTGACATATAGTGCTCATGCCGATGCGCTGACGGTCACGCTCCCAATTATGTCAGTTCAATAGACAGGTTGAAATCACATTGGTCCGCTGTGTTTGCACTCTCCCCATGCAGTGTCTCCTTGAGACGCACAAACACACTTACACCTACACACATGCAGGAAAAACCTCCTACCTCCACACAAATTCTCACACAAAGGCACACATTGTTGTTGACTGTGTGGCTTCACTCAAGGTGTGCATGTGAAACGCATGTGAAAGGTTGTTCGCTGCACCGCCGTACCCAGTCTCTACAGATGGCCCGGTGCTACCAAGGTGGTAATGACCGCGGTTGTGTGCGTGTGTGTGCAAAAGAGAGATAGAATGTTGTGGAGCCTTGGGCATCAGTGGGGGCCCCCGTCACTTGGCGGAGAGAAGCGTGTGAGGAAGAGGCCTGTGTAGGCGGGAACCAGCAGAGGTATGAAATGATTTGGAGAGAATGTTAGGGGCAAAGTGTCAGTCAGAGGGACAGGTGGGAGTTGGGGATGTGGTAGTGGGATAGTGATTGACTTCCACTGGGGTCCAAAAGCAAAAACGTAAGAAAAAGGGTAAGGAAACGGTGTAGTGATTCTTTATCTTTAATCTTTCCAGTAATAAGGGATTTTTTTTATCTTGTGCTATTAATTTCTAAAGCTATAACTAGCTCCTAAATCCTAATTATCACTACACTAATCGAAGTGTTCAGTACTTACTGCCAGTGTGTTGAGTCAGTCAGAGTGTTACATCCCTGCCCATCTATTTCTTGTCATGTTTTGTTTCTGCAATTGTTCTCTCTTTGAGGGTCTCGCTTGCAAAGTGATCCCGATTTGACCAAATCAAAATAAAATGAGGTGTTTTTAAAGAGGCATTAAATAATGCTTTTATCTCATAAATAAAATGCAGTTCAGTGTGCAAATAAACCACATATGTCATATTTTAATACATAATCAGAGGTCTATTATTTATTTTACCAGAAATTTAAAATATAAATTGTTTATTTTATTTAATACATTTAATATACTACTTAATATACTACCTTAAGGCACAGCAAACCTCATTGTGTTGGTGAACAATTAATTCAGCATTTCTGTCCTGAAGAAAAAAGAGGTTGAAGGAAAAGAACCCTATGTTTAAATTATTTGTTGACGTGGCATTTTGTACTGGTGGACGGATGTTTATGTCTGAGTATTTAAAAGTATTAAACACAAATGATTCGAAAATTATTAGACGTGCATACTATATTTCATAGCAAAGGATCAGTTGATCAGTGCGGCTGAAATACGGCAGGTTTGAACTCACTGTGTGCATCTACTGATGACAGTAGAACAGTTTTTTTTCTCAGTTCAAATTTAATTCTAGACACATTTCTCCAAACCGCTTGACCCAGAAATGTAATATGTAGTTCAAATAAATATTCTCAGAAACAAGATGAAGATGTATCATCCAATTAGTCTGATACACACACACACACACACACACACACACACTCCTTAACAACCCCCAACCCATGAATGATGGCAAGAGGGACAAGTGATGTGTGGAAGGGTGGAGAGGTGAGATGTGGGAACGTACAGGGGAACCCCTACTGGGCACAAACACTCACTCACTCACTCTCTCTCTCTCTCTCTCTCAATCGTTCTCTCTCTCTCTCTCACTCACACACATACACACACACACAGCCGTGTCAGACAGAGCCCTGCAGTCCCACCTTTGACACTAAGCTTCCAGAAGCAGGAAACTCTGGCTCATCTCCACTAACACAGACTGGCAGGTGAAGCTAAGCGCCCTCTCTTTTCTCCTTTACTCCTCTCCTTTTCTGTCTGTCTTCTTCTCTTTCTCCACCTCTGTGTGCATTTCTCTCTTTTACTCACTTCCTCTCCTTTTTATGTTTTCCCATATCCGTCTGTTTCTCTCTGTAACCCCCAATCTCCTTTCCTTTTTCTCTCCTCTACTCTCTTCTCCTCGGAGGCTGCAGGCTGGGGGTTAACTCATCTGTCAGGATCAGAAAGGGGCTGGAGTGACAGGAGACTCCTGTTTCAGCAAGATAAACAGCCAGCGCAGATCAAAATACTCTCCCTTTAACACACACTCAGACATGCACACCTACACGCGTGTACAAAGGCACACACAGAGCGAGGGATCCATCTTACACAACGGCAACGTCAGATGGAGGATGTCAGCTTAGAAAAGGTGCCGCATCCAAATGCAGGAGGCACCTGGTTATTTACGAAGTTAATCACGGGAAAAATGCACTAAACTTTGCCAGGGAACTCAGGTGGGTCGTGATTGACAGTGACTGAGCAAAGTTGCTGATACAAATCTTTAGAAGAGCAGAACATATTTTTGGACGAGACATAGAGACATCTGTATTCGCTTTGACTGATAGTTGAGAGTGGCTGATTATCTAAAAAAAAAAAAACTTCCTTCTTTCTGTTTTTTTTTTATATTGCAGACGAGAGATACTTTAACACTTGCCAAGATGACAACGGTTGCCCAAATGTTCTATTTGATGTTTTGAGCCTCAAGAGCAAGTGGGAGAGAAAGACTGATACAGAGGGAGAGAAATCGAGGAAAAACAGAGAAAAGAGATGGCTATAAGAGAGAGGGAGAAAGGGGAGACTGAAAGCAAATGAGAATGAGAGGAGTGGAAAAGAACATTAGCGTGAGAGGTGCCAAGTTCACTATTTGCCAGCCTGAGGTGTGGGGGACAAGGGGTGAGCCAGTGGGTGTCAGGTATGTCTCTCTTTCTATCCAAGTGCTCCAACATACGCTTTTTTGCTGCAGCTGCTGCTTGCCCGGATAACAAATCATTCCCTACAGCGCCTTCTGGTAACCTCGTCATTCCCACTAATAACATTTGGAGATGCTAAGCTTGTAAATTAGCGAATCTGGACCGAGGAGATATTATTTATGCTTGTCTCCCATCCTGAAAGACTTGTCTTGATGGGTAAATTGTGTTTAATTCTTGGAGGAAGCCGTTTTTTTCCGTGCCCCAGCGTGAGATGAGATTAATCCCTTGACAACCTTTGCGGGCGCACTTCAAAATTGCTCCCAAATGTCGCTGCCACTGCCGAGATTTGTGGAGAGTGGAAACAGAGAAAGAAGCGAGCAACGTGCAGAAATTGGGACACATCCGACGCACGAGATCCTCCCCTGTGCACACAAACACCACACACAGTCTTTAAATGTATTTTATTTTCTCTTCTTAGCATTCACAGAAAAACATGCGCGCACACAATCCATCGCCCGCCCACACACAGACACACACCTTGCACCCTCCTATAGATTATGTTCTTGTGATACTGACACATGTATACCAACGCAAATAAAACTGTATCACTCTGAACAGTTTGAGCGGCGACAGCAGACATGCAGTCACACACCGGAGCAGTTGTCCCGACACACAACACTTACAGCTTGCTCCCCAGATTGCCTTTTACTTATTTGTTCGCTCTGAGTGAGAATTTGTCTTTGAGTGAATGGATCTTTATGGCTCTGGGTGAAAAGACAGTTTTAGATATATTTACCAAGTAGATGGAGGTGGCCGGAGAGGCCCCGCAGCCCGGGGATGCTTTTTTATTTGCACATAAATTCACACACTCGATGGAAACATGGACAAAAACACCTCGGGTTGTTTCCACGGAACTTCGTGATCCCCACTCTGTCTCGTCCTGGTGGGGTTTGGTGGACAGCTTTTACTCATGGTGATGAGTACTGGTTCTAATTCAAGCTTCCCTGAAGCTTTTAGATTTGCTTCCTAGAGCAAAACGGTACGGGCATCACTTTCTTAATGACCCATAGCAACTGTCAACACATCTCCTCCTCCTCCTCCTATTTCTTCATCCCTCTCTCAACACATTTTGTTTCTCTCTGTTTCTTATCCTCATGCTGTCCCTCTGTGTGCTCGTGTTTTTCTCCTCCTCAATTTGCAGCTGGGATAGGAGAGAGCGAGAACAGAGAAAGAAAGATGGGGGGGGAACGGAGAAACACACATAATTAGATTGAAAATGCTTCATGATATTCGACGACTTCAATCGTGTGTGTTTACACGTCTGTGTTGACAAGTGCTTCTGTGTGCGCGCCCGCTTGTTATGCGGATCCGTGTGCTCGCGTGTGTTCTGCATTATTATCAAAGGAGGCTTCCTGACCCCTCTCTCCACCAGCATTGCTGCAAATAAAATCACTCCGAAGTTCATTTCACACCAGCGTGTGAAGAGTTCAGCGGGGGACCACACCGCGACTGAAAACAATGAGCTTTAATGTATTAAAAATATGCCGTTAAGTGCTATTATACTAAGTTCCGCCGACATCTGACCGACGCATTCAGACACAAAATGACACGCGTGACTGTTTTCATGCAACAAGTCATTTCTGGTAATTATAGTTATTTTGCGGCAACCGTCCCTGCACACCAATTACACCCACCTGTCTGTGGGCATTTCTGACGAGTGTATCCGAGAGGAGGGGGAGAAAAAAAAGAAAACAATTGTCATGTAAAAACACACACACAAAACACTGATGAGACAATAATCATTTTTATGTCAGCTTTTCGTTGTCAACATCAGAAGTAGGAGGTTACCCTCCGATTTCTGGCTAGAGAGGATTAAATGACTTCCTGTTTCCTGGTCCACAGTCAGCTCGGTTTGTGTGAGGCCTCTCATGTTCATTGTGAACACATGTATTTTTGAAAGGACTTTGATAAACATGTTACATTATTTTTATTTAATAAAAAAAAAAAAAGTAATTTGTGCAGAGATCTGTGGAGATCATTTAAACGGAACGTAATCCATTAGCTGAATAACAAGCAGAGATGTTAGCTGTGTGTGTGTGTGTGTGTGTGTGTGTGTGTGTGTGTGAGAGAGAGACACGGCTACATAATGTCTGTCTGTCGCCGTCTGAATGTAGGTTGTGCATCTGGCAACACACACGGCAAGAGCCGCCCTGTCGCACAGTAATATTTATTTATTGGAACAGTTTAGAGTCGGCATACTTCTGTCTGTAAATTGACAGCTTGTCTCAATAGTGAAGGGAAGAGCTCACTCGACCACTGCTTCATTTCAACACTGATTGATGGGCAGTATGGACTGTTACTTTACTCTCATGTCCTCCTATAACAGGCCATTAAGTCTGATGTGGATAATGTTAACAAAAGCTAACATTAGTTACAATTTAAAGACGTGATAGAACGTGGGGAAAAAACTTGTATGGTAATTAATTAAGTGTTATAACTTTGTTGAACGTGTTAATGGCTTATTACTCACTCCGCATTCCAGATTGAAACCAGCTGAATACTCCTCCCTTTTTAAGTGTTGCAGAACCTTCAGTGGCCTTCAGGTAAAAAACATGTGAAAGCCAACAAACCAAACACTGGTTTGTTTGTTCTGACCTGTGCTGTAAAAACATGGTGTTGCAACATAGACAGATATTGTGGTAAAAGGCTGCTTTCAAAATATGAAGGGCTTATTCTAAAGTAATGAAAACATAATATGTTTATGTGGCAGGTGATTTTATACTAATGGAAACATTATTATGAATGTCATAATTGTATCTTTGCCAAAATATCAACATAAATACTGCTAGAGTCCTTTAAAGAAACATTAGTTATGTTTAGAGTGTACTTAAAAGCTGAAAAGTAATTACTTTTACCCTCATTAATGCAATATACAACTGTATCCTTTTGTGTTATGGTACTTGCCATTAAACTCTACTTTAAAAAGTCCAAAACTATTCACACTGTTTTATGTTATATATATATATATATATATATATATATATATACATCTATATATATATATATATATATATATATATATATATACATAAACATATATATATACATATACATATACATAGACACTAGACATGCACACGATACACACTGTAGCTGTATATTGTGGTATTCCTCCAAATTTTAGAAAAGGTTTAAAATAATGTTTATTTTTTATTTTTGGTAGTATAATTTTTTTCAAACATTAAATAATAATTCATCTTATCTCTCGCACCTAATCTAATTTCACTATATATATATACATATATATTCATATTCATATATATATTCATATACACATATATATTTATATATATATATATATATATATATATATATATATACACATTTTTTTTTCAATAAGCTTTCTCAGAATTTGTGCAGGGTGTTATGATTTATCACTTTCAATATAAGGCGAGTATTTCCCAGTGATTGACTTTGCCACAGAAGCTAAACAGGGGAGCAAAGCTGTGAGTGTATATTCACAATAAACCCTCTGTAAATGTGACGTTGAGCAGCAAAACAATCGCTGACATCAGTGTCAAACACAAATACCAGAATAAAGGGCTGTGCTGTGTTCATGTGGGACTTGATAATTGTCAGTGAAGTTATTCTGCAGACCGCCAGACCTCAGCTCAGTGTGCAGGGCATCCTCTGCTGAAGTCGAGCTCTCTGACAGTGTTTATGGAGCTGTGTTATGTGGTCACTGTGGTCTCGCGCTCGTCCCTGGTGCCTTGTAAAGAGCCTCACCACAGGGCTCTGCGCTCCGACCACAACACCAGAACTTACACGTGTTCAGCAGCAGCAGCAGGTTGTCAGATCTTCAGATTTATGTCCCGGACCCAAAGGGACATTGGGAAGACTGGATGTCTCGCCTTTTGATTTGCTGTTTTCTTAGGCTCAAAACATTTATTCGAATGTTTTGTCAAATTTTTTTATTTCATCAGAAAAGGCTTTTGTTGTTTAACCCTTTTAAGGTGAAAGTGATATGGGTCAGATAAATTGTTATGCACTTTCATGTTTAAAAAAATGCTAAATTTCCACACCGCCATTGTGCGAAAAGCATGAGTGATCCTCTAAAAAGAAACATAATTTGCTTTTTGTTGCACCTATTATTTTGTAATAATGTCTCTTTTATAAAACATTTGGAACAAAACTCCTCCCAAAGCGATGATGTGAATAGAAATTCCGTTAATGGTGACTCATCGTTGGAATTTCATTTTTGATGAATGCAACCAACAGCTTTTCTTTATCCAGAAGGAATTTCAGTTACATAAAGCATTCATTTGAATTAATTTAAAGGTATTTCAAAATTGTGAATGAGATTGGATTGGAATTTCAATGAACATTGTTGCCCTGAACATTTTATTGTTCTGAATCTTTCTCTTTTTCAACCCCCCCCCACACACACACACACTCACGCACACACACTGAGGACCTGGTGTCACAGTGATGATGGCTAACACATGCTGTTTAAACAATCGCCCCAATCCCTGCTTATCTTCAGGAGTTATGGGCCTAAATCTACTCATAATACACAGCTCACTGAGGATGTAATCCCTCTGAACATGAGAATAAATCCACACTATATCCGCTCCATGCAGACTTGTGGCCTGAGCCGAGGCCATTATGGTGTGACGGAGGAGGTGGGTGAGCGAAGGGCGCTAATGGGTCGTCTATGAATTTACATTAACACCGAGCCATTAGGACACCTCCATCCAGGAAATCCCTCTGACCCTCGTGACACAACAGCTGTCCGAGGTTGAAACTTTAAACCGACAATCCCTCTGATGTCACATCCCTTCCGGTCTCTCTTGTTCCCTTTGTGCAGCGTCTCTGGCTTGATTGTCCTGGATTTGTCTAAATCAAAAAAAAGTCTTTACCAATTGGTCCACACAGAGCCCAGAGGCAGGCAGATGGAGCCAACTGGTCATATTTGGTCACTAAGAGACACAAAAGCAGAGGACAAACATGCAACGACAGCCAAGAGGGTTTTTTGTCCTTCTCTTTACTAAAACAATGCTGGCAAAATCAAGCTAATCTCAACTCTGATTCTGAGTCAACTGTCAGGACACATGACTGTCTGCTGCATGGCTTGTGGTGTCTGGAGAGCATGCATCCAAGGGGAATCGGTGTTGTCATAAAAAAAAAAAAAAATCAAATTCCAAAGTGAAGAGACGAATACAAGAGGGCTTTTTAAATCTCCCTTCACACTCTTTCCTGTTTCTCTCTGCCGAACTGTCCCAGGCCTCAATAAACAGCCAACACAGCCGTCTTATAGTCAGAGCGGGGAATCAAGGCCTCATGGGCACTTTGGCACTTTGGCTCTTTGGCTGGACGACAGTTTCCTGGCCTGAAGGGGTCAGCAGTGGGCTGTCTGAGAAACTGGCAGCCATTTGGTGTTCCAGAGGGGATGATTTTTTTTTTTTTTCTGAGAGGGTGTAGGGGTGGGAGGTTTATCTTGTGGCTGGTTGGCATGGAGCGGACACTCACAGTTTCCAAATAGCGTCGCTCCTGCCAGGGCCCGCTGAGCTCTTACACATTACACTACACACAGGAAAAGACCAGAGGCACTGGAGGCCTGGTGCCATAAAAGCCCCTGACAGATTTATAAGAAAACGATCGGGCGCCTTGTTTATTTAGGGTATTTGTACAGTAATGTGTCACAACTCTCAATACTCCAAACAATTATATGTTGTAACATGGGATAAGGGAGAGTAGAATTCCTGGCAGAAAACAGACTTCATGAATCTCGTGATAATTGTATGGAAGATTTCCCCAAAATATTATTTCTATCTTCGTTCACTGTAACTTTAAATTCTTTACTTTCTAGTTTTTGCTTCTCACAAACATCTGTGTTGTCTGGATTGAGTCTCCCCAACGCTCAGCTACATTTTAATCACTGAGATAAAAGTCCTGTGATTTTTGTTGTTGTTGATATTATTATTTTGTCTCTTATTAGTCTTCATGAACCGCAAGGATTTTAATATTATTTGTCGGCTGCGTTCTTTGTCTGTAAACTGAATCTGTCAGGCAATACTATCAGACCAGACTGAGGGAGCGTTTGTGTGTATACAGCAGCAGCGCAGGGGACAAAGCAGTTCTCAGTCACCTGTTTGCGGCCGTCTTGCTTTGCTAGTGCAGTGTTGCTGTTGCCTCCTTCTACGTCATTGACATTAAACAAATCACTTCCTGTGTGCAGGGTGGGCAATGAAATGTAAACACTGAGAAACACCTAGATGTGACGCGATGGACGCGATGGACAGCCGTTGTCCTCAGGAGCTCCGTATGGTTGAGAAGATAACGAGCAGCTGGGATGAAACGCCTGTAGTTGGTATCACTCTGGGAAAATCCTGGCCCGGCCGCGATACGAGCTCAAATTAGCTGCTCGTCATGTAAAAGTATCGCTGCGTAAGTCCCTGGTCAGGACACGGTCATGATTAGCTCACTAACCTACTAAACTGACTTGGGAGTACAGTCCTTTCCATGAAGAGGTGCTTCGGTTGAGTTTAAGCAAAAAGAAACACTTAGATGTTAGATGTGAGAAAATATCCCTGGTATTGTTTTACATGGATGTGAACGACAGACACGCAGCAACATATTCGTCATGTTTCTCTATCTTTATTTTTTGATGTGACATGAATTTATTTTAAGCGTTAGGCTTATGTGACATTGTAAAAGCAATAATATTATAAAAAAAATGTTAAATGTTAAATATTATGCGTAACAAATTTGTGAATCCAATTTTAGAGAAATAAGCCTTATATTTATGTATCATACATATTTCAATTCATGGAAAGTGGCATGCGTTATAGTTTTGTTAAGAGTGCGCACACTACAGATTTAACATCACGCTCGGTGTGTTCACTGACATCTGTGTTTTCTGCTTTCACTCTCTCCGACCTTTTGCTCACTGAGGAAGAGTAAAAGTCCAGGGATTTTAAATCACTTTCCTCATATGTGTCTCGATTTGGATGAAGGACCAAAACCTGCGCTTTGCTGTCAGGACGAGAACACGTCTGTCTGCTAATGACGCCAAGTGGCCGTTTTAAAAGGATAATAATCAGAGCATCTCAACATGTTTCTAACTTGACAACTTCAGTGACATGTTGCTTGAGTAGGAGCACAGGGACAGCTGAGAGTCATTGTACGTGTCACATGTGCAAGTTAAGTTCGTTACACCAGATTTGTCACACCTGTGAATACACTGCACCTGCTTTCACTGTGCGCGCGTGTGTGTGTGTGTGTGACCTGTATCTTGGAGCAACTGCCTGGATGAGAGCAGAAGTACATGTAAATGTACATGTACTTGTACTTGTACGTCGGAATATGAACGTGAGCATCCAGACGACGGCCAGCAGGAGTCACGCGTACAACAGTGCCAGCAGCAGTAAGTCTTCTGTCACACAACATGAAAGGGAAATGTAAAATGGACATAATGATGTGGTGTTTTGTGTTTTTGTTTTATCCACATGATGTTACCAGATAGTGTTCACCACTTCATGCATGGTATACATTTGATAAAACAGTATATATTTGTGTATACTAAATGTAAAGGTATGTACAGACAAATATTATAGGTCCCTAAAGAGGTGAAAGCTCCTTCCTTTCCTCCACAAACACATATGGTCGGCCATATATCTGATACTCGTGTGAATGTCGTCATGTAGAACATATTTTAACTTTAGTATTTGTTAGTCCATGTCTGTGACTCAAAAGATAAAGGGTGAATTTTGATGAAATTCTTATGAGCCATAATATAACAGATATTATTTGGTTTTTGTGATGATTCCTGTTCAGGATTTAAAACAACAAAACAGGTATTAACCTTGAGATACAGGTGAGTGTATTGTCACTGCGTAAAGAGTGCTTTCTCAAGTGTTTCTGTGCAGCTTAATGAAATCCATTAGCTTTCATTCCTTCTTGTTTCGCAGTTTTCAAACAAACATCTTACATAAAAATATGCGAAATAAAGGCATTGAAACGAGTGAGATAATAGAATAAATAAACAACTAAATTGTTTCTCCCGAGAGAAGAGTTTGACTTCCTCATTCAGTTAAATCTTGAAAACTTTAAGGGAATCCGTTTCCCTTTCCTTGTTCTTCATGGTTTTCATACAAATGTCTTTACCTCTACCCCCTTCGTCTTCTTTTTTTTTAATACTTTTCATCTTTTTATTCACACTCCCTTTACCTTTTAATGTCTTACTCATTCATGACACCTCTGTCCTGTTTTCTTATTCCCACACCGTGTCCCATTTTAATCCCTGTGTCTCCTACATAAACCCATTTACTCTCCTTCCTCCACTTCTTCCCTTTACCCTTGTCCCTCTGCTTCTCCGCATTTCCATGTATCTCTGAGCTGATTTCCCCGTCCCCTCGCCCACAGCCTGTTGTGTTCCCTGTCTCTCTTCTCATCCGTTTATCACTGGCCCTTGTTCTGTTAATCCCTGAGGGTTTTGTTTATTTGTGTTGGAGCTGCTTTTACAGCTTGCGACTGACCCCACCTATTTTCTCACCAGTCATTTGAACAGCAGGGCTGCTTTGCAGCTACCCCACCAATTAACATACCATTAGCATAATATTTGCATGTGTGCATTAGGGTGTTGATGGGAAGAGAAAATAACAGTTTTACAAGGTTTTTTTTTTTTTCCTCCCCTCAAAAAATGAGATATTTTGTGGGATGACGTTAAAGCGCCCACGGGCTTCTTTATCTCACTTTGATACTGTTGCTCAGCGAACATGGTTTTTTAAGTTGCTGTGAGAAGTTGTGTTCCTCTTGTGTGGTTGGCCCACCCACACATGAGCATCTGACGATCATTCCAATCATTTCCACTCTTGTAATTTGTCATCTCACGATCATGTTCCTCGCAGTCTGTTACATAAATGTCAGCCATTTGACCTGTTTGAGAGTTGCATAAAACATAATACATGAGCGCAAGTGTGTGGAACATGTGCTCAGCTGTGAAACTGTATAGTACGTAAGTTTTAAATGTCAACAAATGGCATTCAAACCACTGTCAACTGATGGAATCAATCAGTTCCACATGATTCTGTCTCTGTGTCTGAGGAGCGCTGTGTTTGTGACAAGACGCGTGAGAGCAACAGCAACATTGTGCTAAAACAATGAGACAACAGCGCGCTGTTTGGTGTCAACACAAAAATAGCTCGCTCCCTCAGTCAGGTCTGATAGTATTGCTGGTCAGAGCCTGTTTTCCGATGACACAGCAGACAAATAATATTACGTCGTTTCTGTTCATGAAGAAAAAAAATCGAAGCAGAATAATCAACAACTGACTAAACGTTTCACACTGCAGCTTTAATCTGAATTTTTTAATTTCATAGTGAGTTTTATAATATTGTTGTGTTCTTCCGTTGTTTTGAGCTCACGCCATTAACAAAGACGACAAATATTCCCAATTTTCCCAGGGTAGTAAATAAATGCTTGTAATTTTGGGAGATGGGGAGGGTGAAAGTAGGCCAGCTGCTTCTGCCGGTGAGCGTCTCATGTGAGCAGAGGGGTGACGCGTCGGGGGCGTCGAGCCAGTTTTCTCTAGTCTCGATCAGGGATCAGCCTGCAGGCCGAGCTGTCCCGCTGCGTGCCACGCCTGTCCCTCACACACCACCGCTCTCAGATCTATCACATTATGCTTGTCGCTCAAACACTGACGGGGCTTTGTAATTGTTTGTCTCGTGTCAAACTGATTACTCTGCTCATTGAAACCTGACTGAAGGGAGCGGATGAAGTCGCACCCTGCGACAAGGCTAACATCTGCTCGGTCATCGGCCACATTTACTCTCCCTCTGCGAGTCATCTTCAGTCTGCGCTTCATTTCTTAAGTAAAAACTTCTACCCGGAGGAAAACAACAGATGCTAGATACAACCGATTGAACGTCATGTGTCGTTTCTTTATCCAAAGTCACAAGGACTGAGAAGTGCTGCCATGTGATAATTTGCTCCATGTGAACTGTCACACATTAATCCTACGTGTAAATCTTCTCACACTTAAATCATGCAAAATAAAGTAAATGGGTGGCCATCTGCCAAAATGATGCTACACGCACACACACATATATATATATATATATATATTTAATGTACCATATGCTTGCATATCTATGTTTTATTTTGAATCTCAGCATCGCATTACTTTATTTTATGGTCTGAGTGCAGGCACTTTCTTATATGGGATGATTTTATGGACTCTTAATGTGAATCAGCCACCTAATATTAATGTCCACTTCCAGAGCCTCTTCTCCCTTTTTATCATCGTGTTCAAAATAAGGAATGACTGATGAAATCTTTGGGGGAAAAAAACTGCATCTTAAGTAATTTGCTGAAATAATTTTTGAGATGAGACTTTTATGGCATGACATATTTTTTAATGATGCTCTGTATATATGAGTGTATTAGACAGGATATTACCAAGTGTGCCAGAATCAGGAAGGCGAGCACAAGAAGCATCACTACTTTAGAAGAAATATGTGGTTTTTGGGCTTGAATTATTTTTTTATTTTTTTTTTTATTTCGTCGTCGTCTTAGTCGAGGTAGAGTCGGTTTTGGACGACATACTATTCAATTACTTTTTACGGTGATTTTGGACGACATACTATACTTTGACTTTTTCAGGTGATTTTGGATAACATACTATACTATGACTTTCAGGCAGTGTTGGGAACGTTACTTTAAAAAAGTAATTAGTTGTAGTTACTCACTACTTGTTCCAAAAAGTAACTGAGTTAGTAACTGAATTACTCTATAATAAAAGTAACTTGTTACCAGGGAAAGTAACTATTTGCGTTACTGTTAAAAAAAAGTTGCTATATGTCAAACAATTTGGATTTTTTTGTGTAGTTTTTTTTTGTGTGTAGTTTTGTTGAAGTCAGTTGAAATGAGTAGAACAGACAGGTGTTTGTACATAACTTTCTATATTTATTGCACGTCGACAGACAGCAAGATGTTTATCCTGCACTTCAAGTATTATCTTTGTAAGAAAAGTAGACAGTTACACCATATAAAGTGCATTTACCTCTAGCAAATTAAATCAAACTCTCTCAACCTGAGACAACAAAAGTAAACTTTTAAACAACAAAAAAGTGTGTTTAGCTCTGTAGTCTTATTCTTAATTAAATAAATCAAACTCTCAATAATCTGTGTTTTTGGCAACTAACTTTGTAGATGCGTGTGTGCTGTGATATGCTTCATTAAATTAGAATTGCTTACAACGGATGTCGACAAAGTTTTTGCTCCGGGACATAATGTACACATTACATGTACGTGTTCTTGCCTTTGATCACAATGAACTTGAAGAAGTGATTTTATCGCCACTTTGAAAATGCCAACTTTACATCGGAGTCCTGACTCGCCATCTCTGCTGCTTCATCGATTCTCTGTTAGCTGTTGTGTGTGTGTGTGTGTGTGAGTGTGTGGCACATATGCTGGAATGCGTGAAACGTAACTCTGCCTTGGTCAATCATAATCGCTTACCTCGTTATTAACCCGCCTCCTCACTAGCTGTGAGCCAGGGCTGCGTTGGGATTACACAGTTTATTAAATCAATGCATAGTAACGCACCGCATTTTACGTCCAGTAACGTTAGCGGCATTGTAACGACGGGAAAAGTAATTAGTAGTTAGATTACCCCGTTACTGAAAAACTGCCGTTATTCCAAACACTGCTTTCAGGTGATTTTGGACAACATACTATACTATGACTTTTTTGACTGATTTTGGACGACATACTATACTATGACTTTTTTGACTGATTTTGGACGACATACTATACTATGACTTTTTGGGGTGATTTTGGACGACATACTATACTATGACTTTTGGGGTGATTTTGGACGACATAACTATACTATGACTTTTCAGGTGATTTTTACATACTATACAATGACTTTTTCAGGTGATTTTGGACGACATACTATACAATTACTTTTTCAGGTGATTTTGGACGACATACTATACTATGACTTTTTGACTGATTTTGGACAACATACTATATCCTATGACTTTTTTGACTCATTTTAGACAACATACTATACAATGACATTTATGGGTAATTTTGGATGACATACTATACTATGACATTTTTGACTGATTTTGGACGACATACTATACTATGACTTTTTTGTCTCATTTTGGACAACATACTATACAATTACTTTTTTAAGTGATTTTGGACGACATACTAAACTATGACTTTTTTGACTGATTTTGGACTATACTATGACTTTTTGACTGATTTTGGGACAACATACTATACAATGACTTTTCAGGTTATTTTGGATCTACATACTATACAATTACTTTTCAGGTGATTTTGGATCTAATATACTATACTATGACTTATTCAGGGATTGGACTCCACAAACTTTTTGACTGATTTTGACTCTGCATACTATACTATGACTTTTTCAGGTGATTTGACTATTATTACTATACTATGACTTTTTGGACTGATTTTAAGCAACATACCATACTATGACTTGTTTAGGTGATTTTGACCACATGCTATACTATGACCTTTAGACTGATTTTGACTCCACATAATATACTATGACCTTTTCAGGTTATTTTGACCTACATAATTATACTGCTTTTTCAGGTTATTTTGGACGACATACTATACAATTACTTTTTTCAGGTGATTTTGACTATTATTACTATACTAGCGACTTTTTCAGGTTATTTTTTGGATCTACATACTATACAATGACTTTTTCTAGGTGATTTTGGACTCACATACTATACTATGACTTTTTCTGTGGTTATTTTGGATCTACATACCATACAATCATTTTTTCAGGGTGATTTGACTACATAACATATACTATGACTTATTCAGGGGATTTTGGACGACAAACTATACCATGACTTTTTGACTGATTTTGGACGGCATACTATACTATGACTTTTCAGGGTGATTTTGGACGACATACTATAATTACTTTTCAGGTGATTTTGGACGACATACTATACCATGACTTTTTTGACTGATTTTGGACGACATACTATACTATGACTTTGTTGACTGATTTTGGACGACATACAATACTATCACTTTTTTGGGTGATTTTGAACGACATACTATACTATGACTTTTTTGACTTATTTTGGACAACATACTAAGCTATGAGCTTTTTTCTTTCTGTCTGTTTGAGCTTCACACTGGTGGCCAAAATAAAAAAAGACAACTGACTTGAAGAATCATGAGGAAGTGAGTCTGACACCTTGAGGACTTGAACAACACAACTTCATGGTCTGATGAAGTAGATCAGCTGATTAAATGTTTAAAAGACTCTGAGAATGTTAAAACTCAAGAACACCAAGAAATTCACCCTCTGATCATCTACAGAAATAGCTCAGTCCATCAGAAGATGGCTTTTGTCTCTGAGGTTGTGAGTTCAACTCTTACTGTCAACTGAACGTGTGCACTACTTTCAAACTTCAGACCAAAATAAGAAGTTGAAAATACCAGCAACATATTGTTCTGCAGCTCAATAAGAATAGCTTTTGCTGGAAGAAGAAGACTTGTATGTCTGAGGTTGTTAGTTCAAGCATTATGATTAACACCCCGTGACTCTCAAAATTCCAGTTCATAATTCTCAAAATTCTGACCTGGGCGAGAAAGTTAAGTACAAGTAAGTCAGAGCATCATCGTCAGCAAGAATGGCTCACACCATCAGAAGTAGTCTTGGATCTCTGAGGTTGTGAGTTCAACTCTTGCAATCAACTGAACTTCCTCCACCTTTAGAACTTCAGACCAACATAAGAATTTAAAAATACCAGCAACGTGTTGTTCTGCAGATCAGTAAGAATAGCTCGTACTGAAAGAATAAGACTTGTAAGTCAAAGGTTGTGTGTTCAAGTCTCATGGTGAACTTTTTGAGTGCAATGTTCAAAGTAAACAGTCAAAAGCTCTAAGAGAACCTGAAGAAGAGAAGATACAAGTAGCTCAGTGGACAAGAGTACTGCTGTGAAGTCTGGACATCATAGGTTCAATTCTTGTGATGGCCAGGATATTTTAAAGGTCAACATCCAAAGTGAAGATTGAAAGGAGACCGAAAGTCCTAATTACAGTAGGAGTTGGTGGTGCAGTGGTTTTGTTCACAACCATGGGAATGTGTGAGTTACAAGGTGACCGGTTCAGTTCCCCAGCCTTGCAGGTTCCATGCAGGGGTGGGGCAGGGCAGGGCAGGGCAGGTTGGAGCAGGTGAAGTGAGGAGAGGCAGGTCCGGTAGTGTGAGGAGAGGAGGGGCAGGGCAGCTGGAGAGAGGTAGAGGTGAGTGAGAGGAGGGGCAGGGCAGCTGGAGAGGTGAGGTGAGGAGCGGAGGGGCATCCAGGTAGCGTGAGGTGAGGAGAGGAGAGGCAGGGCAGGTGGTGAGCGGAGGGACAGTCAGGTAGTGTGAGGTTAGGAGAAGAGGGGCAGGGCAGGTAGTGAGAGGAGGGGCAGGCGGGGTCAAAGGTCAAATACTTTATATTGCACTGTGCAGCAGGGGTACAGATATGGTGGGGCTCGGCCCCACCACCCAATATCTTAATTGGTTCGACCTTGATGGGGGTGGGCCTTGCGGCCCCACCTCCTTCCAACTGTTTTGCTTGCCCAGGTGTGGCTGTTAGCTGTGTCTTGGTGTGTCCAGGAAGCTTGACTGGGCGGTACGACGCACTCGGGGTTGGTCCCGTGGTGACCTGCACCTGCTGTGTGGTTGTGCCAGTCAGCAATAGTTTAGGTTGGGGTCTGTTGCAGTGAACAAGTGCTAGGTTGGGAACCGAACCGGCCACCTCATTGTTGAGACACAACCTACTGGTTTGGAACAAAGCCATCACACCACTGAAGCCGCCTTCGTCTAAGATTGCTGTCTGCTTTTAATCTTGAGTTTGTGTGTGGAGCTTTAAAAGTACCTGCTCCTCACAAGAACTGAACCTACAACTTCAGGACTTCAAAGAAGCGTCCTTGTCCACTGAGCCACCTGCTCTTCATGGTTTTTCAGGTTCTCTTAGAGCTTTTGACTGTTTACTTTGAACACTGTACTCAAGCACTTGAGTTCTTCATAAGAATTGAACTGACAACCTCAGACATACAAGCCCTGTTCTTCCAGCAGGAGCTATTCTTACTGAACTGCAGAACAAGACCTTGCTGGTATTTTTAACTTCTTGTTTTGTTCTGAAGTTTGAAAGTGATGCTGAAGTTCAGTTGAACTCACAACTTCAGAGACAAGAGCCACCTTTTGACAGACTGAGCTATTTGTGCTGATACTCTATCTATATACTATTAAAGTATAGTATGTATTAAAGACGCAGGTTCCAACTGGGTCTCGAACACAGGTACACTTGCTGCAAAGGCAAGAGCACTAACCACTACACCAACAATCCCGGCCATGTTAAGGGACAGACGTTCTTAAATATTTCATCAGTTTTTTTTTTTTGAAGTCATGGGTTGTATTATTGAAAGACTTCCAAATATATAATATAAATACAAGGACATATAGCATGTGTGGTTGAACGACAGACTGGAGTTCCTATGGTGAGGGGCCGAATCTTACACGAAGTGAATGTTTAAGCAGAACAGGGTGGACATTTACCTAATCCCAACTATTGCATGTTTTGAATGGACTGTTGAACAGTCCAGGATGTACCCCGCCTATCACCTTATGACAGGTGAGCTTGGCACAGCACCCCCCAGCGACCCTCCGGTGGAATACAAAGCGGTAGATGATTGATGGACTGTGGGAGGAAGCCAGAGAACATGGAGAAAAGCCACAAATAGCTCATGTGGTTTAGTTAAAGACTGGAGTTCCTGAGATCAGGGGTTCTTGGATGAAGCAACTTTTTAAGGACAATATTCAACACAGAGAGTAGATTGGTCTACGAAAACTTGAGGAAGAGTGTGGCCAGTTAGCTCAGCTGGTTAGAGAGCTGCCTTTCAGTCCTGATGTTGACGGTTCAATTGCTTTATACTTGAAGGTTTAAGGTTCCACAGCCAAAGTGAAGACTGAAAAACACCAAGAGCTTCTCCCAATTATCAAAAGGGTTCATGGCGTGCTGGATTTGTTCGCAACCACAAGGTTGTGCCAGTCCGGCTGTGGCTGGTTAGAATCCAGCACACTCTTAATACCTGGCGCCGGGGCCAAACTACGCGCACTCTCACTGTGATTGTAGTGGTGGGGGGTTGGGGCTGGGCTGTGCTCCCCCAGCCTCCCACAAAGATAACAGAAGGGGGTTATACCATTTTATTATATTTTTCCCCCAAAAAAGCCATGAAAAGACAAACAAAATTGATAGGGGTTCACTCCCTGGACTGTTGACCACACAGTTGGGTCCAGGTGTCCAGTAACTGCTGCTTAAAAATGATGAGCACATGAATTAGACTTTTGTGTGATTAATGTGTTCACATCATTGCTATATTGTTAAAATTGTCAAAGTGGCAACATTCAATCAGTAAATACACCATTAAATAATGACTCAAATGTGTCACACGTTCATTCATTCACATTGGAATTAAATACATAAATGTCTCATTATTAAATGTGACATTCATTCATTAAAATACCAAATTCATTTGATGTAAAAAACATATAATTTCTTCACTATTTAATGAATTATTTCATGGTCCTGTGTTGCAGTAAATCATGAAATAATTCATTAAATAGTATTTAAGTAATTCTATGTTTTTTTTTACATTAAATGAATTTGGTATTTGAATGAATGACACATTTAATAAGACGTGTATGTATTTAAGTCCAATGTGAATGAATGTGAGACACATTTGAATCATTATTTAATGGTGTATTTATTGATTGAATGTTGCCACATTGACTCGTCAAAAATGATGTGAACACAGATGCTCTGTTGACAAGTGCTGTTAACGTCCGTGTGAGGTGATGAAATCACAGGTGAAAGAGTGATGGTGAGTGGTTTTTAAAGGTGAAAATGATAATGTTGTCAAACGTGTTGTATTTGTTCACAAAGCAAGTTTGAATTATGTCTTTGTTTTTATGGAGCAAAGAAAACAGAACATGTTGCCATTTAAGAAGCTGTAAAATCTGAAAGCTTGATTTAATTCTTTAAATACACATGAACTGTGCCTTTAACTGCAGCTGTTTGCAGGTGTTCAGTCTAAGGACATGATGAGACAAAGCAGTGTCCACTTTAAAGTGTTCAAATGTGCTCACTGCAGTGAATGAGTGAAGAAATGTGAGGAAAATACATGAAAACCTTTTTATTGTCAACTATATATTGGTCCATATCAACATGGACACTTTTATTTTGAAATTCTACTAAACCACTGCTCTGAACAGTTGTTTTTTACTTAACCTGCCCCCTACTGGCCAGACTAGATACTCATTCTTAACAGTTTTAATGGTCTAGTGACATTTTTTGTTGACTATATATTTGGACATTGTTTAACATGTTTGACAGTTTATAATTGGACAGTTTAATAAATAATATACATGTTTTTATTTGGACATACTATACTAGGATATTTTTGACAGTTCATATTTTAACTTTTTGTTGATATTATACTAGGATATTTTTGACAGTTAATATTTGGACAGTTTTTGACAGAATGACGTCATACTATAATGATATAGTTGACACTAAGTCAGTTTTTTGATCATGTGATCGTGATCGTGTGTTTGCTGTGGAGCAGTGACGTCACATTAGCAGTAGCAGCCTAGCAGGTGTAATCTGAACACCTGTGATCGGATGTGAACAGCAGGTGTGCACAGAGCGTCAACAGAGAATCTAAGAAATGTGTGGATCACTTTTAAGCTACAGTTACCATATGTTTGTTCCCGCTGCTCCTCGTCTTTGTAGAAGAAGCTCCGTAGCAGAAGCTACGTAGAATAAGCTCCACCTCCGACAAAGGAAGTGGAACATTCCAAATAGATTGACTCAGAGGGGCGGAGTGGAATGTACCAAGTCATGGAAAGTAAAAATAAAATAAATAAAATACATTTTTCAAATAAAAGAAAAATGGCAGCAGAGGTTATTTCAAAATTCAAAATTTTTGCTAAAACATAGAGAAAAAAACACCACCTGCTGGCCTGGATGTGAAATCAAATCAAAAGGGTATTTATCGTCATGGTAACGTGCATATTTATCAACATTGTTCATACACTCTTATTTACACGATATACAATACGTACAATATCTGTGTAAACACACATATTATGAGTAGTAAATACAGAGAGTAGCTGTTCAGTAGGTTAGCTGCTCTTCTCTCTTGTCCACTGGCTGTCCCCATATTGTGCTGCTAGCGTGGTGCATTTACTTTTCTCTTCTCTGCTTTCAAATTCGATGTAGTGTTGGCAGATTTTGGGGAAAAACGAGTCTCTCAAGTCTTTGTATGTGTAGCAGTGTAGTAAGAAGTGCACCTCTGTCTCCACCTCCTCTTGGGAGCAGAGTGAGCACTGTCTGTCCTTGCTTGGTTGCCAGGTCTGTCTGTGTCGGCCTGTTTCTATTGCTAGCCTGTGGTCACTTATCCTGTATTATTATTTTGGTTTTGTCAGAAATGCGGATTATACTTTGGTACGCTGACCGCAAATGGGGTCTGCATGTGAAGTGACCGTATGGAAACTTGGTGTCAACACAGTGTCCACAAATTCTTTCAACATGTATTTTTAAGTACGAGTGTCTGAGACAAAGTGTCATGGTTTTGCAGTGTTGCTCCAGGGAACACCTGAACCACAACTGCACATTCAGCCGTTAACAAACCCAGTGTGCCATCAATTCCAAATCACCCTCGGAACGTGGATCTCTCTGGGTGCATTACATCTCTTTGGGTGGTAGAACCAAAACCGTGCCTCTTACCTTTTGAACGTCCAAGCAGCCCTCTCACCACACCTGAGCCACTCGTTGAGACATCTGATCGAGCCAAAAGCAGCGCCATGGATGTTTTGTGATGTTTTATTTAAAGCTTTTGACTGGATTCATTGAGCAGCGCTCTTATTGGCAGAGCCACTTGTCCAGACACTAGCCTGGTCTTTCTTCAAACCTTAGACTGTTTTTTTTCTGTCTTTGCATCAGGTGCACTTGGCAACAGTACAATTCCATGGTGACAAGTTTCTACCTGAGGAAAATGCAGACTCAGAAGTTCCTGGTACCTCTCCCTCCCCCTGGAACTTCCTTGTTGGCTCAAGACATCCCCTGCTGGACATTTACAGGTACTGTAACTAACTGTACATTGACATACAGGGAGGCAGACGTGCTCCGAACAATGTCGAAGTATTGTTTCGATCTATGTGTTAGTGGTAAGATTCTAAAAGCTCATTTTGTTGGTGTGAGAAAAGCTCAAAAAAAAAAGCTCAAATGTTGTCAACAGTGTCCTTTTGACAACATTTTGGAGGTTGTTTAGAGGAGAGCAGCTTATTTTGGTCCTTTAGCTGCCATCATGCTGGCAGCAGAAGTTATTATGCAGTGTGGAAACTGTGCCGGCATTAGAGAATGACATCAGTGGCAGCCTTTCCTTTATAACAAGTAGCAGCAGGTAAACCAGCAAAATACATCAAATTATCATCTCTGTGTGAGACCCGGAGCAGAGTTTCAAGTTAGCAGGACAACCGTGAACTAATATATCAACATATGTGCAGGTGATATGATTTTACAGGAGATTAAATCCAAAATACTCTCGCGTCTCAGAAATAGAACAGAATTTGTTCCATTTGCTGCTTCCCTTGGTTACAACCTGTGAAGTGTTGTTTTTTTCCGGCTGTAATTCTTCTCTTTTAATACCACTCTGCAGCGCTACAGTTTTCTGTGTGTGTGTGTGTGTGCGTGTGTGTGTGTCCCACCTCCTGCATTGTGAAATGTGTACTCACACAGTGTAAATGTAGTTATATATAATATCTAAAAGGCCTGTTGGCCCCGGCTGCTCTGCTGCACTCAGCTTTCTAGCTGCTCTTGTCTCAGTATAATCCCTCCTTCTCATGAATACATTAACGCTGGAGCCTTAAACTCAGCTTAGCTGGCGGCTCACCGTCACAGCACATCCTATTACCGACTTTAAATCATTAATGTGACATCGTTTTTACTCTATTTCCAAACACCCACAGTCTAAAAACTGCATATTTCATCAGCGAGAGGGCCTTGCTCAAAGTCACACAATGCACAATACACAAACAGGTATGAACGTGTCGCCATGTGAGTCATGAAGTTTCTTTTTGTTTTTTAAAGAACTTTGCACATACAGAATTGTTTTTATTCACATATAAAACAAACGGCAAACAGGCGTTTGAATGGAATGTGCTCACTATAATAGTTTTCTCTATTGTGATGGAAACCCCCGGTAGATAATAACGTGGTTTAAGCTGAGCTGACTCCTACAGTGCACCTTAGGGTGTTGCGTGTACCTCTGTGCGTGTATATACAGTTAAATGTGATTTAATCTGTGAGTCTAGCCACCGTTTGCTTCCTCCAGCATCTCATGTACTGCTGACAATAAAGGAAAAAGAAAAATCTGAATCCCCCTCTTGCTCCTCAACTATTCAAACATAAACCTTTTCTCAGGTTTTTACCTCAGGCTGCCACTGAAAAATTCACAATGCCCAGAGAACAACTAAGTCCTTCACTTACCGTAGGAGTTGTGGATCTGCCCCCATCGTGCTTCATTACTGCATGAAAGGGGATTTTTTTCTTTTTTGTGTGTGTGTGTGTGAAGTTATGGTAATTAGCAAATCACGTAAAATCACTTCCTCTGAGTGCATTTAACTGTTTTTATGCACAGTGTCAGGCCAGGCAGCGGGGACAAATTGAGGAACATATGGACACAGATGGGGACGGCATATTAATGGGTGCACTGAGTGGCGTTTTGTGTTCTTAAACCTTTAAAGATTGAGGCGTGAACATCTTCAACATCCTTAAAGCGAGCATCAATTAAAGATTTGTCTTTTGAACTGGCGGCAGCAGCAGCAGCAGCAGCACAGGCGGCTGCGGCTGACAGCAGGAGAGACGGTGACAATACGTGGTCTTCTTTTTAAAAACATGTACACACAAACCCAGTGCTCCTTGTTGTGTTTAATTAGGTTATCAGGTTCGTAGCGGGCTGTGATTCGGCTCCGTGCTTCGCAGCCGGCCCTCTGATTGGAGGGGCAAGAAGGTGGTCTTAGTATAATTAACATGTTGTTATGGAGATGAGTGAATTGTTCGGTGACACACAGGCAGTGCCACTGATGAGAACAGAAGGACCGCTAGCTTTGTTGTTGGTCTTGCCGAAGCAAAATAAGGATTTGATGTCTGTAAAAATTCTGTGGTCTTTGGCATTTTCGACGGATTGGTCTTACGTATAAGCAAACTTTTCCAATGAGTTAACCTCCTACAACATGTGTATTTAATATTTTTCATGGCAGACATTTTTGACATGAAACAGCAGGACAAACATGAGTGTGACGTTTATTATAGTTCCACTCGAGGTTTACAAGAACCAGGTTTCTGTTATTGTTCTCATGTAATGGTAGGTCACACTAAATACTTGAAGAAGCAAGATGGAGAGAAAAACCCTCTGAGTATTCTATTCTTTGTGCATATTTCCTGTATGTTCTGATTGCATTTTAATGAGGAGATAAAGAAATAATTATAGCTAAAACAACAGGTCTTACGGTGGCCTCAGACTTGCACTTGTATTATGTGTGTTTAAACAGCCTCTATAAACTGATAAATTTAAGTCACGCTTACATATTCTCATGTACTTCACATAAACAAGTATATATGTATTCTTTTTTTAAATAAGGATGGCAGGGAGTGTACATTAGTATGTTTATATCAAAGTGTTGGAACTGTAAAACCAGTGTGTGAATGTATGTGTCGAAGAAAAGAAGTGACCAGGACCAGCACAAGTTTTACCGAACACATTGCTGTCTTTATTAGAGCCTTGTCTGGCAGTAATACTGAAAAAAAAGTGAACTTAGAACAGATGGAGGTGGCAGCCCACGGCTTATTTTTTTCCTGTTTTTCTTTATTTCTTTGATATTTTTTTATCAGAGTACTGCAACTCCTGCTTTTCTGTGGCATGGATAACATCAATAAAAGAGACAGTAGGGAGAGAAAAAAAAAAAGAAATATACAACTTATATTACACTGTGTTATGAACAAAATATAAATCTATAACTCTATGTTATATTTACATAATTATTCTTTCTTGATTTTTCAAGTTGAGATGGTAAGATTTTTTTTTTTTTTAACTTGTAATAATTCTTACTTTGTTTTGAGCTCCACTCATGACTTTGATTGTCTTAAATAATATCATTTTCATTGTCTTGATATGGGGACAGACCTTGCCAGCAGGGATGATTGATGTCTTAATGCCCCCCCCTCCCACCCCACCCCCCTGAAACCCTTTAAGTGGATCAATCCACTTATTTTATAATTTCCCCTCTCTCCAGCATCAGGTTGGATCATGGCATGGTAGCAGGGGTGACTATACAGCAAACTCAAGACCCACAGGCTCATTATGTGGCAAACATCTATAACAAGAATGATTGTGGGGATCACTATGTGGCAGCACACCTGAAGAGTAGTCATGGCTCCTGTAGCATCGCGTGGAGCTAAAACAAAGCAAAGGGCTCCTGATGAGAAGTGACTTTAAAGATACTGTAGGTGCGCCTGGATGTCTCACACACACACACACTCGCACACACACACATGCACGCAAGCACACACACACACAGTGGAACACCCTTGGTGGATCATGGTTGTTCGTAACATGGTAAACACTGCTTTCCTATGATTTAGAAAAAAAACAAAAACTATCACAAATAACAAAAATACATGAATGGATATTAAATCTAAAATCTACAAAAACAACAGCATAGGATTTGTTTGGTTGTAATGATAATCTCTTCATTTTGTGTGTGTGTGTGTGTGTGTGTCCATTCCAATGATGTTCCACTGTGTCTCAGCGAGGCGGCCAAACAAGTAAACGGGGACGGGCTTGTTTGTTCACTGAAAACAGTTTTTAAAAGTGGCAAAACTGATTCCAAAAGAGGGGGGGGGGATAAAATAAAAGGGGAAACTTCACATTATACATTATAATAACCCTTACAAATAAATTTATAATATTTAAAAAAAAAAATCCTGTTCTTTTTCTCTGACTGCAGAGTCTGAGTGCTTTTCAGAAATGGATGTGGACATGAAAAGGTTACGTCTTCAGCTCGGAGGAGGGCTGGTGTCCAGTCTGTCAGTCCAGCTCGCTGTCATGACTCCGCCCACCCGCCTGTCCAGAGGATTAACACAACATGGACGCATCAAAAAAACAAAAACAGGAGAGCGAAGAATGCGAAAAAAAGGAAGGTAAAATGACAAGTTCTTGTTTAGATCTAATGATACCTACAGCTAAATAGAATAATGTCTCTTTGACTGTCATAGTTTCATATGGTCATAAAAACCCAATAAAGAGGAGAAAAATAAATTATACTGTACATAACTTACTAAACTTAAGAAACGCTGACCATCTTTATAATTATTGTTAATATTATTAGACTAGAGGCAGCTTGAAGAAAAATAATAAAATACAGTATTCAAATACAAACAGAAACACTGACTGGCTGACTTCACCTCAGCTCTGTCCACTGGGGACAGCAGGACAGTGGTGATTGGGGGGAGCAGGAAAACACTGAGGGACAGAACTACTATGGTGTGTGTGTGTGTGTGTGTGTGTGCGCGGTACAGTAAATAACAGTAGCAGCAGGAGTTGCCTGTCTTTCTGTATTGTGGACATTTTTAGCTTCTTTTGCGCACTTACAAAAAGAAGAGTACACACCGACACACACATACAGTCACTTAGAGCTAAGTGATGTTCTGCGCTAAACAAAATCAAGTTAGAGGGGAAGGAGCGAGAGGAAAACTGGTGGATTGTCTCGCAACACAGTGCTTTCATGTCTGCTCCATAACACCAGTGTGACTCGCCTTCTCCCCCCTGAAAATCCAGTCAAAGTGGGATCGTCCCATTGGATTCCAAATGGGGGGGAAGCAGGTAGTCACAACAATACATGGGATAAAAAGGGGAAACTGCGGATAGCACACTGCAAGGTTGAAGAAAAGATATCTTTTTGTTAAAAATAAACACGTCTCATGTCCTTCAGGTGCTTTACAACAAAAGGGGGAAAAAGAAATGTCTCTTTTTCTATTATTATTCAAACTTGAAGCACAAAAACAACAAATCACATTCACAAGCCACTTATTGGCACCGTGTACCTGAGTGAGAATATTATAGAACCAAAGAACAAAAAAGCTGTTTTTTTTTTTTTGTTTTTTTTAAAAGTGTCTCTTGATAACAAACAGGTCCGCCATCTTAAAGTGTCATCTGTTAGCCTTTGACAGGTCCACTGCTCCGTCTTTCTCCTCGTCTACAAACTTTTAAAGGTTGCTTTTCTGAGTGTGATTTTTAGTTCTCCTCACTTGTGGCATGACGCAAACTCTTGCAGTAGTACGTGAATATTCCTCAGCGAGCTTCAGAGTCGTCTCTGGTCGTCTCTTCCTCCCAGACTCCAGTTCATGTAACAGTCAGTGTGAGTGACAAGTCCTGTGCTTTAGTTGATTGATCAAATGCTGGTATCAGGACTCCAGAGGGAGGAGGGGATGCAGGTCTGGCTCTGTTTGGAGTCCATGTCGGTAAGGAAGGGGGAAAGCGTTGCAGGGTTGAGTGAGATTGTGACTGAGGGTGATTGGCAAAAGAGAAAGTTTTCTTCCTGATTGGCAGGTTTAGGATTTGAGGGGGGAGGGGGGCGGGATTAACCAGCAGTAATTGGCTTAAAAGTGAATGGCTCACATGCCGTCCCGTTGTGTGATATGGTTCTCATGATCACTGGCGTAATCAACCTCTTCATCCTCGTAGTCGAAGTCGTCGTACACGTCACCGTTGCTGTCGTCCAGCCGTAGCTCCTCCTTGATGCGAGGCTCGTCCCCCTTCAGGCCCAGGTTCTGGGGGTTCTGGTGGTGGTTGGCGTTGGGTTCGGGACTGCTGGACATGCTGGAATGCTCAGAGGGCATCTGGGGTGAAGGCATTCCCGCCATGGACAGGGCACCAGGGTAGACGACGCCTGCCGAGGACAGAGGAAGCTGGCTCTGCTGCCTGTAACACACACACACACACACACATCAGTTTCAAGCTCTGCTTTACTTTTAGACGCATACATTTAAAAAACTGTAGGAAATTAATTCAAAATCTGGATATTCTGATGCACAAATTGTTATCTTATATTAATGTCTTTAAATTTGTTATGTATTTAAAACCTAACAAGTGGTCTATCTAACAAATTATATTAATGGATAGCCCCTTAAGATGAAATATGTTTAAAGAGTTCTAAATCCAAAAATACTGGTGTCGTGTAGGCCTGTTTTTGCTGGGCAGATTTTAAATGCATGACACACAAATCATATAAATCAGATGATACAGAGTAAAACCAGGAAAAACTGTCAACACTTAGAAAAAGAAACATGAATAATGTTGAGACAGGATATTTTATAGTTCACTGTTCATGCGGATTTACTAAATATTTACATGAGAAAATATCAAAGCAAACACACGACAGTGCTTTCAACGGGAAGGTCAAGAGTTTGATTCCCGGCTTTTTAGAATAAATACAAAATACTAAATCCCCACTGAGCATAAACTGTTTGCCAACATGTGACACTTGTTTCCAATAAAGGAAACAACTGTCACATGTTTTTGAGCAGTTCAAGTGGAAAACAGGCGTCTTACCCCATACTGAAATATTGTCTCATTTCCTGTCTGCGGGACCTCATGATGGCTTTGTACTCGCCAATACGCAGCTTCTTGCCGTCGACCAGACAGGTGCGTTTGGGCCGCGGCTTGTACTTGTAGTCTGGGTATTTTTCCAGATGCTGCTTGCTGAGGCGAGCCTGCTCCTCGTAGTACGGCTGCTTCTCCAGGTTGGTCATGGCTTTCCAGCGTGAGCCTGAGCAGGGAGGGGGAAAAACGGTTAACACTCACATTCAGCTGTTTTAGTTTCACTCTGTGCTGCCGGAGAAGGAAAAATAGACCGATTCAGCGGCGTCGCGCAACAGTAGCACAGTATGAACAATGAAATACAGAGCATCATGGTTTACAGGAGCGAGATGATAAAAATCAGTTTGAAGAGGTGATTTAAACTGAGCGTGTACGTGGGCGCGGAAATCAATTACAGCGCGAACAAGGAACAAATGTCTGTGTGGCATGTGTGACCCTGCGTCACATGTGCATAACGTCATTCCTTTGACAGCACTTACACTGAGCTGTACAAACACACACACGTGCAAACGCACACGTGCACGTAGATAATGGTGGAAGTTTCACGCGGCGAGGAGAACACAGACCGCGGAAAGCGCGGTTGATGAGAGGAGCAGTGAGGACGACAGGTACTCATCTGAACTAATGAGGACTTCACTTAACCTGCTGGCATCTCTCTGTGCTCAGTCTCTGCTCACACATTTGTATTATCAGTGTGTGCGTGTGTGTGTGTGTGTGTGTCTTCCCCTCTGTGTCTCATATCTGGGCTGAATTTGCACTTGACTACTGTATGTTTAATGGGTAAAAGCTGTGAGCACTTGGCTGTTCTCTCTCTGTTTTTTGTATGTTCTGCGATCTGTTAGCAATCGAGTGAGGGGGAGAAAGAGAGAGAGAGGGGGGAGAGAGAGAGAGAGAGAGAGGCTTATTAAAACCAGATTTCCCTGTGTTATAAAACACTTAGGAGCTCTTTAAAATGTCAGGGACGATCCCGGCGGTCCGGGGGAAATGTCAGGCGGCCTCGCGCTGCTTGTTTAATGCATAATGAATTATATCATCATTTGTCTGAGCCGAGCTCTCCCCAGCCGTTCATTAACAGCAGCTTACACAATGCCACTGCTTGTAAGGAAATCACCGTGCGCTTATATTTGTGTGTGTGTGTGTATGGGAAATAAACGACAGTGCGTTCATCATCTTCTGTAGTGGAGACACGTGTAGGGCAAAGGCCAAGTGTGTGTGTGTGTGCATGTGTGTGTGCATTTTACCGAGGATCTTGCTGATGTTGGAGTTGTGCATGTCGGGGAAGGCTTGGAGAATCTTTCTCCTCTCATCCTTGGCCCAGACCATGAAGGCGTTCATTGGCCGTTTAATGTGAGGCTCGCTGCTGCCACCACGACCCCGGGCCTCCCGAAATATTCTGGAGTCTGACACACTGGGGGAGCCTGGGGCAGAGGAAGGTAGGAGGAAGGTTGTTAGCCAAGGCACACAGAAGTCAAATGAACTAAATAAAAAGAGGTGAGTTAAAGGATCATCTGAGAGATAAAATTGATTCATTTGAATGGAAATGCTAAAATCTTTTATAAAAACCCATTCAATTATAAAAAAAGGGGACATTTAACACACTGTCTTTGCACATGAACACAAAGAAAAGTAAAATCTACTGTAACACATGAATTGTTGATGTTAACTGTCAAATGTATCCAGCTATTAGCTCAAATATAAGAACACTTTTCCATTCCCTCTTTATAGAGACATGACTCCAGGTATGAATGTGTGTGTTTGTCTTTACCGTCAGAGTCTCCACTCATGGTGAAGTCCAGCATGGCGTGGTTGAACTTGTCCTCCGCCTGCTGCTTCAGCTGCTGACTCAGACTCTCCAAGGCAGCCTTGTCCTGAACAACACAAACAGTTACAGGCGGTCAGCGAGCAACTCACCGTCTCCGACGTACGTGAATGAAAGAAAACACAGAGGTGTAGTGATGCTTTTTGTAGAGTCTTTTAAAAAGATATAGTGACTCGGTGTCACAGATTTAGTTTTTCACAGCACAAATGCAACAGTTTTATTTAAAAAAAAATGTTTTTAATCAAATAAATCACATGTCGTCAGTCAGTTTATTTATTGGTCACATTACCAATAAATCCACGGCTTAGTCTTATTCCACTCTGACAGCAATATGACGACAGTTTACAATGTTGTTTTTATGATTGGAAATCAAACAAATAACAGCAGTAACAGTTTGTGTTTCGGTGCACTTTGCTGTCAATCAGTGAAAATGTTAATGTCAACATTAAAATGCGTCCGCATGCCTGAACACATCTGTTTGCATGTGTAAGAATGTTGTTTGGATGTTTACCGTTTTGTGTGTATACTGTATAATATATGTGAGTGAGTGTGTGTGTGTGTGCAGCGACTCCTGGCAGCCACCTGCGAGGGAAGTGCCGCGGCTCGCCTCTCATTCTAGCTGAGGCCCCGGAGGGTCGACACATTATTGAGAGAGAGAACGAGTGACTGCAGCGAGGACGAGAGTGAGGCCATGCCGCACGGCCCCCTGGGTATTTATTACAACCAATAAAAGGCTGATTTACTGAGCATTTACATGCTTAATGCAAACAGCCAGCACACTCTACAGTAGGTGCTGGCTGTCGACGAACACACACGCATACACTTACACACACACACTGTGGTGCACCAGCATTTTAGAGTTTAATTATACGATTTGGAGCAGTACCCAAAACACCATCGTCTTCTAAAACAACCTTCCAAAAAGTGGTCCTCTCCATTTACATGTGACCCCAGTGAGCTGGCTGACTGGATGGAGGGAGGGCAGAGTGATTATGAAATGCATTTTCTCTGTTTTTAGTCCAACAGAGTTTAATTGTTAGAGATAATTTTCGGAGGTCGAGAAAAAAATGTGGCTAAAATGACAGGCAGGGGAGACAAAAAAAAGAAAGCCAGACACCCTGTGGAAAACGTTCTTTTCATCGCAAAACATTTGGAATTTTTAAATGAAAAATAATCTTCAGTTGGGTGTTAGCAATGATTTAGTCATTATATATATGAATCACTTATGATAGTTGATCAGCCTCACTCATGCCTAAAAAGGGCACAGTTTCAGATTTTAAGATTAAATGTGCTGTTACAAAGGGCTTTATGCAATGTGTGTGTGTGTGTGTGTGAGGGGCAGCGACAGAGATGAACACCGAGACAGAGTGGATGACAGCCTAGTCTGACATTAAGCTCCAGTATAGTACATGAGAAAAGTGGATTGAATGGCTGACACTGAAGCCAAGATACAAAGTAACGACAAAACTAATCCTCTGAGTGTCACTGAGATGACACTGTGGTATCTGAACGCTGAGAGCTTGCTGACTTCACACTCGTGTAGCACAAAGCCAAAGGGCTGAGGAAACAGGAATGAGTGAGAGCGAGTGCTGTTAGAAGCTGCGACAATGGCATGGTTGCGCCAAAAAAAAATTCTTAAAACTCAAGGACTTAAAATAAAAACATCATAGCCTGAAGTGATTGTAATATTAATGTAAATTAATACAACATACATTTAGTTAAATTGTAAATGTTTTACTATGGAAACTATTACAATTGTGTCAATAATAAATAATAAACTATTTATTTTTTCTTGATAACACAGCAGTTTACTAAATAAAAAAGAATACTTAATAATAAAGTAATAATTCAGTATCATTATATATGTGACTGAAAGTTGGTCTTATACAGTATATTAGCAAACTGTTTAACGGTTTAAGTCATTATACCGTAAAGCATTGCTAAAACATCAAAGCTGGTGGTGACTTTTGCACTGTACTGTAAAAAAGGTTCAACACATATATATATATGAATATTATGTTTATGTCCTGTGCAAACACTGTGTGACACCATGCATGATTGCTATGTGTCTCCAATTTGAAGTGAAATGAAGTGGTTTTTCTTTTAAAAATTATTAGTGGATATTGAATCACTTTCTAAACGAGGACATTTTATTGTGATAACTGTTGAATTTGAAACTTTTCTATCACGATGCCACGCCAGCCTTATATTTAAAATGTGTTGATCCCCTGCTAAAAACCTCCGTCTGAGGGAATAAATCCTATATCTGTAAAATACGCTGCTATAAAACAGTAAACTGTAGCCGCAGAATTGATCACACTTCCTGTAGACACACAGTAAATCTAAGAGTCTGTTAGACTGAAGTTTTTCCACTGTACCTGCAGTTTATTACCATCTATTCTCTGTGTGAATAATGTGGTTCAATGCAGCTGGGCTACAAAAGCAGTAAAGGTTTAACTGTTTGAAACAGAAACAGACAGAACTGTTGAATGTCAGCGATGTAGACAGTTCAAGCGCACAGTTGCTCTGTGTGTGTGTGTGTGTGTGTGTGCGCGCGCTTGTGTGCGCTCGACTCCCTATGTGTTTAACAAATAACCACAATTTAGCTACGCTGCTGAGGAGCCGGTGCCGTCACTTCACATTAGCTTCTCCTCGACGCTCCTCTCTGACACACACACACACACACACACACACACACACACACACAACCCCGCAGTGTGCCTTACAGACACACTCATTACCTCTGAGACACCTCTGGTTTCACCTTATCTAGCCCCGTTTAGCTTCAGCACATTTCAGTGAGCACAATGTGCACTGATTAGCCTCCTACATAGTGCAGCATCGACGGCATAAAGCAAGACTAATTATTACACACTGGCAATGAGACGATACAGCTTGGGACAACTTTATAGAAATGTTGTTTTTTTTTTCTTTCTTATTTGAGAATTTGTTAATTTATACCTTCTGTGTAGGTCTGAATTATTTATTTTTGCTTTTTTGCTTTTTTGATAAAATACAACAATTTACAACCAAATACAACAATCTCTGTTGTATTTTGCTTTTGTTGATGATTAATTTTAACAACTTTTTCTACTGCTGTTGCAAATAAGCAGAACACTGTGCACAACGACATGAGGAGCTGCAGCTCTTTTAAAACCAATATAAAAAGTCTCCTAATAGCAGCTCTGCACTCACTGATTTTTACACTTGATGGTCCAAAAGATTTAATTATTTAATTTCAAGAATGGTCAAGTTTATGTTTTAACTTTACACTATCCCTTAAAATAATAAAAAAATATTATATTTTACTGGATGTAATAACACAGTATTATGTTTCATATCATGTGTCCCTGTTCTTATTAATCCAAGTTAAAGTGGAGAGGGTGCTACATTATGTTCCATTCTAAGGTGTGATATTATCAGTGGTTTACCTAAAAAAATCAATGAAAATAAACTGAAATATTTCTAGTCGTCATGGAAATTGTTCTACACAAAATAATACAGTTGTAGAGTTGTCATTTTAAGTGATCTACCTTGTCTGTGCGTCCATTGTTGAGGCTGAGGTTACTGACAGCGGCCACCTTGGCGTCCAGGACCTGCTGCTCTCTCTTCAGCTGTTCCTTCATCTGTCGGGCCTCGGCGAAGGCCTTGGTCACCGCCTCATGGTCGTTAAGGTAGGCTGTCGAGGACAGCGAGGACAACAAATCTGCTGAGACACAGACAGAGAAACAGGACATGCATTTATTTAATTTGCTGATTTATTTTTGAGTGTTAAAAGTGAAATTTATACATTTTTGTTTTCTATTTTATGAGTGTAGGAGTGTAAAAATAAATGTCTAAATAATTAGACAGAATAATGAGGATTGGTTTTATTTTCATTGAGTGTATTTGTGTTTTTGTTTGTGAATGTGTGTGCATGTGCGCTTGTTTTCAGAAGCTGGCAGGAGGTTTTCATCTGGAATAAATCTTCCCCGCTACCATGAGGTAAAGACATTAACATACACTTGATGAGGGAGTTTTCCCAGCACATCACTGTGTGTGTGTGTGTGTGTGTGTGTCTCAGACACGCAGACACACACGCGTTTGCACAGTTAATTTTGTTTTTAATTTTTTTATTTTTTTTCAGCCTAAAAAGTATTATCCCAAACCTTACCACTGCTCAATGTCTAACCCGAGCCTCAGAAATGAGGTTCTACCTCATGAGGACCAGACTTTGGCTCCATGAGATCCTGACAAGTTAATTGTAAGTATACCAGAACAGGTCCTTAAGAGGTAACAAAAACTACCACACACATGACAACTTGGGCTTGTTGAGCCTGTGAGTCATGTGTGCTGCCCACTGCCCCCTTACCTGCTGTCAGCTGTAAACACAAAATGGATACAAACACACAATCTCAAACTGTGTGTGTGTGTGAGTTTTCATCTGAACCCTCACAGTTCTACTTGGACCAGATGACTCTCATTATGGCTAAAAAAGTCCTGCTAATTTCCCCAGTTGAGAACATCTGCCCTGCTGCTAAACAGACATCAGATCTCCTCGCTCCTCGTCGCCACCTATTATTCCTATTATTTCCGCAGCTTAGCCGCCGATGAGGCATCCGAGGCATCTGCTCTGACTGTGTGAGTGTGTGTGTGTGTCCGTCTTTCTGTGCGATTGTGTGTGCCACTATCACCTCGATCCATCAGCCATGTTAGCTCTTAACAAAGAGCCGTGGCTGACTTATGGGGCCTTTATCTGCGCTAATCCGCACTGCTAATGCCATCTCAGGCCAGATTACCAGCTTCAGATTGTAATGACAGAGCTGTGTACTCTTTTAAAAGTCATAACCAGAAAATCTGGATGTGAGTGGGGCCAAAAGGGGTGGGGTGGGGTGGGGGCTGGAGTGGGGAGTGGGAGACAGAAGAAGAGGAGATGACGACGGTATCGGGTGTCAATTTTAATCTGGTGTCAAATGAGAGGGGGCAGATAGATATTCTTTTGCACATGAAAGTGTGTGAGTATCTCTCAGACTGACAGCAGTTCCAACCATCTAGACAAGTGAATGTGACCCAAATAGAAGAGGAGGGGGGTCTCTCTTTACACACGCACACAGCACAAAAAGACTCAGGCAGAGAGATGACTGCAGTTTGTTATAACAGGGACAAACATAGTGGAATGAAGTTGCAGGCACTGACAGTCCTTCAGTTAAGTTTGAGTTGACAGATGGATGGATGGCTGGTAGGAGTCACAGATGGGGGAACATGCCTCTGGAATGGTAGGTGTCAACAAAGAAAGAAAGGTGTGCCATAGAGATGCTGACAGAGAGACAGACTGAAACCTGCCTGAAAAGTAATTAACTCTTTCTCTATAAATACACTCAGTAAACATTATGCTAAATTTTATTTAATACAATGCAATGAGGAGGAAGTATTGATATGTAGAAATATGTAGCGAGATTTAAATATAAGTACAACTAGAATCAAAATAAAAATCCAAATTAAATGTGAATAAAAGTGACTTGGCTCTGTCTACATTTCTGGTCTTCAGTTCCAATCCGTTTATCTTTTTTATCTGTTGTTTGTTCCTGTCTTAATTTAAATCACCTGAACACACACAGGCACACACTCACACCCACATCAAAACAACCTCCTCCAGACTCTTCTAATTTGTAATCTCTGTCCCCTCTAAACTTGTAACAGGATTCCTCATACGACCATGAGCTATAATTACAAATTGTGTCAGTGTCGGAGTTTAACTCGGTGGCAACAGATGGAACATTATGAATTCCTACACCATAACTGGGATTTGCAACACAAAATAAACTGGTATTCCCACACAAATAATTCCGCTTGGATAACACACAAACTTTAAACACTGTAATCCATTTTTCTGAACAAAAAACATCTGGGACTGCAAATCCACTAATCTGATATTAAATCCGCCGATTTGTTGAAAAACAGTGAGATTAGTCAAGAAGTCAGAAAAAAATGACTAACTGCACTTAGGAGGAGGAGGAGGGGGTGGACTGGGTATGTGTGTGTGTGTTGTCATTGTGTCATTAACGCTGGGTGTTTGCGCTGTCCTGGCTCATGTAAGAGGCTTGTCTAATCTTATTGGTGATACCTCCTGTCTGTCATGTGCTCCTCTCTTTATTATACCCCACTTCATCGCTTTGGAAAAAAAAAGTGCTAATCCCCATTTCTCCCCCTCTCTCTCTCCCATTCCGTTCACTCTGTCTCTCTGTCTCTTTCAGTTACTAATAAACACATAACAATGAAGCAGCCCTGAGGCAAATAGCAACATGGAACAAAAAAACACAAACACACTAATTATAGCTTGTTACATATGTGCAATATTTGAACTATCAGTGTTGCGTGAAAAATTGATTAAGAGCAGAAAATAGTGATTCATTTATGTCATATATTATGTATGTATGTGTGCATATGACTGGGTATGATTATGGCACTGGCACAAGCAACAATTGAAACACTACAAGGAAAAACACTATTCTTGTTGTTGCCACTAACAGCAGAACTTCTGTTGTTTTCTTTCATTAAGTGAACCATTTGCAAACACTTGTATTTAATCATACTGTATGTGTATATTATGTATGGGCTCACGTTTTTATCGACAGTTTTTTATGTACAATACGTATGTGCATGTTTTCACAACTGGTGATGACCGCTTCCCTTCCTTTCCTCAGTCACGACATTTCCATGGCCAGCTATTTAACTGTCTTTGTCTCAGTATACAAGCACCAGCAGGAGAACTGAGTAAGGTGTTTTCCAGGTGACCTTTAATGTCACAGCCTATAAACATCTTTAGGGTGACAGCTAGTTGGTACATGTTGAGTGCTATTCTGTTTCTTTCTACCATTCAAGTCAGACTTCCATAATAATAACAATAATAACAATAACAATAATACTAATAATAATAATTATACATCATGTAAACATGCTGCGTGTGTGAGATGGACACTTGGTCCATTTACCTATTGAGCTGACTCTGGTTGGTGGTCCTCCGATGCTGGAGGGAGCGATGCTCTGCTTCAAGGAACTGGCAGGGCCCAGCTTGGTGGCAGCAGCAGCAGCATTGACCTGTGGGGAAGTTGGGGGGGAGTTGGGTGACTTGCTCTCGGATGCCCTAGGCTTGGCCGACAGGTTCAGTGGCTGTGCACCCTCACTGTCCTGCAAAAACCAAAACAGCACAGTTTCGCCTGCTGTGACCACCGTAGCAATTTGGAAGCGGGAGGCCAGAGGGACACCTCGCCCTCCCTCACCAATACAACCTGCACTCAAGGCTTTGACACGCACTGATCAAACTGGAGACCATGCACAGCGATCTGACGCAAGCCTGGTGGGACTGATGTCAAGGTGCATGCCACTGCCTGTGTCCAAACAGCTCACCATATGTGAAAAATTAACAGCACGAAACAAAAGCAAACATTCATATACGTATGTGCAAACCAAGGACATAGACATGCAAAATATCCAATAGGCCGATCACAGCAAAGTAACACCTCAAACAAGGCAGAGAGGACAACACGTACGCACATGCACATGCACGCTTCACAAGCAGGCTCCAGTTAGCATGCATTACTGTATAATGCTGCTCGATGACATGCTTCAAATAAAGCCAGCGACAAGAGTAACAATCAAACATGTGAGGTGAAGGAACACCTTGAACTCGATCTTTGAATTTTGAAAACTACTGTAGACTCCTCTGTATGTCATTCAGGAAGAACAACAGTGTCTTTACAGCTGTGAGAAACCAAAGACACGCGACATCTCAATGTATCAAACAGCAAACAGAACAGAGGGCTGTCTGCCACTTCAATGAGCACTTGCTCCATTAGACACGAGGGAGCAGCAGCACTTTCTGCGTCAAAGACAACCACACACACAAGCAGCCCAGCTGTGACAGCAACTGCATCTATTCAAGTATTGGTTTTCTGAGGTCAGCATAATTGATGTCAACAGTATTTGTATATTAAGGCCAGAGCCATGTATAATAATGCTCTGTTGCCATATATGTGCACCCATTCATCTCAATCAAATTGATGTCAGCACATAATACATGGAACAGACTGTGGCCTCTAAATGAATCGGCATGTGGAAAACCGCATGAAGCCCGTGAGCTGTTATTACTTTAATCGTCATGGCAACATCACCCCTGCTGATGGCCTAATCCAATCAGAGGGAGTCTTGCAGGGTCACATGACAGGAAGGAAGGAATTAGACCGCCAAAGGAGCAGATGTACACAGACCACTCTGTGTAATTAAAACTCCGCAATTAAAAGGCAGACACAACATGGAGCAAGGGATGACTTACGGGGCCCACCAATAAGAAAACAAGATGCACAGCAACAGTGTTAATGTGCGACTGATTCATTTTGACAAGTAAATAATCATTGTCTGTATGTGTCTCTACTATATAAAAAAAAATTTTGGCATCACAGGTGTTGACTTGTTAAACCAGTCAACAAAATAGAAACATTAAGTTTCCTTTTCTTTCCAATTGCTGTTTAGAAGGTGCACAGTCCAGCATAGAGTGGGATCCAAAAAGAGAGTATGACAATGTCACAGTGTGTCTGTGTGTGGTATCTCTACTCATTAGGGCCGACTTTCCCTGATTCCCACTCCTTGAGTCATACTAAGCCTTATGAGCCCCTCACAACTCAATTAAGCCCTTCCAATTAAGCCTCTACGTGTGTGTGTGTGTGTGTGCGTGTGTGTGTGCTTGTGTACAATCTCAACTTTGTGTGTGTATATGTGTTAGTGTGCAGCGAGGCCTAACCGGATTGTCCTTCATTAGGGGGGGGGGTTTTCTCTCTAAATAGACAGAGGACCCCCCAAAGATGCCTTCATTGAGACAATGAGCCGGAGAAATAGAAAAGAGAACAGAGGAGGGAAAACTGAGCAGGATCTTCTCAGTCCTGACCCACACTCTGTGCGGCTTTGGCTGGGAACCCGTTTGAATATTTATTACAAATAGATAATGCCTCCGCCTCTTGTACAGTGGCTGGGGGAGTTTCCTCTCTGAGCCAAGCCAAATCCTATGGTGGGAAGGTGGCCAACCTGCATTATGCCACTGTGGAGGAATTAGTTTAGACAGTGGAGCTGAGAGGCTTGGACCGACTTGTGTGTGTGTGTGAGATTGTTCAACAAGCTCTATATCGCATGAGTGTGTGTGTGTGTGAGGCCTCTAAAGCAATCTAGAATTAATACAATTGCTTTTGTCTCTCTCTTGGCTGATGAAACAGTCTCCAGCTTTGTGGACAAAAACATGCAGAGTGACAGCAAGAGCCAGAGGGACAGAGAGAGAGAGAGGGAGATGGAGAGGCTGAGAGAGAGAGTGCAGGGGGAGAGTGATAATGTGTGTGTGTGTCACTTTTGTAGATGCAGACATGAAGAAAACGACATCAGGGTTCTGCATCTTACCACAGAGGCTGATGGTTCAATTAACAGGACAAGTGTGTGCACAACTGTTGTTTATCCTGGCCAGATCTTTGTCTGTGTGTGGGTGTGCGCTATGATGTCCATATCAAGAACTTTACGTCTACTTTTCTTACGGTGTCTCTCAGTCTTTCCCTGTCGTCTCACTTCTTTTCATTCCAGCTATATTTGACTGTTTGGATATGAGCTTTATTGTCAAATGTATCAGATAGTAGATGACACCAAGGAGGCAGATTTGACACCATCTCTTCCAGTACGTGGCACAGTCAGTAACAGAAACATTAGCAGCAGTTTAGTGGTTGCATTATGTCATTTATATACCAGATGTTGTTGTCAATAGAGGTTTAGGTGTCCCATTCAGTTCTATGCTGCATCTAAAATTCAAATGTGTGTGTACATGTGAGCAGTCATGGAAGACATATTCAGATTGTTAACTTTACTAAGTATAGTATAGCATGCTTTTATTATTAGTATTATTTAGATTGGCTCCTATAAGGGCTTTGGGGTATACATGTATTTCAGACAGTACAGTTATACTTTTTAATTTTTCTTTATATGTTTTATTTATATACTATTAGGGATACTAATAATAATACTTATATTGATATTTCGACTTGATATTCTGAAAAAGCAAATTAAGTGTAAGTGAAAACCACAGGTCTGGTGATTGTTTTTTAAATTCCAAGTAGTATAGTATTATTAAGTATAACAAAACTGTACAGCTACTATAGTACTTTTTCAGTTACTTTCCACCAATGATTCAGGTCAGTGAATGCACTATATATGGCCATGGTATAGCTTGAACTGCACTATTGTATGAGTCTGTATGCATGCCTGCCTGCATCTTAAAATCCAGTCTTGCGTGTAAGAAAACTGCATGTATGCTGCAGTGATTTTGCCATGGTTGTGTGTATTTGTGTGGGAGGGGCTTTGGATGGTTCCTAGCTGGTAACTTGTCCACTTGTCCAACACCTGTGTGTGTGTGTGCATGTTTCACCCGAGGGTAAAGCACTTAAGCGATGTGCGCCTGAGACCAAACAGCTGTGAGCAGTGGCAGGCAGCAGGTCTCTAAATGACTAGAGACCTGAGATAAAGTCCACAGGGGGAACACACCCCTGAAATATACATGTCACTCTACCAGAGAGCAAGAGAGAGAGAGAGAGAGAGGAGAAGAGAGTTTAAGAAAGACTGAGATGAACTGAATGAAAGCAATTAAAAAAAGACCAGCAGGAGGCTGAGTGACTGACAGGGAGAAAATGGAAAACAAAAGAAAAAAGTTTGTCCCTCCATGAGGAGCTCTGCGGTCAATCGGCTATTTTGGCTCCATGAAGCCAGTCGGGGTCCATGTGGGTCCACTCCAAGTCTGCCACTCTTGCTGGACTGGGGGAGCCATTACAGCTTCCCATGTTCCTGCAGCACTTGCCTGTCAGCCCAACTCCATATATATGGTAATAAATGTTTGTGTATCTGTGAGGTGGGATAGTTATGTGTGTGAAGGTGAAGGATGTGGGTGCATGCTCTGGGGTCAATGATGAGCTTTACTCAGAACCTGAAGTTCATCCTTACAGTGTAAGAGAGGTGTTTTAAGATAAAGGGATCTGTGTCTGCAGTTTACTTGAGTGAGTAACACTAATAAGAGGCAACAATGACTGTTTGTTTACAGCTGATGGTCAAATCATGGCTGTTTTAAACAAAGGTGGAGTCAGTAGTAAATCCAGAAGACAATTTACACATTCTTAAAGGAATATGAAGACAGGAGCTGCACAGGTCAATAATGGGATGATTCAATTGCAGATAACAAAAGAAAAGACGTGAAAGTGGAAAGCAGAAGTAGTAGAAGAAAGAAGGAAAGAAGAGAAGAGTTCAGATAAGGGAAGAAAATGTAAAAAAAAAAAAGGAGGAGATGGGAAACTTTGATTTATGTGATAGAAAGGGGTTAGAACAAATCTGAATTCAGATTGACAAACTCTGTGGGGCCTTGATAGTGTTGTTCCAATCCTAGACAGACAAATCATGTGTGCATGTGTGTCCTGGGTTGTGACTGACCACTGCACTTGTGGAAGATCCTGGAGCAGAAAGAGGACAGCAGGGGTCATGGTTGTGGGCTTGTGTGTGGGGAGGTAGCGCAGGTTTCAACAGTCCACCAGTTATTCATAGAATTCCACTTGAATGGACACAAGGCCTCCCTTTGGCCCTATTGGGCAGCCAGCCGAGAAAACGGCACAAACACTAATACATCTGAAGTCCACCATGACCAGATACCAGCTGGAGTTCTGTGATAAAGTTGGAGAGTTTGATTTGGGCAGAGGTGCCTGTGAGTTTTTGTCCAAGATCTAGTTGTACCAAGGTGTGCATTAGTAGAGGAGCTGGCCATTGCTTCAGACACTTGTTTGATTAAAAAAAAACAAAAACCGAGAACAAAGACACATGTTCAGGTCATGCAGTGCAGTGAACGACAATCACTCTGTGCTGTAACACTAGAAAGGCCAGAGGTTTTACATACTGTATGTTCAAAAAAAATTGAAGTTCCTTTACAAAGGTGATTGTAAATATGTAAACACATTTACATTTTAGGATAAATGTGTGTCTTTATCTTGAAATAAAATTTGGCACTAGAATCTGAGAGAGAAATTAAACTGAGTTTTAGAAAATACTCAAAACAAGTTGATTTGAAAATGTTTAGCCGACTTTGCACTGGCAGTTCTAGAATTAAGCACATAGTGTGCACATGCATACACTTTTCTTTTACCTTAGTCTTGTGTGGTGGTGGGGAGCTGTGGCTCTTGTCACTCTGTAGGTGTGTGTTGGTGGGTGGCGAGTGTGTGCCCAGGTTGGTTTGGGGTGGCAGGCTGCCTCCGTGCTGCTTGGCCCCGGGGGAAACCTGCATGGCTGCCAGCTGAGCAGCATACAACTGCTGCAGGTAGAGAGGGGAGGGAGAAAGAGAGAGGGGGGAGAGAAAGAGAGAGAGAGAGAGAGAGAGAGAAGATATCAGATAAAGGGAGGGGGTAGGAGGATAAAAAAAAAGGAGAAGAAAGGGACAACATGAATAAATGAATACTTGAGAGCACACAAACAAAAAAGAAGATGGTGGCTAAAAAGCTCTGGAAGAAGAGGCCATTAGTGGCCGGGCCAGTATTTGTGTGACAGAGAGACACAGAGAGGGACTCTGTCAACCCCCTCCCTCACCCCCTGGGAGAAGCGCTAACAGCCTCTGTGACAGGCCCAGAGATGGCCATGTCCCCTCCAGGTGCATCGTGGGAGAAAGGGAAAACATCCCAACTATCGAGGTCACGGCGGAGAGCCCAGCTCTTGCTCAAGGTGAAAAAAAAGTGATGATGCAGAGGGAATGAGAGAGAGAGAGAGAGGGTGGAAAATTCTTGAAGCTACATGCCAGATGAGACATGCCAGAATTGTCTTGTGTCCCACTCTGTTTTAGTGCGCTGACAATGAGACGCGGATACACAGGCAAACGCTATAAAATAGTCTGAGGAGAAGACAAACTGATTCAATAACTGCTGACTGAAAAAGGAAACACTTTCTCTCTGGATTTTTTTTATTTATGTATTTAATTAATTTCCAATTAAATCGAAGCATTATGGTTTGAGCTGCTATGGTGTGAACAATCTTGGGAATATTTATGCAATACAATTGTATCACACAAAACAGTATTTCCACAGCAACAGACACAACATAATATTCACAACTTGGAAGGAGCTTCAGTATTCATAAATGATTCTTCTCCCTCAAAATCATCCCATAAAGCTCAATTACTTTCATGTCGGCTAATACAAATTTCCAAGATGCCGTTTTGTTTCTCTCAGAATAGTTATCCCTGCTCTGAAGAGCGGCAGAGCGGTTGTTTTTGGTGGAAAGTAACTGATGTGCGTGTTTGTGTATGTGTCTGTGTGTGTGTGTATTTGAATAGTTATAATTGTTATTATTTATTTCTGGTTAAATTTTTCTGGAAGAGGACCATTCCTTTTTTTTTTTAGTTTAACTTCCGTCCTTCTGTTGGAGCTTGGCTGCTGGCCACCAGCGTCAAACAAAGACTGGTTTATGCAAATGGACAAGGAAGAGATGCTGTCACTGCTATTTCTCTCTCTCTGTGTGTCTGTGTCCCTCTCTCTATCTCCCTTGACAGCCACATTAGCGTCTGCTCTGCTATCTTAAATAAAGACATTTATCTTTTTTCATACAAGCAGGGAAAATGGAGACATTCAAACTGGCAGCACACACTCTCACAAAGGAGTACTTTTTTTGGAAGAAACTCATATTTAAATGTGAAATAAGCTCCACCTGACTGTCACTCACATGTGGCAACAAGCTAATTCGCGATGCAACAATGCAACAGCGAAATAACAGCAACATGTTTCCTAAAGAAAGAGAAAACTGAGTGACTTTTCATCAAGTTCTTCTCTTCACATTTGATTTCTTTCAGCTTTTATGCACCCGAGTGGTTTATTGTTGGCTCCTTTCAAAAGATTTTTCCTTAAAATAGGGAAGTCACCATTTCCTCTTTTAAAAAATTTGATATTCTAACTTTATCAAATGCTTTGATGAGGTATTTCCTAATTTTGGAAATAAAACCTGTGTCCACAGCATCTGCCACTGGCAAAGACACTGAAAGGAGCGATGGTAATTGAGGTGGATGCAGTCGGCTGCCTGTGCTGCAGCTGATGTAGAAATCAGCAGAAGATTGGTCATGCTCTGGCGATCTACATGGAAGCAGCGTGGAGGACCAGCTCACCGAGATCAGATCAGCCTCCACTCGCCCATTTCTCTTCAATTAGCTTTACTGTGGCTCATGGAAGAGAGAGCGGTGGAGGGGAGGGTGGTGATGATGGTGCAGACAAGCATGAACACCCCCCCAGATCGTCATACACCACCACCACCCTGCCCCTCCCTCTCTCCCTACCAGCCAAACTCCCCAGCGAGTGGACCACAGGCGGTGTGTGTATGTGTGTGTGTCTGTCCTGCCATATTCGGACCAGTGGTTCAAAGGCCTCTTTATTTGTGGAGTGAATTGAGTTCCATTACAAGGCCAGCTCCTGTCACTCAAAGCCTGCTCAATGGGCCAGCAATGACACACACACACACACACACAGACGTTGCAGAGGCACTGTGGAGCTCGCCCAGAGCATCGCCACAACGACATGCATGTCAACAAACAGGAAGTGACAGCGCAAAGCCCCCTGGGGTGACTGAAGAAGCAAACTCACACAGGCGCAAGCAGACACACACACACACACACACACAGAGTGAGCGTGTGAGTGTGTTTATCTCTCTCTCTCTGTCCATTTGAACTATTATGACCAGTTTTCTCTCCCTTATCCATTGATGTGGCATTAACGCTAGCATGTGTTTTTGTTTACTGTTCAATGTGTGCACCAGTACCCCAATGTGTGTCTAGTATGTTTGTGTGTGTGTGTGTGTGTGTGTAGGGATGTCCACCTTGAGTTCTGTCGACAAGAGGTGACAAGGTAAAGTGTAACTATTGGTGTTCTTTGGGTGAAGACATAGAGGGTGATTGTTTGGTATTAGCACTATTGATGCTGTGTGTGAGTGTGTGTGTGTACAAGATAGAGTGAGTCTTGGTCAATAATCTGCAGCTTTAGTCAGATTACCAGCGTGTCTGCTCTTTGTTGTCAGAGTTAGCGGCCCTTCAGAGCAGTTGGAGCTCTATTGTTGACGTGGACAACGAGGACTATTGTATGGATCTTAATGGATTCTTCTCTGCCTTTCTGTCTGTCTTACTTCCTGTCTGTCTCAACACATTGCTCTTAGCTGCAGTCTGTCTTGTGACTAAAAGACATCTTAAACGCTTGTGTTAACCCGTCGTTATATCTTTTTTCCCCTCATTTAAGTAACACCTACTTATGATTGAAATAATAAATATTATCAAAAACCCACAGAGCTGACAACAGTGGTCATTGGAGAGGAGCTTATAAAAAGAACTTAGCTTTCCCCATATATTAGCTGAATTACCTATAGTCGATGACACAATAAACTACGACTTTTACACCAACAATACGACATTGATGAATGTACAGATTTAAGATACAGTGAAAATCATTTTCCTTTTCTCATTACATCTTCAGAGGCAGAATTTTCTTAACTAGAGCCGCCTATCCTTGCTGCCAATTGATTTTACATTGATCCAATACTGCTATCACAAAATGCCATTTCCTTGCAACCCAAAGAGGTCTGTAAGGCCGAGAAGGAGATACCAGCACCAAAGCAATTCTCATGCGTAAGGGAAATGCTTTGCTGTGCTCTTTCTCTCACCCAGATAAGGTTTTGTAGAGAAATGAGGCGTTCGACTGATTTCCCGTTTACCTTCTCTCAGCTGCTGCTGCCCCTCTTTTCTCCCTCTTCCTCCTCTCTTGCCTCCACCATGCCTGCCTCTCTGTTGTTCATCCATCCATCTCTCCAGTGTAAATCACGGTAATCCAGGACAATATGTTCCAACATCTGCCTCTCCATATGATGCCTGACCCAAGCCATTGACCCTCTTTATATCACACACACGTTTTCTCTTCCTCTCACACACACATGAACACTTTTCTCTTTCACTTACCTCCACCCCCCATCAGTCTCTCTCTCTGATTATCCTTTTAACTGATCATCCTTCTAAATACTTCTGTTATCGCTGCCTTTTCATCTTTATCGGTAATCTTGCACTCTCTTGCCTAGATAAGTGCATTTTTTTTTATTTTCGTTTCCAGTGCTCTATCTGTCTGTCTCAGTCCATTTGTGTGATGTGGATGATATCAATGATACCAAGGGTCAATAGGGAACCAGATTAACATGCTCCACTGCACAATGTCAGACTCATCCCAAGATTAAAATGCTAAATGCCAACTTTGTACACTCCTAAGCTTCCATTGCCTTGAAAACCCTTTATGGAGGATTGTGTGTTAAACTCACACTGACGACACAGGCTACTTTATTATTTCCTATGGAGGATGTTTCACATATAGAAAAAGCTTCATTGAGAGATGATCCATTTTTCTCAGAACTGCATTCATCCTACAGCCACGCTATTGAGAGTTTTTCTCTCAGTTTTAATTCCATACAATCTAGGCCCAATTCAAGTTTACTGGGATTAGAACTCTTATCATACATTTACCTTATAAAGATCTTATAAAGACAGTTTAAATGGTTACATTTTAAATCATATTGATATTAAACTAATTATTAAAGTTATAATTAGTAGTTCCTGATGATATGATGTGGGGTTATTTCAAGTCTGGTTTGGGCAGCCTGAAAGCCATTATCACAAATATGGTATGTTTGGGAAATTATGGGACAGTTTTTGGAGATTAACGTCCGGCTAAAAGGTTGGATGTATCAGCCATTTCCACTTTGAGTGTCTGGTACTTGTTTGTGAGTTAGGTTTACTAAAGGCTATAAAAGTGCTGGGGTACCAGAAGTCTTGTATTGTACCAGATTTTAGGTTTAGGTCTAAAAACCTATTTTTAATCAATTTCTATAGCAGCCTCTCTGTTGTAAGTTTTACAGTACACGATTTCTCTGTGGACTGAAACTAGATTCGGCTTCCTGTTGAACATCTTTTCAACAACCACAGGATACAAAACTCAAGATCATATTGATTTCACTACTTCAAACTCTGTCATGCTGCAGTATAATATATAATAATGTACTGTACATGAAGTAAACACTTGTGCCAAACATCAGTTGTCTGCACAAAATGACAGCACATGCTGTATGGACTGTGAGTGTGTTCTGTATCAGAAAAAATCTTTCATTCTATATATGTTTTTGTGTGTCTCCGCTAAGTGGGTTTTGTGTCCTCTCTGCCAAATCACGGTTACCTTGGCGACCTGAGACAGTCTTTTCTCTGCGACATAAACATCCCCTTATCAAATGAGGGTACAGAGATGATCCCAAAGGAAATCCATCCACATCGAGACATCTGTACTTGTGTTAGCCTGGACAAATCTGTTTCTTTCTGACAAAGCCTTAATCTCAAAGTGTGACTGTGTATTTGTGTGTGTTTTTCTGGGAGGATTGTAAGGAAGAAATCTGCTAGTGAGATGTGTTTTTGTACTTACTCTGTCCTCTCAGCCCTCACTGCTGGTTTAAAAAAATCCAATTGCAAGGTGGACAAAGCCATTCAGCTGGAGATTTCAAGAGTCTAAATAGTGGAACATATGGGCAGCTGGATTGGAGCTGTAATACCAGCACAGAGGACATTATTCTTGATCTAAACACGCACGCACACAGGGGTACTATTGTGATGTCTGTCGTCATCATCTCTACCTCTCGTGTCTATATGTGGCTGACAGTTGCACATGTACGACACACTGCCTGACCTTTAACCTTTATTTTCCCATGATTCTCTGTGTATCGCACCTCAAAGTGAAAGAGATGTACAGGAAAATGTGTGCATCAATGCAGCTGCTTTTCTCAGATGTTTAAATATGTGTTATATTTCATGATGCGTGTCAAAATGACGGGATAGGGGCCAAGTGCTGCCTGTACCCGGGCTCCGCTCGAAGTTAATGTGTCAGACAGGCAGCTGAGCAGACGCCCGCGCATGCTCTTAACCCCTGGGAGAAGGGAGCCCCAAAGCCCACGTGGATCTGAGTGGAAGTACTGTCTGTGAGGTCTAGCTGTAGGTGTTTGTTTGTGTACAGGGGTCACACGGAGAGAGTGGTGGCAGTCAGAAATACCAAGCAATTGGCCACTGATTCTACACATGCAGACAGAGTCAGACAGTGTCTGTTCTATTGCTGTGGCACCGTTGGTTATACAGAGCTACTTAAACCCCATTTAGTTCCTGTTGCAGGACAAAGTAACTGTGGTTTTAACACGATCAGCATTAGTTTACTTATTCCCAGTGGGACAAGAAAGAGAGCAATTATTATTAGTACATGTTTTTTAGTCTGTCAAGTGTTCACCTGTAGGCTCACCTGGAGCTGTAGTGGTCCCAGGCCTGGTGTAGCAGCAGCAGCAGCAGCCATTGATGTGGGGATAAGTTGGAGAGGGTAGGGGTCACCTAAAGACAACCAGACAATATCACATCTTAGTAACTTTACTCTAGACATTTTAGTACATTTTACACACCAGTGTAAAATGTACACCCCCTTCTCCAAGCATTCTATCTTTATCTCTCGTCCTCTCTTTTATCCTTTTCTCATTCTTCTCTTTTGCCCGTTCCCCTTCATCCTGCTCTACCTCTGTGCATCCCCCATCCCCTCAATCTCCCCCTTCTTTTCCTCCTCCTCCTCCCACTATCACCACCTGAGTCTCTCTCCCTCTGCAGCTGTTAAAGTCATCCTTTATG